>NC_135385.1:14242512-14551126 GCF_049243985.1 Paroedura picta | reverse complement strand
GGGCCAAACTACAGAGAGAAACTGGAGACCTACTGAGATGACATCACAAAGAGCTCACCTGTGTTGCCTTGACAGGGAATAAAATGCCTTAGTGGCTTTTCGGCGATCTTTAAACAGTCTAAAATCCATAAAATGGCCAGAGACCTATTGACATGACATCACAAAGACCTCACCTGTGTTTAATTGACAAGAAAAATACCTCTTACTGGCTTATGGGTCGATCTTTAACAGACTAAAAGTAAGAAAAGGGGCCAAACGCCAGAGAGACACAGAAGACCTACTGAGATGACATCACAAAGAGCTCACCTGTGTTCCCTTGACAGGAAGAAAACATCTTATAGGCTTTTGAGGTGATCCTTAAACAGTCTAAAATTCATAAAAGGGCCAGAGACACTGGATACCTGCTGATATGACATCACAAAGATCTCACCTCTGTTTAATTGAGAAGAAAAAAACCTCTTATTGTCTTTTGAGGTGATTCTTAAACAGTCTAAAAGTCAGAAAAGGGACAGAGACATTGGATACCTACTGACATGATATCACAAAGACCTCACCTGTGTTTAATTGAGAAGAAAAAAACCTCTTACTGTCTTTTGAGGCGATCCTTAGTCTTGGAGTCACAAAAGGGGCCAAAATACAAAGAGACACTGGAGAACTTCTGAGATGACATCACAAAGAGCTCACCTGTGTTGCCTTTCTGCTGCGGGAGTTGCACTTTGACACTTATGCTCAAATTAGAGTGGGAATTTCTGGCTCCCTAACCAACAAAATTCCAACATGCAAGGGCGTCAAGCAGGGATGTGTGTTGGCTCCCCTGCTGTTTAATTTATACATTAACAACATTGTAGAAAGACTCTCTGGCCCACAATTTGTTTCTCCTATACTAGGAGGTCAAAAAATATCTATTTTACTTTACGCAGATGACATGGCCCTAATTTCCCTCACAAAAATTGGGATGCAAAGACTACTACAACAACTTGGTGCTTATTGTAAAGAAGAAGGTCTTAAAATAAACTACGATAAGACAAAAGTAATGGTCTTTAGAAAAAGGGCCAAAAAGTTCTCTTGGAGCATATCTGGAAATTCTGTTAGCCAGTGCAACTCATTTAAATATCTGGGTATCACATTTAGTGAGAGGCTGAATTGGAAACTTCATCTGGACACCATTAGAGCCTCTGCAACACGCCTAGTGGGCACTATTCTGAAGTTTTATTATACAACAGGAGGCTTCCTCATCGATCCAGCCCTCAAATTATACAAGTGCAAGGTTATCCCCCATCTTTTGTATGGAGTAGAGGTCTGGGGATGGAAGGAAAACTTCATACCTAGGCTAGAATCTGTTCAAAACATATTCTTAAGGCGAATTCTAGCCCTACCTAGGGGAACTCCGGCTGTTTTGATGAGGGCAGAAACAGGTCTGCCTTCTCTTAGTGCCCGAGTACATTTGGCAATTTTAAAACAATGGAAAAACCTTAGGTTAGCCAACATAAACAAATTTAGTCATCAGTCCTTTAATATAATGTTATCTAAGGATCCAGCACGGCATTGCCTTATTAATAGCCTTATTGCACGCTACTCCATCCCCGATGACCTCCTAAATCCTTCAGCTAATAACTCTCACCTTAGAGACTGGATCTTCAAAAATGATGCCCAGTTAGACAGAATGCAAATTTTGGAAATTAAGACAGCAACATGGTTTAAGCGGTTTAAATATGACCATCGTAGATCCTCTTATCTAATGAAGATCACTAACCATAATCTCAGAGTAGCTTTTACATCTCTTCGATTCGAAACGATGCCTACAGAGGTACTGGCGGGTCGATTTAGCTGTACGCCAAAAAACCAGCGTTTCTGTATTTGTGGTGCACAAGCTCTGGAGGATTTACCCCACTACATCTTTGACTGCTTACTTTATGCTCAACCCAGAGCCAAATTCCTCAATGAGACCTTACGGGGTTCTAACCTTCACTCCGTTGCTGAAAAGATAATCTATCTTTTATCTGACCAGGTTGATGATGTAACATATAAAACCGCCCTATTTGCCTTGGCTGCAAGGAAAATAAGGGCCAATGTTACAACCACTAAGGCAGCCTCTTAACACTCTTGCACTTTGTATGCTGTTTCAGTTTTTTGGTCTTAAATTTTATATTTTTATACAGTTCCTTTTATTCTATTTTACTGTTTGTAAATTTGTATTTTATATTTTGTAAAGGCCTATGGCTATATACAAATAAATGTATCTTATCTTATCTAAACAGTCTAGGAGTCAAAAAAGAGGCCAAACTACAGAGAGAAACTGGAGAACTTCTGAGATGACATCACAAAGAGCTCACCTCTGATGCCTTGACAGGAACAAAACCTCTTACTAGCTTTTGGGGGGATCTTTAAACAGACTAAAAGTCAGAAAAGGGGCCAAACTACAGAGAGACACTGGAGACCTCCTGACGTGACATCACAAAGAGCTCACTTGCGTATAATTTAGAAGAAACAAACCTCTTACTGGCTTTTGGGGAGATCTTTAAACAGACTAAAAGTAAGAAAAGGGCCAGAGACGCTGGACACCTACTAACATGACATCACAAAGACCTCATCCGTGTTTAATTGAGAAGAAAAAAACCTCTTACTGGCTTTTGGGGAGATCCTTGAACAGTCTAGGAGTCAGAAAAGGGGCCAAACTACAGAGAGACACTGGAGACCTACTGAGATGACATCACAAAGAGCTCACCTGTGTTCCCTTGACAGGAAGAAAACATCTTATTGGCTTTTGGGGGATCTTTAAAAAACTAAAAGTCAGACAAGGGCCAGAGACACTGGATACCTGTTGACATGACATCACAAAGACCTCATCTGTGTTTAATTGAGAAGAAAAAAAACCTCTTACTGTCTTTTGAGGCGATCCTTAAACAGTCTAGGAGTCAGAAAAGGGCCAGAGACACTGGATGCCTACTGACATGAGATCACAAAGACCTCACCTGTGTTTAATTGAGAAGAAAAAAACCTCTTACTGCCTTTTGGGGCGATCTTTAAACAGACTAAAAGTCAGAAAAGGGCCAGAGATACCGGATACCTACTGACATGACATCACAAAGACCTCATCTGTGTTTAATTGAGAAGAAAAAAACCTTTTACTGCCTTTTGGGGCGATCTTTAAACAGACTAAAAGTCAGAAAAGGGTCAGAGACACTGGATACCTACTGACATGACATCACAAGGACCTCATCTGTGTTTAATTGAGAAGAAAAACCTCATACTGTCTTTTGAAGCGATCCTTAAACAGTATAGGAGTCAGAAAAGGTCCAGAGACACTGGATGCCTACTGACATGACATCACAAAGACCTCATCTGTGTTTAATTGAGAAAAAAAACCTCTTACTGTCTTTTGAAGCGATCCTTAAACAGTCTAGGAGTCAGAAAAGGGCCAGAGACACTGGATGGCTACTGACATGACATCACAAAGACCTCATCTGTGTTTAACTGAGAAGAAAAAAACCTCTTACTGGCTTATGGGGCGATCTTTAACAGACTAAATGTAAGAAAAGTGGCCAAACTCCAGAGAGACACAGAAGATTTACTGAGATGACATCACAAAGAGCCCACCTGAGTTGCCTTGACAGGAAAAATACCTCTTACTGGCTTTTGGGGGTATCTTTAAACAGACTAAAGTCAGAAAAGGGCCAGAGATACTGGATACCTAATGACATGACACCACAAAGACCTCACCTGTGTTTGAGATGAAAAAAACCTATTACTTTCTTTTGAGGCGATACTTAAACAGTCTAGGAGTCAAAAAAGGGGCCAAACTACAGAGAGACACTGGAGACCTTCTGAGATGACAGTCTAGGAGTCAGAAAAGGGCCAGAGACACTGGAGGCCTACTGACATAACATCACAAAGACCTCACCTGTGTTTAATTGAGAAGAAAAAACCTCTTACCATCTTTTGAGGCGATCCTTAAACAGTCTAGGAGTCAGAAACGGGGCCAAACTACAGAGAGACACTGGAGACCTTCTGAGATGACAGTCTAGGAGTCAGAAAAGGGCCAGAGACACTGGAGGCCTACTGACATAACATCACAAAGACCTGATCTGTGTTTAATTGGGAAAAAAAACTTCTTATTATCTTTTGAAGCGATCCTTAAACAGTCTAGGAGTCAGAAAAGGGCCAGAGACACTGGATGCCTACTGACATGACATCACAAAGACCTCACTTGTGTTTAATTGAGAAGAAAAAAACCTCTTACTGCCTTTTGGGGTGATCTTTAAACAGACTAAAAGTCAGAAAAATACATAAACCTGACCGTCCACCCATAGGCAGACCAATTATTTCACAATGTGGATCCTTCTTGGAACCTTTAGCCAAATTTATAGATTTTCATTTTCAGAAGCTGCTTCCAACTCAAGACACATTGTTAAAAGGCACTACCCACTTTATTAACCTCATAGAAAAATTAAGGGTACCAAAAGGAGCAGTATTAATGACTATGGATGTCACATCCTTATATACCAACATTCCATTGGAAGAGGCAAGATTAGTCAGAAAAGGGCGAGAGACACTGGATGCCTACTGACATGACATAACAAAGACCTCATCTCTGTTTAATTGAGAAGAAAAAAACCTCTTACTGTCTTTTGAGGCGATCCTTAAACAGTCTAGGAGTCAGAAAAGGGCCAGAGACACTGGATGCCTACTGACATGACATCACAAAGACCTCATCTGTGTTTAATTGAGAAGAAAAACCTCTTACTGTCTTTTGAAGCGATCCTTAAACAGTCTAGGAGTCAGAAAAGGGCCAGAGACACTGGATGGCTAATGACATGACATCACAAAGACCTCATTTGTGTTTAATTGAGAAGAAAACCTCTTACTGCCTTTTGGGGCGATCCTTAAACAGTCTAGGAGTCAGAAAAGGGCCAGAGACACTGGATGCCTACTGACATGACATCACAAAGACCTCATCTGTGTTTAATTGAGAAGAAAAAAACCTCTTACTGCCTTTTGGGGCGATCCTTAAACAGTCTAGGAGTCAGAAAAGGGCCAGAGACACTGGATACCTAATGACATGACATCACAAAGACCTCATCTGTGTTTAATTGAGAAAAAACCCTCTTACTGCCTTTTGGGGCGATCTTTAAACAGACTAAAAGTCAGAAAAGGGTCAGAGACACTGGATACCTACTGACATGATATCACAAGGAACTCATCTGTGTTTAATTGAGAAGAAAAACCTCATACTGTCTTTTGAAGCGATCCTTAAATAGTCTAGGAGTCAGAAAAGGGCCAGAGACACTGGATGACTACTGACATGACATCACAAAGACCTCATCTGTGTTTAATTGAGAAGAAAAACCTCTTACTGGCTTTTGGGGCGATCCTTAAACAGTCTAGGAGTCAGAAAAGGGCCAGAGACACTGGAGGCCTACTGACATGACATCACAAAGACCTCACCTGTGTTTAATTGAGAAGAAAAAAACCTCTTACTTTCTTTTGAGGCGATCCTTAAATAGTCTAGGAGTCAGAAAAGGGCCAGAGACACTGGATGCCTACGGACATGACATCACAAAGACACCATCTGTGTTTAATTGAGAAGAAAAACCTCTTACTGTCTTTTGAAGCAATCCTTAAACAGTCTAGGAGTCAGAAAAGGGCCAGAGACACTGGATGCCTACTGACATGACATCACAAAGAACTCATCTGTGTTTAATTGAGAAAAAAACCTCGTACTGTCTTTTGAAGTGATCCTTAAACAGTCTAGGAGTCAGAAAAGGGCCAGAGACACTGGATGCCTACTGACATGACATCACAAAGACCTCATCTGTGTTTAATTGAGAAAAAAACCTCTTACTGTCTGTTGAAGCGATCCTTAAACAGTCTAGGAGTCAGAAAAGGGCCAGAGACACTGGATGCCTACTGACATGACATCACAAAGACCTCATCTGTGTTTAATTGAGAAAAAAACCTCTTACTGTCTGTTGAAGCAATCCTTAAACAGTCTAGGAGTCAGAAAAGGGCCAGAGACACTGGATGCCTACTGACATGACATCACAAAGAACTCATCTGTGTTTAATTGAGAAAAAAACCTCGTACTGTCTTTTGAAGTGATCCTTAAACAGTCTAGGAGTCAGAAAAGGGCCAGAGACACTGGATGCCTACTGACATGACATCACAAAGACCTCATCTGTGTTTAATTGAGAAAAAAACCTCTTACTGTCTGTTGAAGCGATCCTTAAACAGTCTAGGAGTCAGAAAAGGGCCAGAGACACTGGATGCCTACTGACATGACATCACAAAGACCTCACCTGTGTTTAATTGAGAAGAAAAAAACCTCTTACTGTCTTTTGAGGCGATCCTTAAACAGTCTAGGAGTCAGAAAAGGGCCAGAGACACTGAATGCCTACTGACATGACATCACAAAGACCTCACCTGTGTTTAGTAGACAAGAAAAAAACCTCTTACTGTCTGTTGAAGCGATCCTTAAACAGTCTAGGAGTCAGAAAAGGGCCAGAGACACTGGAGGCCTACTGACATGACATCACAAAGACCTCACCTGTGTTTAATTGAGAAGAAAAAAACCTCTTACTTTCTTTTGAGGCAATCCTTAAATAGTCTAGGAGTCAGAAAAGGGCCAGAGACACTGGATGCCTACGGACATGACATCACAAAGACACCATCTGTGTTTAATTGAGAAGAAAAACCTCTTACTGTCTTTTGAAGCAATCCTTAAACAGTCTAGGAGTCAGAAAAGGGCCAGAGACACTGGATGCCTACTGACATGACATCACAAAGAACTCATCTGTGTTTAATTGAGAAAAAAACCTCGTACTGTCTTTTGAAGTGATCCTTAAACAGTCTAGGAGTCAGAAAAGGGCCAGAGACACTGGATGCCTACTGACATGACATCACAAAGACCTCATCTGTGTTTAATTGAGAAAAAAACCTCTTACTGTCTGTTGAAGCGATCCTTAAACAGTCTAGGAGTCAGAAAAGGGCCAGAGACACTGGATGCCTACTGACATGACATCACAAAGACCTCATCTGTGTTTAATTGAGAAAAAAACCTCTTACTGTCTGTTGAAGCGATCCTTAAACAGTCTAGGAGTCAGAAAAGGGCCAGAGACACTGGATGCCTACTGACATGACATCACAAAGAACTCATCTGTGTTTAATTGAGAAAAAAACCTCGTACTGTCTTTTGAAGTGATCCTTAAACAGTCTAGGAGTCAGAAAAGGGCCAGAGACACTGGATGCCTACTGACATGACATCACAAAGACCTCATCTGTGTTTAATTGAGAAAAAAACCTCTTACTGTCTGTTGAAGCGATCCTTAAACAGTCTAGGAGTCAGAAAAGGGCCAGAGACACTGGATGCCTACTGACATGACATCACAAAGACCTCACCTGTGTTTAATTGAGAAGAAAAAAACCTCTTACTGTCTTTTGAGGCGATCCTTAAACAGTCTAGGAGTCAGAAAAGGGCCAGAGACACTGAATGCCTACTGACATGACATCACAAAGACCTCACCTGTGTTTAGTAGACAAGAAAAAAACCTCTTACTGTCTTTTGAATCGATCCTTAAACAGTCTAGGAGTCAGAAAAGGGCCAGAGACACTGGATACCTACTGACATGACATCACAAAGACCTCATCTGTGTTAAATTGAGAAGAAAAAAACCTCTTACTGGCTTTTGGGGCGATCCTTAAACAGTATAGGAGTCAGAAAAGGGCGAGAGACAGTGGATGCCTACTGACATGACATCACAAGGAACTCATCTGTGTTTAATTGAGAAGAAAAAACTCATACTGTCTTTTGAAGCGATCCTTAAATAGTCTAGGAGTCAGAAAAGGGCCAGACACACTGGATCACTACTGACATGACATCACAAAGACCTCATCTGTGTTTAATTGAGAAGAAAAACCTCTTACTGGCTTTTGGGGCGATCCTTAAACAGTCTAGGAGTCAGAAAAGGGCCAGAGACACTGGATGCCTACTGACATGACATCACAAAGACCTCATCTGTGTTTAATTGAGAAAAAAACCTCTTACTGTCTGTTGAAGCGATCCTTAAACAGTCTAGGAGTCAGAAAAGGGCCAGAGACACTGGATGCCTACTGACATGACATCACAAAGACCTCATCTGTGTTTAATTGAGAAAAAAACCTCTTACTGTCTGTTGAAGCAATCCTTAAACAGTCTAGGAGTCAGAAAAGGGCCAGAGACACTGGATGCCTACTGACATGACATCACAAAGAACTCATCTGTGTTTAATTGAGAAAAAAACCTCGTACTGTCTTTTGAAGTGATCCTTAAACAGTCTAGGAGTCAGAAAAGGGCCAGAGACACTGGATGCCTACTGACATGACATCACAAAGACCTCATCTGTGTTTAATTGAGAAGAAAAAAACCTCTTACTGTCTTTTGAAGCGATCCTTAAACAGTCTAGGAGTCAGAAAAGGGCCAGAGACACTGGATGCCTACTGACATGACATCACAAAGACCTCACCTGTGTTTAATTGAGAAGAAAAAAACCTCTTACTGTCTTTTGAGGCGATCCTTAAACAGTCTAGGAGTCAGAAAAGGGCCAGAGACACTGAATGCCTACTGACATGACATCACAAAGACCTCACCTGTGTTTAGTAGACAAGAAAAAAACCTCTTACTGTCTTTTGAATCGATCCTTAAACAGTCTAGGAGTCAGAAAAGGGCCAGAGACACTGGATACCTACTGACATGACATCACAAAGACCTCATCTGTGTTAAATTGAGAAGAAAAAAACCTCTTACTGGCTTTTGGGGCGATCCTTAAACAGTATAGGAGTCAGAAAAGGGCGAGAGACAGTGGATGCCTACTGACATGACATCACAAGGAACTCATCTGTGTTTAATTGAGAAGAAAAACCTCATACTGTCTTTTGAAGCGATCCTTAAATAGTCTAGGAGTCAGAAAAGGGCCAGACACACTGGATCACTACTGACATGACATCACAAAGACCTCATCTGTGTTTAATTGAGAAGAAAAACCTCTTACTGGCTTTTGGGGCGATCCTTAAACAGTCTAGGAGTCAGAAAAGGGCCAGAGACACTGGAGTCCTACTGACATGACATCACAAAGACCTCACCTGTGTTTAATTGAGAAGAAAAAAACCTCTTACTGGCTTTTGGGGAGATCCTTGAACAGTCTAGGAGTCAGAAAAGGGGCCAAACTACAGAGAGACACTGGAGACCTACTGAGATGACATCACAAAGAGCTAACCTGTGTTGCCTTGACAGGGAATAAAATGTCTTATTGGCTTTTCGGCGATCTTTAAACAGTCTAAAATCCATAAAATGGCCAGAGACCTATTGACATGACATCACAAAGACCTCACCTGTGTTTAATTGACAAGAAAAATACCTCTTACTGGCTTATGGGGCGATCTTTAACAGACTAAAAGTAAGAAAAGGGGCGAAACGCCAGAGAGACACAGAAGACCTACTGAGATGACATCACAAAGTGCTCACCTGTGTTCCCTTGACAGGAAGAAAACATCTTATAGGCTTTTGAGGTGATCCTTAAACAGTCTAAAATTCATAAAAGGGCCAGAGACACTGGATACCTGCTGACATGACATCACAAAGACCTCACCTCTGTTTAATTGAGAAGAAAAAAACCTCTTATTGTCTTTTGAGGTGATTCTTAAACAGTCTAGGAGTCAAAAAAGGGGCCAAACTACAGAGAGAAACTGGAGAACTTCTGAGATGACATCACAGAGCTCACCTCTGATGCCTTGACAGGGAAAAATGTCTTATTGGCTTTTGGGGCAATCTCTAAAGAGTCTAAAATTCATAAATGGGCCAGAGACACTGGATACCTATTGACATGACATCACAAAGACCTCATCTGTGTTTAATTGAAAAGAAAAAAACCTCTTACTGACTTATGGGGCGATCTTTAACAGACTAAAAGTAAGAAAAGGGGCCAAAGGCCAGAGAGACACTAGTGACCTCCTGACATGACATCACAAAGAGCTCACCTATGTATAATTTAGAAGATAAAAACCTGTTACTGGCTTTTGGGGCGATCTTTAAACCGACTAAAAGTCAGACAAGGGCCAGAGACGCTGGACACCTACTAACATGACATCACAAAGACCTCATCCGTGTTTAATTGAGAAGAAAAAAACCTCTTACTGGCTTTTGGGGAGATCCTTGAACAGTCTACGAGTCAGAAAAGGGGCCAAACTACAGAGAGACACTGGAGACCTACTGAGATGACATCACAAAGAGCTCACCTGTGTTGCCTTGACAGGGAATAAAATGTCTTATTGGCTTTTCGGCCATCTTTAAACAGTCTAAAATCCATAAAATGGCCAGAGACCTATTGACATGACATCACAAAGACCTCACCTATGATTAATTGACAAGAATAATACCTCTTACTGGCTTATGGGGCGATCTTTAACAGACTAAAAGTAAGAAAAGGGGCGAAACGCCAGAGAGACACAGAAGACCTACTGAGATGACATCACAAAGAGCTCACCTGTGTTCCCTTGACAGGAAGAAAACATCTTATAGGCTTTTGAGGTGATCCTTAAACAGTCTAAAATTCATAAAAGGGCCAGAGAGACTGGATACCTGCTGACATGACAACACAAAGACCTCACCTCTGTTTAATTGAGAAGAAAAAAACCTCTTAATGTCTTTTGAGGTGATTTTTAAACAGTCTAGGAGTCAAAAAAGGGGCCAAACTACAGAGAGACACTGGAGAACTTCTGAGATGACATAACAAAGAGCTCACCTGTGATGCCTTGACAGGAAGAAAACGTCTTATTGGCTTTTGGGGCGATCTTTAAACAGTCTAAAATTCATAAAAGGGCCAGAGACACTGGATACCTGCTGACATGACATCACAAAGAGCTCACCTGTGTTGCCTTGACAGGAAGAAAACCTCTTACTAGCTTTTGGGGGGATCTTTAAACAGACTAAAAGTCAGAAAATGGGCCAAACTACAGAGAGACACTGGAGACCTCCTGACGTGACATCACAAAGAGCTCACCTGTGTTGCCTTAACAGGAAAAAAACATCTCGTTCGCTTTTGGGGCGATCTTTAAACCGTCTAAAATTCATTACAGGGGCAGAGACACTGGATGCCTACTGACACGACATCACAAAGACCTCACCTGAGTTTAATTGAGAAGAAAAAAACCTCTTACTGTCTTTAGAGGCGATCCTTAAACAGTCTAGGAGTCAGAAAAGGGGCCAAACTCAAGAGAGACACAGAAGACCTACTGAGATGACATCACAAAGACCTCACCTGTGTTGACAAAAAAAAAGTCTTATTGGCTTTTCGGGCGATGTTTAAACAGTCTAAAATTCATAAAAGGGCCAGAGACACTGGATACCTACTGACATGACATCACAAAGACCTCACCTGTGTTTAATTGAGAAGAAAAAAACCTCTTACTGGCTTATGGGGCGATCTTTAACAGACTAAATGTAAGAAAAGTGGCCAAACTCCAGAGAGACACAGAAGATTTACTGAGATGACATCACAAAGAGCCCACCTGAGTTGCCTTGACAGGAAAAATACCTCTTACTGGCTTTTGGGGGTATCTTTAAACAGACTAAAGTCAGAAAAGGGCCAGAGACTCTGATCTTTAAACATTCTAAAAGTCTAAAAAGAGCCAAAGATACTGGATACCTAATGACATGACACCACAAAGACCTCACCTGTGTTTGAGATGAAAAAAACCTATTACTGTCTTTTGAGGCGATCCTACTGACACGACATCACAAAGACCTCACCTGTGTTTAATTGAGAAGAAAAACACCTCTTACTTTCTTTTGAGGCGATACTTAAACAGTCTAGGAGTCAAAAAAGGGGCCAAACTACAGAGAGACACTGGATACCTACTGACATAACATCACAAAGACCTCACCTGTGTTTAATTGAGAAGAAAAAACCTCTTACCATCTTTTGAGGCGATCCTTAAACAGTCTAGGAGTCAGAAACGGGGCCAAACTACAGAGAGACACTGGAGACCTTCTGAGATGACATCACAAAGAGCTCACTTGTGTTGCCTTGACAGGAAAAAAACGTCTTCTTGGCTTTTGTGGCGATTTTTAAAAGTCTAAAATTTATAAAAGGGACAGAGACACTGGATACCAACTGACATGACATCACAAAGACCTCATCTGTGTTTCATTGAGAAGAAAAAAAACTCTTACTGGCTTATGGGGCGATCTTTAACAGACTAAAAGTAAGAACAGTGGCCAAACTCCACAGAAGAGCTACTGAGATAACATCAGAAACAGTGCACCTGAGTTGCCTTGACAGGAAGAAAACCTCTTACTAGCTTTTGGGTGGATCTTTAAATAGACTAAAGGTCAGAAAAGGGGCCAAACTACAGAGAGACACTGGAGGCCTCCTGACATGACATCACAAAGAGTATGTAAAATATAGAAGAAACAAACCTCTTACTGGGTTTTGGGGCAATCTTTAAACAGACTAAAAGTCAGACAAGGGCTGGATACCTACTGACATGACATGACATCACAAAGACCTCACCTGTGTAAAATTGAGAAGAAAAAAACCTCTTACTGTCTTTAGAGGCGATCCTTAAACAGTCTAGGAGTCAGAAAAGGGGCCAAACTCCAGAGAGACACAGAAGACCTACTGAGATGACATCACAAAGACCTGACCTGTGTTGACAAAAAAAAAGTCTTATTGGCTTTTGGGGCGATGTTTAAACAGCCTAAAATTCATAAACGGGCGAGAGACACTGGATACCTACTGACATGACATCACAAAGACCTCAACTGTGTTTAATTGAGAAGAAAAAAACCTCTTACTGGCTTATGGGGCGATCTTTAACAGACTAAAAGTAAGAAAAGGGGCCAAACGCCAGAGAGACACAGAAGACCTACTGAGATGACATCACAAAGAGCTCACCTGTGTTCCCTTGACAGGAAGAAAACATCTTATTGGCTTTTGGGGGATCTTTAAAAAACTAAAAGTCAGACAAGGGCCAGAGACACTGGATACCTGCTGACATGACATCACAAAGACCTCATTTGTGTTTAATTGAGAAGAAAAAAACCCTCTTACTGTCTTTTGAGGCGATCCTTAAACAGTCTAGGAGTCAGAAAAGGGCCAGAGACACTGGATGCCTACTGACATGAGATCACAAAGACCTCACCTGTGTTTAATTGAGAAGAAAAAAACCTCTTACTGCCTTTTGGTGCGATCTTTAAACAGACTAAAAGTCAGAAAAGGGCCAGAGACACTGGATGACTACTGACATGACATCATAAAGACCTCATTTGTGTTTAATTGAGAAGAAAAACCTCTTACTGTCTTTTGAAGCGATCCTTAAACAGTCTAGGAGTCAGAAAAGGGCCAGAGACACTGGATACCTACTGACATGACATCACAAAGACCTCATCTGTGTTTAATTGAGAAAAAAAACCTCTTACTGTCTTTTGAAGCGATCCTTAAACAGTCTAGGAGTCAGAAAAGGGCCAGAGACACTGGATGGCTACTGACATGACATCACAAAGACCTCATCTGTGTTTAATTGAGAAGAAAAAAACCTCTTACTGCCTTTTGGGGCGATCCTTAAACAGTCTAGGAGTCAGAAAAGGGCCAGAGACACTGGAGGCCTACATGACATCACAAGGAACTCATCTGTGTTTAATTGAGAAGAAAAACCTCATACTGTCTTTTGAAGCGATCCTTAAATAGTCTAGGAGTCAGAAAAGGGCCAGAGACACTGGATGACTACTGACATGACATCACAAAGACCTCATCTGTGTTTAATTGAGAAGAAAAACCTCTTACTATCTTTTGAAGCGATCCTTGTGTTTAATTGAGAAGAAAAAAACCTCTTACTGCCTTTTGGGGTGATCTTTAAACAGACTAAAAGTCAGAAAAATACATAAACCTGACCGTCCACCCATAGGCAGACCAATTATTTCACAATGTGGATCCTTCTTGGAACCTTTAGCCAAATTAATAGATTTTCATTTTCAGAAGCTGCTTCCAACTCAAGACACATTGTTAAAAGACACTACCCACTTTATTAACCTCATAGAAAAATTAAGGGTACCAAAAGGAGCAGTATTAATGACTATGGATGTCACATCCTTATATACCAACATTCCATTGGAAGAGGCAAGATTAGTCAGAAAAGGGCGAGAGACACTGGATGCCTACTGACATGACATCACAAAGACCTCATCTGTGTTTAATTGAGAAGAAAAAAACCTCTTACTGCCTTTTGGGGCGATCTTTAAACAGACTAAAAGTCAGAAAAGGGTCAGAGACACTGGATACCTACTGACATGACATCACAAGGAACACATCTGTGTTTAATTGAGAAGAAAAACCTCATACTGTCTTTTGAAGCGATCCTTAAATAGTCTAGGAGTCAGAAAAGGGCCAGAGACAATGGATGACTACTGACATGACATCACAAAGACCTCATCTGTGTTTAATTGAGAAGAAAAACCTCTTACTGGCTTTTGGGGCCATCCTTAAACAGTCTAGGAGTCAGATAAGTGCCAGAGACACTGGAGGCCTACTGACATGACATCACAAAGACCTCACCTGTGTTTAATTGAGAAGAAAAAAACCTCTTACTTTCTTTTGAGGCGATCCTTAAACAGTCTAGGAGTCAGAAAAGGGCCAGAGACACTGGATGCCTACGGACATGACATCACAAAGACACCATCTGTGTTTAATTGAGAAGAAAAACCTCTTACTGTCTTTTGAAGTGATCCTTAAACAGTCTAGGAGTCAGAAAAGGGCCAGAGACACTGGATGCCTACTGACATGACATCACAAAGACCTCACCTGTGTTTAATTGAGAAGAAAAAAACCTCTTACTGTCTTTTGAGGCGATCCTTAAACAGTCTAGGAGTCAGAAAAGGGCCAGAGACACTGAATGCCTACTGACATGACATCACAAAGACCTCACCTGTGTTTAGTAGACAAGAAAAAAACCTCTTACTGTCTTTTGAAGCGATCCTTAAACAGTCTAGGAGTCAGAAAAGGGCCAGAGACACTGGATACCTACTGACATGACATCACAAAGACCTCATCTGTGTTTAATTGAGAAGAAAAAAACCTCTTACTGGCTTTTGGGGCGATCCTTAAACAGTGTAGGAGTCAGAAAAGGGCGAGAGACACTGGATGCCTACTGACATGACATCACAAAGACCTCATCTGTGTTTAATTGAGAAGAAAAAAACCTCTTACTGCCTTTTGGGGCGATCTTTAAACAGACTAAAAGTCAGAAAAGGGTCAGAGACACTGGATACCTACTGACATGACATCACAAGGAACTCATCTGTGTTTAATTGAGAAGAAAAACCTCATACTGTCTTTTGAAGCGATCCTTAAATAGTCTAGGAGTCAGAAAAGGGCCAGAGACACTGGATGACTACTGACATGACATCACAAAGACCTCATCTGTGTTTAATTGAGAAGAAAAACCTCTTACTGGCTTTTGGGGAGATCCTTAAACAGTCTAGGAGTCAGAAAAGGGCCAGAGACACTGGAGGCCTACTGACATGACATCACAAAGACCTCACCTGTGTTTAATTGAGAAGAAAAAAACCTCTTACTTTGTTTTGAGGCGATCCTTAAACAGTCTAGGAGTCAGAAAAGGGCCAGAGACACTGGAGGCCTACTGACATAACATCACAAAGACGTCATCTGTGTTTAATTGAGAAAAAAAAACCCCTCTTACTGGCTTTTGGGGCGATCCTTAAACAGTGTAGGAGTCAGAAAAGGGCGAGAGACACTGGATGCCTACTGACATGACATCACAAAGACCTCATCTGTGTTTAATTGAGAAGAAAAACCTCATACTGTCTTTTGAAGCGATCCTTAAACAGTCTAGGAGTCAGAAAAGGGCCAGAGACACTGGATGCCTACTGACATGACATCACAAAGACCTCATCTGTGTTTAATTGAGAAAAAAACCTCTTACTGTCTTTTGAAGTGATCCTTAAACAGTCTAGGAGTCAGAAAAGGGCCAGAGACACTGGATGCCTACTGACATGACATCACAAAGACCTCATCTGTGTTTAATTGAGAAAAAAAACCTCTTACTGTCTGTTGAAGCGATCCTTAAAAAGTCTAGGAGTCAGAAAAGGGCCAGAGACACTGGATGCCTACTGACATGACATTACAACGACCTCACCTGTGTTTAATTGAGAAGAAAAAAACCTCTTACTGCCTTTTGGGGCGATCTTTAAACAGAGTAAAAGTCAGAAAAGGGTCAGAGACACTGGATACCTACTGACATGACATCACAAGGAACTCATCTGTGTTTAATTGAGAAGAAAAACCTCATACTGTCTTTTGAAGCGATCCTTAAATAGTCTAGGAGTCAGAAAAGGGCCAGAGACACTGGATGACTACTGACATGACATCACAAAGACCTCATCTGTGTTTAATTGAGAAGAAAAACCTCTTACTGGCTTTTGGGGCGATCCTTAAACAGTCTAGGAGTCAGAAAAGGGCCAGAGACACTGGAGGCCTACTAACATGACATCACAAAGACCTCACCTGTGTTTAATTGAGAAGAAAAAAACCTCTTACTTTCTTTTGAGGCGATCCTTAAACAGTCTAGGAGTCAGAAAAGGGCCAGAGACACTGGATGCCTACTGACATGACATCACAAAGACCTCATCTGTGTTTAATTGAGAAAAAAACCTCTTACTCTCTGTTGAAGCGATCCTTAAACAGTCTAGGAGTCAGAAAAGGGCCAGAGACACTGGATGCCTACTGACATGACATCACAAAGATCTCACCTGTGTTTAATTGAGAAGAAAAAAACCTCTTACTGTCTTTTGAGGCGATCTTTAAACAGTCTAAAATTCATAAATGGGCCAGAGACACTGGATGCCTACTGACATGACATCACAAAGACCTCATCTGTGTTTAATTGAGAAGAAAAAAACCTCTTACTGCCTTTTGGGGCGATCTTTAAACAGACTAAAAGTCAGAAAAGGGTCAGAGACACTGGATGCCTACTGACATGACATCACAAAGACCTCATCTGTGTTTAATTGAGAAAAAAACCTCTTACTGGCTTTTGGGGCGATCCTTAAACAGTCTAGGAGTCAGAAAAGGGCCAGAGACACTGGAGGCCTACTGACATGACATCACAAACACCTCATCTGTGTTTAATTGAGAAGAAAAACCTCTTACTGGCTTTTGGGGCGATCCTTAAACAGTCTAGGAGTCAGAAAAGGGCCAGAGACACTGGAGGCCTACTGACATGACATCACAAAGACCTCACCTGTGTTTAATTGAGAAGAAAAAAACCTCTTACTTTCTTTTGAGGCGATCCTTAAACAGTCTAGGAGTCAGAAAAGGGCCAGAGACACTGGAGGCCTACTGACATGACATCACAAAGACCTCATCTGTGTTTAATTTAGAAGAAAAACCTCTTACTGGCTTTTGGGGCGATCCTTAAACAGTCTAGGAGTCAGAAAAGGGCCAGAGACACTGGAGGCCTACTGACATGACATCACAAAGACCTCACCTGTGTTTAATTGAGAAGAAAAAAACCTCTTACTTTCTTTTGAGGCGATCCTTAAACAGTCTAGGAGTCAGAAAAGGGCCAGAGACACTGGATGCCTACGGACATGACATCACAAAGACACCATCTGTGTTTAATTGAGAAGAAAAACCTCTTACTGTCTTTTGAAGCAATCCTTAAACAGTCTAGGAGTCAGAAAAGGACCAGAGACACTGGATGCCTACTGACATGACATCACAAAGACCTCATCTGTGTTTAATTGAGAAAAAAACCTCTAACTGTCTTTTGAAGTGATCCTTAAACAGTCTAGGAGTCAGAAAAGGGCCAGAGACACTGGATGCCTACTGACATGACATCACAAAGACCTCATCTGTGTTTAATTGAGAAAAAAACCTCTTACTGTCTGTTGAAGCGATCCTTAAACAGTCTATGAGTCAGAAAAGGGCCAGAGACACTGGATGCCTACTGACAAGACATCACAAAGACCTCACCTGTGTTTAATAGAGAAGAAAAAAACCTCTTACTGTCTTTTGAGGCGATCCTTAAACAGTCTAGGAGTCAGAAAAGGGCCAGAGACACTGGAGGCCTACTGACATGACATCACAAAGACCTCACCTGTGTTTAATTGAGAAGAAAAAAACCTCTTACTTTGTTTTGAGGCGATCCTTAAACAGTCTAGGAGTCAGAAAAGGGCCAGAGACACTGGAGGCCTACTGACATAACATCACAAAGACGTCATCTGTGTTTAATTGAGAAAAAAAAACCCCTCTTACTGGCTTTTGGGGCGATCCTTAAACAGTGTAGGAGTCAGAAAAGGGCGAGAGACACTGGATGCCTACTGACATGACATCACAAAGACCTCATCTGTGTTTAATTGAGAAGAAAAACCTCATACTGTCTTTTGAAGCGATCCTTAAACAGTGTAGGAGTCAGAAAAGGGCCAGAGACACTGGATGCCTACTGACATGACATCACAAAGACCTCATCTGTGTTTAATTGAGAAAAAAACCTCTTACTGTCTTTTGAAGTGATCCTTAAACAGTCTAGGAGTCAGAAAAGGGCCAGAGACACTGGATGCCTACTGACATGACATCACAAAGACCTCATCTGTGTTTAATTGAGAAAAAAAACCTCTTACTGTCTGTTGAAGCGATCCTTAAACAGTCTAGGAGTCAGAAAAGGGCCAGAGACACTGGATGCCTACTGACATGACATTACAACGACCTCACCTGTGTTTAATTGAGAAGAAAAAAACCTCTTACTGCCTTTTGGGGCGATCTTTAAACAGACTAAAAGTCAGAAAAGGGTCAGAGACACTGGATACCTACTGACATGACATCAGAAGGAACTCATCTGTGTTTAATTGAGAAGAAAAACCTCATACTGTCTTTTGAAGCGATCCTTAAATAGTCTAGGAGTCAGAAAAGGGCCAGAGACACTGGATGACTACTGACATGACATCACAAAGACCTCATCTGTGTTTAATTGAGAAGAAAAACCTCTTACTGGCTTTTGGGGCGATCCTTAAACAGTCTAGGAGTCAGAAAAGGGCCAGAGACACTGGAGGCCTACTGACATGACATCACAAAGACCTCACCTGTGTTTAATTGAGAAGAAAAAAACCTCTTACTTTCTTTTGAGGCGATCCTTAAACAGTCTAGGAGTCAGAAAAGGGCCAGAGACACTGGATGCCTACGGACATGACATCACAAAGACACCATCTGTGTTTAATTGAGAAGAAAAACCTCTTACTGTCTTTTGAAGCAATCCTTAAACAGTCTAGGAGTCAGAAAAGGTCCAGAGACACTGGATGCCTACTGACATAACATCACAAAGACCTCATCTGTGTTTAATTGAGAAAAAAACCTCTTATTTTATTTTGAAGTGATCCTTAAACAGTCTAGGAGTCAGAAAAGGGCCAGAGACACTGGATGCCTACTGACATGACATCACAAAGACCTCACCTGTGTTTAATTGAGAAGAAAAAAACCTCTTACTTTCTTTTGAGGCGATCCTTAAACAGTCTAGGAGTCAGAAAAGGGCCAGAGACACTGGATGCCTACTGACATGACATCACAAAGATCTCACCTGTGTTTAATTGAGAAGAAAAAAACCTCTTACTGTCTTTTGAGGCGATCTTTAAACAGTCTAAAATTCATAAATGGGCCAGAGACACTGGATGCCTACTGACATGACATCACAAAGACCTCATCTGTGTTTAATTGAGAAGAAAAAAACCTCTTACTGCCTTTTGGGGCGATCTTTAAACAGACTAAAAGTCAGAAAAGGGTCAGAGACACTGGATGCCTACTGACATGACATCACAAAGACCTCATCTGTGTTTAATTGAGAAAAAAACCTCTTACTGGCTTTTGGGGCGATCCTTAAACAGTCTAGGAGTCAGAAAAGGGCCAGAGACACTGGAGGCCTACTGACATGACATCACAAAGACCTCATCTGTGTTTAATTGAGAAGAAAAACCTCTTACTGGCTTTTGGGGCGATCCTTAAACAGTCTAGGAGTCAGAAAAGGGCCAGAGACACTGGAGGCCTACTGACATGACATCACAAAGACCTCACCTGTGTTTAATTGAGAAGAAAAAAACCTCTTACTTTCTTTTGAAGCGATCCTTAAACAGTCTAGGAGTCAGAAAAGGGCCAGAGACACTGGAGGCCTACTGACATGACATCACAAAGACCTCATCTGTGTTTAATTTAGAAGAAAAACCTCTTACTGGCTTTTGGGGCGATCCTTAAACAGTCTAGGAGTCAGAAAAGGGCCAGAGACACTGGAGGCCTACTGACATGACATCACAAAGACCTCACCTGTGTTTAATTGAGAAGAAAAAAACCTCTTACTTTCTTTTGAGGCGATCCTTAAACAGTCTAGGAGTCAGAAAAGGGCCAGAGACACTGGATACCTACGGACATGACATCACAAAGACACCATCTGTGTTTAATTGAGAAGAAAAACCTCTTACTGTCTTTTGAAGCAATCCTTAAACAGTCTAGGAGTCAGAAAAGGACCAGAGATACTGGATGCCTACTGACATGACATCACAAAGACCTCATCTGTGTTTAATTGAGAAAAAAACCTCTAACTGTCTTTTGAAGTGATCCTTAAACAGTCTAGGAGTCAGAAAAGGGCCAGAGACACTGGATGCCTACTGACATGACATCACAAAGACCTCATCTGTGTTTAATTGAGAAAAAAACCTCTTACTGTCTGTTGAAGCGATCCTTAAACAGTCTATGAGTCAGAAAAGGGCCAGAGACACTGGATGCCTACTGACAAGACATCACAAAGACCTCACCTGTGTTTAATAGAGAAGAAAAAAACCTCTTACTGTCTTTTGAGGCGATCCTTAAACAGTCTAGGAGTCAGAAAAGGGCCAGAGACACTGGATGCCTACTGACATGACATCACAAAGATCTCACCTGTGTTTAATTGAGAAGAAAAAAACCTCTTACTGTCTTTTGAGGCGATCTTTAAACAGTCTAAAATTCATAAATGGGCCAGAGACACTGGATGCCTACTGACATGACATCACAAAGACCTCATCTGTGTTTAATTGAGAAGAAAAAAACCTCTTACTGCCTTTTGGGGCGATCTTTAAACAGACTAAAAGTCAGAAAAGGGTCAGAGACACTGGATGCCTACTGACATGACATCACAAAGACCTCATCTGTGTTTAATTGAGAAAAAAACCTCTTACTGGCTTTTGGGGCGATCCTTAAACAGTCTAGGAGTCAGAAAAGGGCCAGAGACACTGGAGGCCTACTGACATGACATCACAAAGACCTCATCTGTGTTTAATTGAGAAGAAAAACCTCTTACTGGCTTTTGGGGCGATCCTTAAACAGTCTAGGAGTCAGAAAAGGGCCAGAGACACTGGAGGCCTACTGACATGACATCACAAAGACCTCACCTGTGTTTAATTGAGAAGAAAAAAACCTCTTACTTTCTTTTGAAGCGATCCTTAAACAGTCTAGGAGTCAGAAAAGGGCCAGAGACACTGGAGGCCTACTGACATGACATCACAAAGACCTCATCTGTGTTTAATTTAGAAGAAAAACCTCTTACTGGCTTTTGGGGCGATCCTTAAACAGTCTAGGAGTCAGAAAAGGGCCAGAGACACTGGAGGCCTACTGACATGACATCACAAAGACCTCACCTGTGTTTAATTGAGAAGAAAAAAACCTCTTACTTTCTTTTGAGGCGATCCTTAAACAGTCTAGGAGTCAGAAAAGGGCCAGAGACACTGGATACCTACGGACATGACATCACAAAGACACCATCTGTGTTTAATTGAGAAGAAAAACCTCTTACTGTCTTTTGAAGCAATCCTTAAACAGTCTAGGAGTCAGAAAAGGACCAGAGATACTGGATGCCTACTGACATGACATCACAAAGACCTCATCTGTGTTTAATTGAGAAAAAAACCTCTAACTGTCTTTTGAAGTGATCCTTAAACAGTCTAGGAGTCAGAAAAGGGCCAGAGACACTGGATGCCTACTGACATGACATCACAAAGACCTCATCTGTGTTTAATTGAGAAAAAAACCTCTTACTGTCTGTTGAAGCGATCCTTAAACAGTCTATGAGTCAGAAAAGGGCCAGAGACACTGGATGCCTACTGACAAGACATCACAAAGACCTCACCTGTGTTTAATAGAGAAGAAAAAAACCTCTTACTGTCTTTTGAGGCGATCCTTAAACAGTCTAGGAGTCAGAAAAGGGCCAGAGACACTGGATGCCTACTGACATGACATCACAAAGACCTCACCTGTGTTTAGTAGACAAGAAAAAAACCTCTTACTGTCTTTTGAAGCGATCCTTAAACAGTCTAGGAGTCAGAAAAGGGCCAGAGACACTGGATACCTACTGACATGACATCACAAAGACCTCATCTGTGTTAAATTGAGAAGAAAAAAACCTCTTACTGGCTTTTGGGGCGATCCTTAAACAGTCTAGGAGTCAGAAAAGGGCCAGAGACACTGGATGCCTACTGACATGACATCACAAAGACCTCATCTGTGTTTAATTGAGAAAAAAACCTCTTACTGTCTTTTGAAGTGATCCTTAAACAGGCTAGGAGTCAGAAAAGGGCCAGAGACACTGGATGCCTACTGACATGACATCACATAGACCTCATCTGTGTTTAATTGAGAAAAAAAACCTCATACTGTCTTTTGAAGCGATCCTTAAACAGTGTAGGAGTCAGAAAAGGTCGAGAGACACTGGATGCCTACTGACATGACATCACAAAGACCTCATCTGTGTTTAATTGAGAAGAAAAAAACCTCTTACTGTCTTTTGAGGCGATCCTTAAACAGTCTAGAAGTCAGAAAAGGGCCAGAGACACTGGAGGCCTACTGACATGACATCACAAAGACCTCACCTGTGTTTAGTAGACAAGAAAAAAACCTCTTACTGTCTTTTGAAGCGATCCTTAAACAGTCTAGGAGTCAGAAAAGGGCCAGAGACACTGGAGGCCTACTGACATAACATCACAAAGACGTCATCTGTGTTTAATTGAGAAAAAAAAAACCCTCTTACTGGCTTTTGGGGCGATCCTTAAACAGTGTAGGAGTCAGAAAAGGGCGAGAGACACTGGATGCCTACTGACATGACATCACAAAGACCTCATCTGTGTTTAATTGAGAAGAAAAACCTCATACTGTCTTTTGAAGCGATCCTTAAACAGTCTAGGAGTCAGAAAAGGGCCAGAGACACTGGATGCCTACTGACATGACATCACAAAGACCTCATCTGTGTTTAATTGAGAAAAAAACCTCTTACTGTCTTTTGAAGTGATCCTTAAACAGTCTAGGAGTCAGAAAAGGGCCAGAGACACTGGATGCCTACTGACATGACATCACAAAGACCTCATCTGTGTTTAATTGAGAAAAAAAACCTCTTACTGTCTGTTGAAGCGATCCTTAAACAGTCTAGGAGTCAGAAAAGGGCCAGAGACACTGGATGCCTACTGACATGACATTACAACGACCTCATCTGTGTTTAATTGAGAAGAAAAAAACCTCTTACTGCCTTTTGGGGCGATCTTTAAACAGACTAAAAGTCAGAAAAGGGTCAGAGACACTGGATACCTACTGACATGACATCACAAGGAACTCATCTGTGTTTAATTGAGAAGAAAAACCTCATACTGTCTTTTGAAGCGATCCTTAAATAGTCTAGGAGTCAGAAAAGGGCCAGAGACACTGGATGACTACTGACATGACATCACAAAGACCTCATCTGTGTTTAATTGAGAAGAAAAACCTCTTACTGGCTTTTGGGGCGATCCTTAAACAGTCTAGGAGTCAGAAAAGGGCCAGAGACACTGGAGGCCTACTGACATGACATCACAAAGACCTCACCTGTGTTTAATTGAGAAGAAAAAAACCTCTTACTTTCTTTTGAGGCGATCCTTAAACAGTCTAGGAGTCAGAAAAGGGCCAGAGACACTGGAGGCCTACTGACATGACATCACAAAGACCTCACCTGTGTTTAATTGAGAAGAAAAAAACCTCTTACTTTCTTTTGAGGCGATCCTTAAACAGTCTAGGAGTCAGAAAAGGGCCAGAGACACTGGATGCCTACGGACATGACATCACAAAGACACCATCTGTGTTTAATTGAGAAGAAAAACCTCTTACTGTCTTTTGAAGCAATCCTTAAACAGTCTAGGAGTCAGAAAAGGACCAGAGACACTGGATGCCTACTGACATGACATCACAAAGACCTCATCTGTGTTTAATTGAGAAAAAAACCTCTAACTGTCTTTTGAAGTGATCCTTAAACAGTCTAGGAGTCAGAAAAGGGCCAGAGACACTGGATGCCTACTGACATGACATCACAAAGACCTCATCTGTGTTTAATTGAGAAAAAAACCTCTTACTGTCTGTTGAAGCGATCCTTAAACAGTCTATGAGTCAGAAAAGGGCCAGAGACACTGGATGCCTACTGACAAGACATCACAAAGACCTCACCTGTGTTTAATAGAGAAGAAAAAAACCTCTTACTGTCTTTTGAGGCGATCCTTAAACAGTCTAGGAGTCAGAAAAGGGCCAGAGACACTGGATGCCTACTGACATGACATCACAAAGACCTCACCTGTGTTTAGTAGACAAGAAAAAAACCTCTTACTGTCTTTTGAAGCGATCCTTAAACAGTCTAGGAGTCAGAAAAGGGCCAGAGACACTGGATACCTACTGACATGACATCACAAAGACCTCATCTGTGTTAAATTGAGAAGAAAAAAACCTCTTACTGGCTTTTGGGGCGATCCTTAAACAGTCTAGGAGTCAGAAAAGGGCCAGAGACACTGGATGCCTACTGACATGACATCACAAAGACCTCATCTGTGTTTAATTGAGAAAAAAACCTCTTACTGTCTTTTGAAGTGATCCTTAAACAGGCTAGGAGTCAGAAAAGGGCCAGAGACACTGGATGCCTACTGACATGACATCACATAGACCTCATCTGTGTTTAATTGAGAAAAAAAAACCTCATACTGTCTTTTGAAGCGATCCTTAAACAGTGTAGGAGTCAGAAAAGGTCGAGAGACACTGGATGCCTACTGACATGACATCACAAAGACCTCATCTGTGTTTAATTGAGAAGAAAAAAACCTCTTACTGCCTTTTGGGGCGATCTTTAAACAGACTAAAAGTCAGAAAATGGCCAGAGACACTGGATACCTACTGACATGATATCACAAAGACCTCACCTGTGTTTAATTGAGAAGAAAAAAACCTCTTACTGTCTTTTGATGCGATCCTTAAACAGTCTAGGAGTCAGAAAAGGGCCAGAGACACTGGAGGCCTACTGACATAACATCACAAAGACCTCATCTGTGTTTAATTGATAACAAAAAAAACTTCTTATTATCTTTTGAAGCGATCCTTAAACAGTCTAGGAATCAGAAAAGGGCCAGAGACACTGGATGCCTACTGACATGACATCACAAAGACCTCATCTGTGTTTAATTGAGAAGAAAAAAACCTCTTACTGTCTTTTGAGGCGATCCTTAAACAGTCTAGAAGTCAGAAAAGGGCCAGAGACACTGGAGGCCTACTGACATGACATCACAAAGACCTCACCTGTGTTTAGTAGACAAGAAAAAAACCTCTTACTGTCTTTTGAAGCGATCCTTAAACAGTCTAGGAGTCAGAAAAGGGCCAGAGACACTGGAGGCCTACTGACATAACATCACAAAGACGTCATCTGTGTTTAATTGAGAAAAAAAAAACCCTCTTACTGGCTTTTGGGGCGATCCTTAAACAGTGTAGGAGTCAGAAAAGGGCGAGAGACACTGGATGCCTACTGACATGACATCACAAAGACCTCATCTGTGTTTAATTGAGAAGAAAAACCTCATACTGTCTTTTGAAGCGATCCTTAAACAGTCTAGGAGTCAGAAAAGGGCCAGAGACACTGGATGCCTACTGACATGACATCACAAAGACCTCATCTGTGTTTAATTGAGAAAAAAACCTCTTACTGTCTTTTGAAGTGATCCTTAAACAGTCTAGGAGTCAGAAAAGGGCCAGAGACACTGGATGCCTACTGACATGACATCACAAAGACCTCATCTGTGTTTAATTGAGAAAAAAAACCTCTTACTGTCTGTTGAAGCGATCCTTAAACAGTCTAGGAGTCAGAAAAGGGCCAGAGACACTGGATGCCTACTGACATGACATTACAACGACCTCATCTGTGTTTAATTGAGAAGAAAAAAACCTCTTACTGCCTTTTGGGGCGATCTTTAAACAGACTAAAAGTCAGAAAAGGGTCAGAGACACTGGATACCTACTGACATGACATCACAAGGAACTCATCTGTGTTTAATTGAGAAGAAAAAAACCTCTTACTTTCTTTTGAGGCGATCCTTAAACAGTCTAAGAGTCAGAAAAGGGCCAGAGACACTGGATGCCTACGGACATGACATCACAAAGACACCATCTGTGTTTAATTGGGAAGAAAAACCTCTTACTGTCTTTTGAAGCAATCCTTAAACAGTCTAGGAGTCAGAAAAGGTCCAGAGACACTGGATGCCTACTGACATGACATCACAAAGACCTCATCTGTGTTTAATTGAGAAAAAAACCTCTTACTCTCTGTTGAAGCGATCCTTAAACAGTCTAGGAGTCAGAAAAGGGCCAGAGACACTGGATGCCTACTGACATGACATCACAAAGATCTCACCTGTGTTTAATTGAGAAGAAAAAAACCTCTTACTGTCTTTTGAGGCGATCTTTAAACAGTCTAAAATTCATAAATGGGCCAGAGACACTGGATGCCTACTGACATGACATCACAAAGACCTCATCTGTGTTTAATTGAGAAGAAAAAAACCTCTTACTGCCTTTTGGGGCGATCTTTAAACAGACTAAAAGTCAGAAAAGGGTCAGAGACACTGGATGCCTACTGACATGACATCACAAAGACCTCATCTGTGTTTAATTGAGAAAAAAACCTCTTACTGGCTTTTGGGGCGATCCTTAAACAGTCTAGGAGTCAGAAAAGGGCCAGAGACACTGGAGGCCTAGTGACATGACATCACAAAGACCTCATCTGTGTTTAATTGAGAAGAAAAACCTCTTACTGGCTTTTGGGGCGATCCTTAAACAGTCTAGGAGTCAGAAAAGGGCCAGAGACACTGGAGGCCTACTGACATGACATCACAAAGACCTCACCTGTGTTTAATTGAGAAGAAAAAAACCTCTTACTTTCTTTTGAGGCGATCCTTAAACAGTCTAGGAGTCAGAAAAGGGCCAGAGACACTGGATGCCTACTGACAAGACATCACAAAGACCTCACCTGTGTTTAATAGAGAAGAAAAAAACCTCTTACTGTCTTTTGAGGCGATCCTTAAACAGTCTAGGAGTCAGAAAAGGGCCAGAGACACTGGATGCCTACTGACATGACATCACAAAGACCTCACCTGTGTTTAGTAGACAAGAAAAAAACCTCTTACTGTCTTTTGAAGCGATCCTTAAACAGTCTAGGAGTCAGAAAAGGGCCAGAGACACTGGATACCTACTGACATGACATCACAAAGACCTCATCTGTGTTAAATTGAGAAGAAAAAAACCTCTTACTGGCTTTTGGGGCGATCCTTAAACAGTCTAGGAGTCAGAAAAGGGCCAGAGACACTGGATGCCTACTGACATGACATCACAAAGACCTCATCTGTGTTTAATTGAGAAAAAAACCTCTTACTGTCTTTTGAAGTGATCCTTAAACAGGCTAGGAGTCAGAAAAGGGCCAGAGACACTGGATGCCTACTGACATGACATCACATAGACCTCATCTGTGTTTAATTGAGAAAAAAAACCTCATACTGTCTTTTGAAGCGATCCTTAAACAGTGTAGGAGTCAGAAAAGGTCGAGAGACACTGGATGCCTACTGACATGACATCACAAAGACCTCATCTGTGTTTAATTGAGAAGAAAAAAACCTCTTACTGCCTTTTGGGGCGATCTTTAAACAGACTAAAAGTCAGAAAATGGCCAGAGACACTGGATACCTACTGACATGATATCACAAAGACCTCACCTGTGTTTAATTGAGAAGAAAAAAACCTCTTACTGTCTTTTGATGCGATCCTTAAACAGTCTAGGAGTCAGAAAAGGGCCAGAGACACTGGAGGCCTACTGACATAACATCACAAAGACCTCATCTGTGTTTAATTGATAAGAAAAAAAACTTCTTATTATCTTTTGAAGCGATCCTTAAACAGTCTAGGAATCAGAAAAGGGCCAGAGACACTGGATGCCTACTGACATGACATCACAAAGACCTCATCTGTGTTTAATTGAGAAGAAAAAAACCTCTTACTGTCTTTTGAGGCGATCCTTAAACAGTCTAGAAGTCAGAAAAGGGCCAGAGACACTGGAGGCCTACTGACATGACATCACAAAGACCTCACCTGTGTTTAGTAGACAAGAAAAAAACCTCTTACTGTCTTTTGAAGCGATCCTTAAACAGTCTAGGAGTCAGAAAAGGGCCAGAGACACTGGAGGCCTACTGACATAACATCACAAAGACGTCATCTGTGTTTAATTGAGAAAAAAAAAACCCTCTTACTGGCTTTTGGGGCGATCCTTAAACAGTGTAGGAGTCAGAAAAGGGCGAGAGACACTGGATGCCTACTGACATGACATCACAAAGACCTCATCTGTGTTTAATTGAGAAGAAAAACCTCTTACTGTCTTTTGAAGCAATCCTTAAACAGTCTAGGAGTCAGAAAAGGACCAGAGACACTGGATGCCTACTGACATGACATCACAAAGACCTCATCTGTGTTTAATTGAGAAAAAAACCTCTAACTGTCTTTTGAAGTGATCCTTAAACAGTCTAGGAGTCAGAAAAGGGCCAGAGACACTGGATGCCTACTGACATGACATCACAAAGACCTCATCTGTGTTTAATTGAGAAAAAAATCTCTTACTGTCTGTTGAAGCGATCCTTAAACAGTCTATGAGTCAGAAAAGGGCCAGAGACACTGGATGCCTACTGACAAGACATCACAAAGACCTCACCTGTGTTTAATAGAGAAGAAAAAAACCTCTTACTGTCTTTTGAGGCGATCCTTAAACAGTCTAGGAGTCAGAAAAGGGCCAGAGACACTGGATGCCTACTGACATGACATCACAAAGACCTCACCTGTGTTTAGTAGACAAGAAAAAAACCTCTTACTGTCTTTTGAAGCGATCCTTAAACAGTCTAGGAGTCAGAAAAGGGCCAGAGACACTGGATACCTACTGACATGACATCACAAAGACCTCATCTGTGTTAAATTGAGAAGAAAAAAACCTCTTACTGGCTTTTGGGGCGATCCTTAAACAGTCTAGGAGTCAGAAAAGGGCCAGAGACACTGGATGCCTACTGACATGACATCACAAAGACCTCATCTGTGTTTAATTGAGAAAAAAACCTCTTACTGTCTTTTGAAGTGATCCTTAAACAGGCTAGGAGTCAGAAAAGGGCCAGAGACACTGGATGCCTACTGACATGACATCACATAGACCTCATCTGTGTTTAATTGAGAAAAAAAACCTCATACTGTCTTTTGAAGCGATCCTTAAACAGTGTAGGAGTCAGAAAAGGTCGAGAGACACTGGATGCCTACTGACATGACATCACAAAGACCTCATCTGTGTTTAATTGAGAAGAAAAAAACCTCTTACTGCCTTTTGGGGCGATCTTTAAACAGACTAAAAGTCAGAAAATGGCCAGAGACACTGGATACCTACTGACATGACATCACAAAGACCTCACCTGTGTTTAATTGAGAAGAAAAAAACCTCTTACTGTCTTTTGATGCGATCCTTAAACAGTCTAGGAGTCAGAAAAGGGCCAGAGACACTGGAGGCCTACTGACATAACATCACAAAGACCTCATCTGTGTTTAATTGATAAGAAAAAAAACTTCTTATTATCTTTTGAAGCGATCCTTAAACAGTCTAGGAATCAGAAAAGGGCCAGAGACACTGGATGCCTACTGACATGACATCACAAAGACCTCACTTGTGTTTAATTGAGAAGAAAAAAACCTCTTACTGCCTTTTGGGGTGATCTTTAAACAGACTAAAAGTCAGAAAAGGGCCAGAGACAATGGATACCTACTGACATGACATCACAAAGACCTCATCTGTGTTTAATTGAGAAGAAAAAAACCTCTTACTGCCTTTTGGGGCGATCTTTAAACAGACTAAAAGTCAGAAAAGGGTCAGAGACACTGGATACCTACTGACATGACATCACAAAGCTCTCATCTGTGTTTAATTGAGAAGAAAAAAACCTCTTACTGTCTTTTGAGGCGATCCTTAAACAGTCTAGAAGTCAGAAAAGGGCCAGAGACACTGGAGGCCTACTGACATGACATCACAAAGACCTCACCTGTGTTTAGTAGACAAGAAAAAAACCTCTTACTGTCTTTTGAAGCGATCCTTAAACAGTCTAGGAGTCAGAAAAGGGCCAGAGACACTGGAGGCCTACTGACATAACATCACAAAGACGTCATCTGTGTTTAATTGAGAAAAAAAAAACCCTCTTACTGGCTTTTGGGGCGATCCTTAAACAGTGTAGGAGTCAGAAAAGGGCGAGAGACACTGGATGCCTACTGACATGACATCACAAAGACCTCATCTGTGTTTAATTGAGAAGAAAAACCTCATACTGTCTTTTGAAGCGATCCTTAAACAGTCTAGGAGTCAGAAAAGGGCCAGAGACACTGGATGCCTACTGACATGACATCACAAAGACCTCATCTGTGTTTAATTGAGAAAAAAACCTCTTACTGTCTTTTGAAGTGATCCTTAAACAGTCTAGGAGTCAGAAAAGGGCCAGAGACACTGGATGCCTACTGACATGACATCACAAAGACCTCATCTGTGTTTAATTGAGAAAAAAAACCTCTTACTGTCTGTTGAAGCGATCCTTAAACAGTCTAGGAGTCAGAAAAGGGCCAGAGACACTGGATGCCTACTGACATGACATTACAACGACCTCACCTGTGTTTAATTGAGAAGAAAAAAACCTCTTACTGTCTTTTGAGGCGATCCTTAAACAGTCTAGGAGTCAGAAAAGGGCCAGAGACACTGGATGCCTACTGACATGACATCACAAAGACCTCACCTGTGTTTAGTAGACAAGAAAAAAACCTCTTACTGTCTTTTGAAGCGATCCTTAAACAGTCTAGGAGTCAGAAAAGGGCCAGAGACACTGGATACCTACTGACATGACATCACAAAGACCTCATCTGTGTTAAATTGAGAAGAAAAAAACCTCTTACTGGCTTTTGGGGCGATCCTTAAACAGTGTAGGAGTCAGAAAAGGGCGAGAGACACTGGATGCCTACTGACATGACATCACAAAGACCTCATCTGTGTTTAATTGAGAAGAAAAACCTCATACTGTCTTTTGAAGCGATCCTTAAACAGTGTAGGAGTCAGAAAAGGGCCAGAGACACTGGATGCCTACTGACATGACATCACAAAGACCTCATCTGTGTTTAATTGAGAAGAAAAACCTCTTACTGGCTTTTGGGGCGATCCTTAAACAGTCTAGGAGTCAGAAAAGGGCCAGAGACACTGGATGCCTACTGACATGACATCACAAAGACCTCATCTGTGTTTAATTGAGAAAAAAACCTCTTACTGTCTTTTGAAGTGATCCTTAAACAGTCTAGGAGTCAGAAAAGGGCCAGAGACACTGGATGCCTACTGACATGACATCACAAAGACCTCGTTGTTGTTGTTGTTGTTATGTGCGAAGTCGTGTCCGACCCATCGCGACCCCATGGACAATGATCCTCCAGGCCTTCCTGTCCTCTACCATTCCCCGGAGTCCATTTAAGTTTGCACCTACTGCTTCAGTGACTCCATCCAGCCACCTCTTTCTCTGTCGTCCCCTTCTTCTTTTGCCCTCGATCGCTCCCAGCATTAGGCTCTTCTCCAGGGAGTCCTTCCTTCTCATGAGGTGGCCAAAATATTTGAGTTTCATCTTCAGGATCTGGCCTTCTAAAGAGCAGTCAGGGCTGATCTCCTCTAGGACCGACCGGTTTGTTCGCCTTGCAGTCCAAGGGACTCGCAAGAGTCTTCTCCAGCACCAGAGTTCAAAAGCCTCAATTCTTTGACGCTCGGCCTTCCTTATGGTCCAACTTTCGCAGCCATACATTGCAACTGGGAAGACCATAGCCTTGACTAAACGCACTTTTGTTGGCAGGGTGATGTCTCTGCTTTTTAGGATGCTGTCTAGATTTGCCATAGCTTTCCTCCCCAGGAGCAAGCGTCTTTTAATTTCTTTGCTGCAGTCCCCATCTGCAGTGATCTTGGAGCCCAGGAAAATAAAATCTGTCACTATCTCCATTTCTTCCCCTTCTATTTGCCAGGAATTGAGAGGGCCGGATGCCATGATCTTTGTTTTCTTGATGTTGAGTTTCAAGCCAACTTTTGCACTCTCCTCCTTCACCCGCATCAACAGGCTCTTTAGTTCCTCTTCACTTTCTGCCATTAGAGTGGTATCATCTGCATATCTGAGGTTGTTGATATTTCTCCCTGCAATCTTGATCCCAATTTGTGACTCCTCTAATCCCGCATTTCTCATGATGTGCTCTGCATAAAAGTTAAATAGGCAAGGCGACAGTATACAGCCTTGCCGAACTCCTTTCTCAATTTTGAACCAGTCAGTGATTCCATGTTCAGTTCTCACTGTTGCTTCACAAAGACCTCATCTGTGTTTAATTGAGAAAAAAACCTCTTACTGTCTGTTGAAGCGATCCTTAAACAGTCTAGGAGTCAGAAAAGGGCCAGAGACACTGGATGCCTACTGACATGACGTTACAACGACCTCACCTGTGTTTAATTGAGAAGAAAAAAACCTCTTACTGTCTTTTGAGGCGATCCTTAAACAGTCTAGGAGTCAGAAAAGGGCCAGAGACACTGGATGCCTAGTGACATGACATCACAAAGACCTCACCTGAGTTTAGTAGACAAGAAAAAAACCTCTTACTGTCTTTTGAAGCGATCCTTAAACAGTCTAGGAGTCAGAAAAGGGCGAGAGACACTGGATGCCTACTGACATGACATCACAAAGACCTCATCTGTGTTTAATTGAGAAGAAAAACCTCATACTGTCTTTTGAAGCGATCCTTAAACAGTGTAGGAGTCAGAAAAGGGCGAGAGACACTGGATGCCTACTGACATGACATCACAAAGACCTCATCTGTGTTTAATTGAGAAGAAAAACCTCTTACTGGCTTTTGGGGCGATCCTTAAACAGTCTAGGAGTCAGAAAAGGGCCAGAGACTCTGGATGCCTACTGACATGACATCACAAAGACCTCATCTGTGTTTAATTGAGAAAAAAACCTCTTACTGTCTTTTGAAGTGATCCTTAAACAGTCTAGGAGTCAGAAAAGGGCCAGAGACACTGGATGCCTACTGACATGACATCACAAAGACCTCATCTGTGTTTAATTGAGAAAAAAACCTCTTACTGTCTGTTGAAGCGATCCTTAAACAGTCTAGGAGTCAGAAAAGGGCCAGAGACACTGGATGCCTACTGACATGACATCACAAAGACCTCATCTGTGTTTAATTGAGAAGAAAAAAACCTCTTACTGTCTTTTGAGGCGATCCTTAAACAGTCTAGAAGTCAGAAAAGGGCCAGAGACACTGGAGGCCTACTGACATGACATCACAAAGACCTCACCTGTGTTTAGTAGACAAGAAAAAAACCTCTTACTGTCTTTTGAAGCGATCCTTAAACAGTCTAGGAGTCAGAAAAGGGCCAGAGACACTGGAGGCCTACTGACATAACATCACAAAGACGTCATCTGTGTTTAATTGAGAAAAAAAAAAACCCTCTTACTGGCTTTTGGGGCGATCCTTAAACAGTGTAGGAGTCAGAAAAGGGCCAGAGACACTGGATACCTACTGACATGACATCACAAAGACCTCATCTGTGTTAAATTGAGAAGAAAAAAACCTCTTACTGGCTTTTGGGGCGATCCTTAAACAGTGTAGGAGTCAGAAAAGGGCGAGAGACACTGGATGCCTACTGACATGACATCACAAAGACCTCATCTGTGTTTAATTGAGAAGAAAAACCTCATACTGTCTTTTGAAGCGATCCTTAAACAGTGTAGGAGTCAGAAAAGGGCCAGAGACACTGGATGCCTACTGACATGACATCACAAAGACCTCATCTGTGTTTAATTGAGAAGAAAAACCTCTTACTGGCTTTTGGGGCGATCCTTAAACAGTCTAGGAGTCAGAAAAGGGCCAGAGACACTGGATGCCTACTGACATGACATCACAAAGACCTCATCTGTGTTTAATTGAGAAAAAAACCTCTTACTGTCTTTTGAAGTGATCCTTAAACAGTCTAGGAGTCAGAAAAGGGCCAGAGACACTGGATGCCTACTGACATGACATCACAAAGACCTCGTTGTTGTTGTTGTTGTTATGTGCGAAGTCGTGTCCGACCCATCGCGACCCCATGGACAATGATCCTCCAGGCCTTCCTGTCCTCTACCATTCCCCGGAGTCCATTTAAGTTTGCACCTACTGCTTCAGTGACTCCATCCAGCCACCTCTTTCTCTGTCGTCCCCTTCTTCTTTTGCCCTCGATCGCTCCCAGCATTAGGCTCTTCTCCAGGGAGTCCTTCCTTCTCATGAGGTGGCCAAAATATTTGAGTTTCATCTTCAGGATCTGGCCTTCTAAAGAGCAGTCAGGGCTGATCTCCTCTAGGACCGACCGGTTTGTTCGCCTTGCAGTCCAAGGGACTCGCAAGAGTCTTCTCCAGCACCAGAGTTCAAAAGCCTCAATTCTTTGACGCTCGGCCTTCCTTATGGTCCAACTTTCGCAGCCATACATTGCAACTGGGAAGACCATAGCCTTGACTAAACGCACTTTTGTTGGCAGGGTGATGTCTCTGCTTTTTAGGATGCTGTCTAGATTTGCCATAGCTTTCCTCCCCAGGAGCAAGCGTCTTTTAATTTCTTTGCTGCAGTCCCCATCTGCAGTGATCTTGGAGCCCAGGAAAATAAAATCTGTCACTATCTCCATTTCTTCCCCTTCTATTTGCCAGGAATTGAGAGGGCCGGATGCCATGATCTTTGTTTTCTTGATGTTGAGTTTCAAGCCAACTTTTGCACTCTCCTCCTTCACCCGCATCAACAGGCTCTTTAGTTCCTCTTCACTTTCTGCCATTAGAGTGGTATCATCTGCATATCTGAGGTTGTTGATATTTCTCCCTGCAATCTTGATCCCAATTTGTGACTCCTCTAATCCCGCATTTCTCATGATGTGCTCTGCATAAAAGTTAAATAGGCAAGGCGACAGTATACAGCCTTGCCGAACTCCTTTCTCAATTTTGAACCAGTCAGTGATTCCATGTTCAGTTCTCACTGTTGCTTCACAAAGACCTCATCTGTGTTTAATTGAGAAAAAAACCTCTTACTGTCTGTTGAAGCGATCCTTAAACAGTCTAGGAGTCAGAAAAGGGCCAGAGACACTGGATGCCTACTGACATGACGTTACAACGACCTCACCTGTGTTTAATTGAGAAGAAAAAAACCTCTTACTGTCTTTTGAGGCGATCCTTAAACAGTCTAGGAGTCAGAAAAGGGCCAGAGACACTGGATGCCTAGTGACATGACATCACAAAGACCTCACCTGTGTTTAGTAGACAAGAAAAAAACCTCTTACTGTCTTTTGAAGCGATCCTTAAACAGTCTAGGAGTCAGCAAAGGGCCAGAGACACTGGATACCTACTGACATGACATCACAAAGACCTCATCTGTGTTAAATTGAGAAGAAAAAAACCTCTTACTGGCTTTTGGGGCGATCCTTAAACAGTGTAGGAGTCAGAAAAGGGCGAGAGACACTGGATGCCTACTGACATGACATCACAAAGACCTCATCTGTGTTTAATTGAGAAGAAAAACCTCATACTGTCTTTTGAAGCGATCCTTAAACAGTGTAGGAGTCAGAAAAGGGCGAGAGACACTGGATGCCTACTGACATGACATCACAAAGACCTCATCTGTGTTTAATTGAGAAGAAAAACCTCTTACTGGCTTTTGGGGCGATCCTTAAACAGTCTAGGAGTCAGAAAAGGGCCAGAGACTCTGGATGCCTACTGACATGACATCACAAAGACCTCATCTGTGTTAAATTGAGAAGAAAAAAACCTCTTACTGGCTTTTGGGGCGATCCTTAAACAGTGTAGGAGTCAGAAAAGGGCGAGAGACACTGGATGCCTACTGACATGACATCACAAAGACCTCATCTGTGTTTAATTGAGAAGAAAAACCTCATACTGTCTTTTGAAGCGATCCTTAAACAGTGTAGGAGTCAGAAAAGGGCCAGAGACACTGGATGCCTACTGACATGACATCACAAAGACCTCATCTGTGTTTAATTGAGAAGAAAAACCTCTTACTGGCTTTTGGGGCGATCCTTAAACAGTCTAGGAGTCAGAAAAGGGCCAGAGACACTGGATGCCTACTGACATGACATCACAAAGACCTCATCTGTGTTTAATTGAGAAAAAAACCTCTTACTGTCTTTTGAAGTGATCCTTAAACAGTCTAGGAGTCAGAAAAGGGCCAGAGACACTGGATGCCTACTGACATGACATCACAAAGACCTCGTTGTTGTTGTTGTTGTTATGTGCGAAGTCGTGTCCGACCCATCGCGACCCCATGGACAATGATCCTCCAGGCCTTCCTGTCCTCTACCATTCCCCGGAGTCCATTTAAGTTTGCACCTACTGCTTCAGTGACTCCATCCAGCCACCTCATTCTCTGTCGTCCCCTTCTTCTTTTGCCCTCGATCGCTCCCAGCATTAGGCTCTTCTCCAGGGAGTCCTTCCTTCTCATGAGGTGGCCAAAATATTTGAGTTTCATCTTCAGGATCTGGCCTTCTAAAGAGCAGTCAGGGCTGATCTCCTCTAGGACTGACCGGTTTGTTCGCCTTGCAGTCCAAGGGACTCGCAAGAGTCTTCTCCAGCACCAGAGTTCAAAAGCCTCAATTCTTTGACGCTCGGCCTTCCTTATGGTCCAACTTTCGCAGCCATACATTGCAACTGGGAAGACCATAGCCTTGACTAAACGCACTTTTGTTGGCAGGGTGATGTCTCTGCTTTTTAGGATGCTGTCTAGATTTGCCATAGCTTTCCTCCCCAGGAGCAAGCGTCTTTTAATTTCTTTGCTGCAGTCCCCATCTGCAGTGATCTTGGAGCCCAGGAAAATAAAATCTGTCACTATCTCCATTTCTTCCCCTTCTATTTGCCAGGAATTGAGAGGGCCGGATGCCATGATCTTTGTTTTCTTGATGTTGAGTTTCAAGCCAACTTTTGCACTCTCCTCCTTCACCCGCATCAACAGGCTCTTTAGTTCCTCTTCACTTTCTGCCATTAGAGTGGTATCATCTGCATATCTGAGGTTGTTGATATTTCTCCCTGCAATCTTGATCCCAATTTGTGACTCCTCTAATCCCGCATTTCTCATGATGTGCTCTGCATAAAAGTTAAATAGGCAAGGCGACAGTATACAGCCTTGCCGAACTCCTTTCTCAATTTTGAACCAGTCAGTGATTCCATGTTCAGTTCTCACTGTTGCTTCACAAAGACCTCATCTGTGTTTAATTGAGAAAAAAACCTCTTACTGTCTGTTGAAGCGATCCTTAAACAGTCTAGGAGTCAGAAAAGGGCCAGAGACACTGGATGCCTACTGACATGACGTTACAACGACCTCACCTGTGTTTAATTGAGAAGAAAAAAACCTCTTACTGTCTTTTGAGGCGATCCTTAAACAGTCTAGGAGTCAGAAAAGGGCCAGAGACACTGGATGCCTAGTGACATGACATCACAAAGACCTCACCTGTGTTTAGTAGACAAGAAAAAAACCTCTTACTGTCTTTTGAAGCGATCCTTAAACAGTCTAGGAGTCAGCAAAGGGCCAGAGACACTGGATACCTACTGACATGACATCACAAAGACCTCATCTGTGTTAAATTGAGAAGAAAAAAACCTCTTACTGGCTTTTGGGGCGATCCTTAAACAGTGTAGGAGTCAGAAAAGGGCGAGAGACACTGGATGCCTACTGACATGACATCACAAAGACCTCATCTGTGTTTAATTGAGAAGAAAAACCTCATACTGTCTTTTGAAGCGATCCTTAAACAGTGTAGGAGTCAGAAAAGGGCGAGAGACACTGGATGCCTACTGACATGACATCACAAAGACCTCATCTGTGTTTAATTGAGAAGAAAAACCTCTTACTGGCTTTTGGGGCGATCCTTAAACAGTCTAGGAGTCAGAAAAGGGCCAGAGACTCTGGATGCCTACTGACATGACATCACAAAGACCTCATCTGTGTTTAATTGAGAAAAAAACCTCTTACTGTCTTTTGAAGTGATCCTTAAACAGTCTAGGAGTCAGAAAAGGGCCAGAGACACTGGATGCCTACTGACATGACATCACAAAGACCTCATCTGTGTTTAATTGAGAAAAAAACCTCTTACTGTCTGTTGAAGCGATCCTTAAACAGTCTAGGAGTCAGAAAAGGGCCAGAGACACTGGATGCCTACTGACATGACATCACAAAGACCTCATCTGTGTTTAATTGAGAAGAAAAAAACCTCTTACTGCCTTTTGGGGCGATCTTTAAACAGACTAAAAGTCAGAAAAGGGTCAGAGACACTGGATACCTACTGACATGACATCACAAGGAACTCATCTGTGTTTAATTGAGAAGAAAAACCTCATAGTGTCTTTTGAAGTGATCCTTAAATAGTCTAGGAGTCAGAAAAGGGCCAGAGACACTGGATGACTACTGACATGACATCACAAAGACCTCATCTGTGTTTAATTGAGAAGAAAAACCTCTTACTATCTTTTGAAGCGATCCTTGTGTTTAATTGAGAAGAAAAAAACCTCTTACTGCCTTTTGGGGTGATCTTTAAACAGACTAAAAGTCAGAAAAATACATAAACCTGACCGTCCACCCATAGGCAGACCAATTATTTCACAATGTGGATCCTTCTTGGAACCTTTAGCCAAATTTATAGATTTTCATTTTCAGAAGCTGCTTCCAACTCAAGACACATTGTTAAAAGACACTACCCACTTTATTAACCTCATAGAAAAATTAAGGGTACCAAAAGGAGCAGTATTAATGACTATGGATGTCACATCCTTATATACCAACATTCCATTGGAAGAGGCAAGATTAGTTATACAAAATTTGTTAGACAATAGACAATTATGTATCCCACCTACACACTTTTTGCTGGATTTATTGGATTTGATTTTTGAAAATAATTACTTTGAATTTGAAGACAATTTATACTTACAAACTCATGGAGTCTCTATGGGCTCCCCGATGGCCCCGACCATCGCAAACCTCTTTATGATTTACCTTGAAAACCAGTGGTCATACAACGATATTACTAATCCATTTAAGTCTGATATTAATTTTTATACCAGATTCCTGGATGATATTTTTCTTGTTTATTTAAATCCGGACTCCATAGAACAATTCATACAATGGGTTAATAGCCAGCATTCCACAATTAAATTTATAGGTCATCATGACATGGTGGAAGTACCATTTTTAGACACTTTGGTCACTTTAAAACCAGATGGTAGATTGACCACCACATCATACAAAAAACCAACAGATCGTAACACACTCCTTCATTTCAATAGCTTTCATCCTCCCCACCTTATAAGAAATTTACCCTATGGGCAATTTTTGAGACATAAACGTATTAACTATTACTCCTCTTCTTATGAAAATGCCAGTAAGGAATTAGGTAAAGCCCTTGAACATCGTGGCTACCCACCATCTATTATCAAGCAGGCTAAAACTAGGGTAGATGCCAAGGAGAGACATGATTTATTACAGTACAATAAGAGAGTAAAAGATCAGAAATTGACCTGTGCTTTTGATTATTCATATTTTGCCACAAATATCAGAAAAATATTGTTTAAACATTGGCATTTAATCAGGGACTTACCTGGATGTGAAAATGGGTTAAGATTAGCATGGAGGCGCAACCACACTATAGGTGAACTAATTAATAAAAAACAATGTAATACTGAAACATCAGCAAGTAACTTTCCTAAAGGCAATTACAAATGTGGTACATGTGGGGTTTGTAAGTATTTGTTACCTATCAAGGAATACAGAGCAACAGGTAATGGCTTCTATGTGAGGATCAATCGTTTTATTAACTGTTCAAGTAAAAACTTGGTATACTGTATTATATGTCCATGTGCGCAATTGTACATTGGTATCACCAGCCGTCCAATTAGGGTCCGGATCCAGGAACACCAGACCAGACTTAGACACCAGATAACAGATGCTCCGATGGTGACTCACTTCATGGAAAAAGGACACAAACCAGAAGATTTACTATTCTTTGGACTTGAACAAATCTCAACTGTTGGACACCACAAGATGGACATCAATAAGATCTTGAGACAACGTGAAAGTTTTTACATTTACTCACTGGAAACCATGAGCCCTAAAGGCTTAAACACAAATTTGGAACTTTCTTGCTTCCTGTGAGGTAGCACCTGCAAACACAAGGACTGCAAAATGATGCTGTAATTTCTTAAACTTAAGATCAATAGCCTCTATAGGGGTACCTTGGAAGAAAGTTTATTATAATTTAAATCCTAACTGATAGGCTTCATGGCCAATTGGGAGAATTTAGAGCCCTTAAAATATATTTTTTACATATGTTTGGAACTCTTTGCTTTTAGATGAGACTGCAGCTTTAATTGGTATAGGTGTGGCATGGAGTAAGTTTCTCAGCTAGAGTATAATTACCAGAGGCAGTCTACAACCCAGTGGGATGAGTCTTTTGAACAGACCTCCCCAAACCTAAGAGCCAAAAGCCACATATATATAATATAATTTAAAGGTAAGATTTGGCCCTTTAGTATAATCTTTATAATTTTTATACGTTTTACGATAATAGCCAAAAAGCTGGCTTTTGATTTATATATATATTAAAGTAACAATGACTGTATGTTTATAAAAATTATAGGAGGTATGTACTATTGTAGACTAGAATAATGACTATGTTCAGTTAAATATGTTCTCTTCTTTGTAAAAATGGTTGATAAGCCTGTATTAATTGTATGCTTTTGTATTTTAGAAGGACAACCACTGAGGAAAACAAAATTGAAAACGGTTTAATCTAGAGGCCGTTCTGGTTGTGCTTATACACATAAATTTACAAGAAGAGATAAGAAACGTTTATTTGTATTTATTGTGGAATTGTTTAATATAGCCCGGGATAGGTTCTGTTTTCTGTCACAATAATTTTGAACCGTCCCTTTCTTTTCGTGGTGTACTCTTATCTTGTAAAAGTCAGAAAAGGGCCAGAGACACTGGATACCTACTGACATGACATCACAAAGACCTCATCTGTGTTTAATTGAGAAGAAAAAAACCTCTTACTGCCTTTTGGGGCGATCTTTAAACAGTCTAGGAGTCAGAAAAGGGCCAGAGACACTGGATGACTACTGACATGACATCACAAAGACCTCATCTGTGTTTAATTGAGAAGAAAAACCTCTTTCTTTTGAAGTGATCCTTAAACAGACTAGGAGTCAGAAAAGAGCCAGAGACACTGGATGGCTACTGACATGACATCACAAAGACCTCATCTGTGTTTAATTCAGAAGAAAAAAACCTCTTACTGCCTTTTGGGGCGATCTTTAAACAGACTAAAAGTCAGAAAAGGGCCAGAGACACTGGATACCTACTGACATGACATCACAAAGACCTCACCTGTGTTTAATAGAGAAGAAAAAAACCTCTTACTGTCTTTTGATGCGATCCTTAAACAGTCTAGCAGTCAGAAAAGGGCCAGAGACACTGGAGGCCTACTGACATAACATCACAAAGACCTCATCTGTGTTTAATTGAGAAGAAAAAAAACTTCTTATTATCTTTTGAAGCGATCCTTAAACAGTCTAGGAATCAGAAAAGGGCCAGAGACACTGGATGCCTACTGACATGACATCACAAAGACCTCACTTGTGTTTAATTGAGAAGAAAAAAACCTCTTACTGCCTTTTGGGGTGATCTTTAAACAGACTAAAAGTCAGAAAAGGGCCAGAGACACTGGATACCTACTGACATGACATCACAAAGACCTCATCTGTGTTTAATTGAGAAGAAAAAAACCTCTTACTGCCTTTTGGGGCGATCTTTAAACAGACTGAAAGTCAGAAAAGGGTCAGAGACACTGGATACCTACTGACATGTCATCACAAAGACCTCATCTGTGTTTAATTGAGAAGAAAAAAACCTCTTACTGCCTTTTGGGGCGATCTTTAAACAGACTAAAAGTCAGAAAAGGGCCAGAGACACTGGATACCTACTGACATGACATCACAAAGACCTCACCTGTGTTTAATTGAGAAGAAAAAAACCTCTTACTGTCTTTTGAGGCGATCCTTAAACAGTCTAGAAGTCAGAAAAGGGCCAGAGACACTGGAGGCCTACTGACATAACATCACAAAGACCTCATCTGTGTTTAATTGAGAAAAAAAACTTCTTACTATCTTTTGAAGCGATCCTTAAACAGTCTAGGAGTCAGAAAAGGGCCAGAGACACTGGATGTCTAATGACATGACATCACAAAGACCTCATCTGTGTTTAATTGAGAAGAAAAACCTCTTACTGTCTTTTGAAGCAATCCTTAAACAGTCTAGGAGTCAGAAAAGGGCCAGAGACACTGGATGCCTACTGACATGACATCACAAAGAACTCATCTGTGTTTAATTGAGAAAAAAACCTCTTACTGTCTTTTGAAGTGATCCTTAAACAATCTAGGAGTCAGAAAAGGGCCAGAGACACTGGATGCCTACTGACATGACATCACAAAGACCTCATCTGTGTTTAATTGAGAAAAAAACCTCTTACTGTCTGTTGAAGCGATCCTTAAACAGTCTAGGAGTCAGAAAAGGGCCAGAGACACTGGATGCCTACTGACATGACATGACAAAGACCTCACCTGTGTTTAATTGAGAAGAAAAAAACCTCTTACTGTCTTTTGAGGCGATCCTTAAACAGTCTAGGAGTCAGAAAAGGGCCAGAGACACTGGATGCCTACTGACATGACATCACAAAGACCTCACCTGTGTTTAGTAGACAAGAAAAAAACCTCTTACTGTCTTTTTAAGCGATCCTTAAACAGTCTAGGAGTCAGAAAAGGGCCAGAGACACTGGATACCTACTGACATGACATCACAAAGACCTCATCTGTGTTTAATTGAGAAGAAAAAAACCTCTTACTGCCTTTTGGGGCGATCTTTAAACAGACTAAAAGTCAGAAAAGGGTCAGAGACACTGGATACCTACTGACATGTCATCACAAAGACCTCATCTGTGTTTAATTGAGAAGAAAAAAACCTCTTACTGCCTTTTGGGGCGATCTTTAAACAGACTAAAAGTCAGAAAAGGGCCAGAGACACTGGATACCTACTGACATGACATCACAAAGACCTCACCTGTGTTTAATTGAGAAGAAAAAAACCTCTTACTGTCTTTTGAGGCGATCCTTAAACAGTCTAGGAGTCAGAAAAGGGCCAGAGACACTGGATGACTACTGACATGACATCACAAAGACCTCATCTGTGTTTAATTGAGAAGAAAAACCTCTTTCTTTTGAAGCGATCCTTAAACAGACTAGGAGTCAGAAAAGGTCCAGAGACACTGTATGCCTACTGACATGACATCACAAAGACCTCATCTGTGTTTAATTGAGAAGAAAAACTTCTTACTATCTTTTGAAGCGATCCTTAAACAGTCTAGGAGTCAGAAAAGAGCCAGAGACACTGGATGGCTACTGACATGACATCACAAAGACCTCATCTGTGTTTAATTCAGAAGAAAAAAACCTCTTACTGCCTTTTGGGGCGATCTTTAAACAGACTAAAAGTCAGAAAAGGGCCAGAGACACTGGATACCTACTGACATGACATCACGAAGACCTCACCTGTGTTTAATTGAGAAAAAAAACTTCTTACTATCTTATGAAGCGATACTTAAACAGTCTAGGAGTCAGAAAAGGGCCAGAGACACTGGATGCCTACTGACATGACATCACAAAGACCTCATCTGTGTTTAATTGAGAAGAAAAACCTCATACTGTCTTTTGAAGCGATCCTTAAACAGTGTAGGAGTCAGAAAAGGTCGAGAGACACTGGATGCCTACTGACATGACATCACAAAGACCTCATCTGTGTTTAATTGAGAAGAAAAAAACCTCTTACTGCCTTTTGGGGCGATCTTTAAACAGACTAAAAGTCAGAAAAGGGCCAGAGACACTGGATACCTACTGACATGACATCACAAAGACCTCACCTGTGTTTAATTGAGAAGAAAAAAACCTCTTACTGTCTTTTGATGCGATCCTTAAACAGTCTAGGAGTCAGAAAAGGGCCAGAGACACTGGAGGCCTACTGACATAACATCACAAAGACCTCATCTGTGTTTAATTGAGAAGAAAAAAAACTTCTTATTATCTTTTGAAGCGATCCTTAAACAGTCTAGGAATCAGAAAAGGGCCAGAGACACTGGATGCCTACTGACATGACATCACAAAGACCTCACTTGTGTTTAATTGAGAAGAAAAAAACCTCTTACTGCCTTTTGGGGTGATCTTTAAACAGACTAAAAGTCAGAAAAGGGCCAGAGACACTGGATACCTACTGACATGACATCACAAAGACCTCATCTGTGTTTAATTGAGAAGAAAAAAACCTCTTACTGCCTTTTGGGGCGATCTTTAAACAGACTAAAAGTCAGAAAAGGGTCAGAGACACTGCATACCTACTGACATGTCATCAGAAAGACCTCATCTGTGTTTAATTGAGAAGAAAAAAACCTCTTACTGCCTTTTGGGGCGATCTTTAAACAGACTAAAAGTCAGAAAAGGGCCAGAGACACTGGATGCCTACTGACATGACATCACAAAGACCTCATCTGTGTTTAATTGAGAAGAAAAACCTCTTACTGGCTTTTGGGGCGATCCTTAAACAGTCTAGGAGTCAGAAAAGGGCCAGAGACACTGGAGGCCTACTGAATTGACATCACAAAGACCTCACCTGTGTTTGATTGAGAAGAAAAAAACCTCTTACTTTCTTTTGAGGCGATCCTTAAACAGTCCAGGAGTCAGAAAAGGGCCAGAGACACTGGATGCCTACGGACATGACATCACAAAGACACCATCTGTGTTTAATTGAGAAGAAAAACTTCTTACTGTCTTTTGAAGCAATTCTTAAACAGTCTAGGAGTCAGAAAAGGGCCAGAGACACTGGATGCCTACTGACATGACATCACAAAGAACTCATCTGTGTTTAATTGAGAAAAAAACCTCTTACTGTCTTTTGAAGTGATCCTTAAACAGTCTAGGAGTCAGAAAAGGGCCAGAGACACTGGATGCCTACTGACATGACATCACAAAGACCTCATCTGTGTTTAATTGAGAAAAAAACCTCTTACTGTCTGTTGAAGCGATCCTTAAACAGTCTAGGAGTCAGAAAAGGGCCAGAGACACTGGATGCCTACTGACATGACATGACAAAGACCTCACCTGTGTTTAATTGAGAAGAAAAAAACCTCTTACTGTCTTTTGAGGCGATCCTTAAACAGTCTAGGAGTCAGAAAAGGGCCAGAGACACTGGATGCCTACTGACATGACATGACAAAGACCTCACCTGTGTTTAGTAGACAAGAAAAAAACCTCTTACTGTCTTTTTAAGCGATCCTTAAACAGTCTAGGAGTCAGAAAAGGGCCAGAGACACTGGATACCTACTGACATGACATCACAAAGACCTCATTTGTGTTTAATTGAGAAGAAAAAAACCTCTTACTGCCTTTTGGGGCGATCTTTAAACAGACTAAAAGTCAGAAAAGGGTCAGAGACACTGGATACCTACTGACATGTCATCACAAAGACCTCATCTGTGTTTAATTGAGAAGAAAAAAACCTCTTACTGTCTTTTGAGGCGATCCTTAAACAGTCTAGGAGTCAGAAAAGGGCCAGAGACACTGGATGACTACTGACATGACATCACAAAGACCTCATCTGTGTTTAATTGAGAAGAAAAACCTCTTTCTTTTGAAGCGATCCTTAAACAGACTAGGAGTCAGAAAAGGTCCAGAGACACTGTATGCCTACTGACATGACATCACAAAGACTCATCTGTGTTTAATTGAGAAGAAAAACTTCTTACTATCTTTTGAAGCGATCCTTAAACAGTCTAGGAGTCAGAAAAGAGCCAGGACACTGGATGGCTACTGACATGACATCACAAAGACCTCATCTGTGTTTAATTCAGAAGAAAAAAACCTCTTACTGCCTTTTGGGGCGATCTTTAAACAGACTAAAAGTCAGAAAAGGGCCAGAGACACTGGATACCTACTGACATGACATCACAAAGACCTCACCTGTGTTTAATTGAGAAAAAAAAACTTCTTACTATCTTATGAAGCGATCCTTAAACAGTCTAGGAGTCAGAAAAGGGCCAGAGACACTGGATGCCTACTGACATGACATCACAAAGACCTCATCTGTGTTTAATTGAGAAGAAAAACCTCATACTGTCTTTTGAAGCAATCCTTAAACAGTGTAGGAGTCAGAAAAGGTCGAGAGACACTGGATGCCTACTGACATGACATCACAAAGACCTCATCTGTGTTTAATTGAGAAGAAAAAAACCTCTTACTGCCTTTTGGGGCGATCTTTAAACAGACTAAAAGTCAGAAAAGGGCCAGAGACACTGGATACCTACTGACATGACATCACAAAGACCTCACCTGTGTTTAATTGAGAAAAAAAACTTCTTACTATCTTATGAAGCGATCCTTAAACAGTCTAGGAGTCAGAAAAGGGCCAGAGACACTGGATGCCTACTGACATGACATCACAAAGACCTCATCTGTGTTTAATTGAGAAGAAAAACCTCATACTGTCTTTTGAAGCGATCCTTAAACAGTGTAGGAGTCAGAAAAGGTCGAGAGACACTGGATGCCTACTGACATGACATCACAAAGACCTCACCTGTGTTTAATTGAGAAAAAAAACTTCTTACTATCTTATGAAGCGATCCTTAAACAGTCTAGGAGTCAGAAAAGGGCCAGAGACACTGGAGGCCTACTGACATAACATCACAAAGACCTCATCTGTGTTTAATTGAGAAGAAAAAAAACTTCTTATTATCTTTTGAAGCGATCCTTAAACAGTCTAGGAATCAGAAAAGGGCCAGAGACACTGGATGCCTACTGACACGACATCACAAAGAACTCATCTGTGTTTAATTGAGAAAAAACCCTCTTACTGTCTTTTGAAGTGATCCTTAAACAGTCTAGGAGTCAGAAAAGGGCCAGAGACACTGGATGCCTACTGACATGACATCACAAAGACCTCACCTGTGTTTAATTGAGAAGAAAAAAACCTCTTACTGTCTTTTGAGGCGATCCTTAAACAGTCTAGGAGTCAGAAAAGGGCCAGAGACACTGGATGCCTACTGACATGACATCACAAAGACCTCACCTGTGTTTAGTAGACAAGAAAAAAACCTCTTACTGTCTTTTGAAGCAATCCTTAAACAGTCTAGGAGTCAGAAAAGGGCCAGAGACACTGGATACCTACTGACATGACATCACAAAGACCTCATCTGTGTTTAATTGAGAAGAAAAAAACCTCTTACTGCCTTTTGGGGCGATCTTTAAACAGACTAAAAGTCAGAAAAGGGTCAGAGACACTGGATACCTACTGACATGTCATCACAAAGACCTCATCTGTGTTTAATTGAGAAGAAAAAAACCTCTTACTGCCTTTTGGGGCGATCTTTAAACAGACTAAAAGTCAGAAAAGGGCCAGAGACACTGGATACATACTGACATGACATCACAAAGACCTCACCTGTGTTTAATTGAGAAGAAAAAAACCTCTTACTGTCTTTTGAGGCGATCCTTAAACAGTCTAGAAGTCAGAAAAGGGCCAGAGACACTGGATGCCTACTGACATGACATCACAAAGACCTCACCTGTGTTTAATTGAGAAGAAAAAAAACTTCTTATTATCTTTTGAAGCGATCCTGAAACAGTCTAGGAATCAGAAAAGGGCGAGAGACACTGGATGCCTACTGACATGACATCACAAAGACCTCACTTGTGTTTAATTGAGAAGAAAAAAACCTCTTACTGCCTTTTGGGGTGATCTTTAAACAGACTAAAAGTCAGAAAAGGGCCAGAGACACTGGATACCTACTGACATGACATCACAAAGACCTCATCTGTGTTTAATTGAGAAGAAAAAAACCTCTTACTGCCTTTTGGGGCGATCTTTAAACAGACTAAAAGTCAGAAAAGGGTCAGAGACACTGGATACCTACTGACATGTCATCACAAAGACCTCATCTGTGTTTAATTGACAAGAAAAACCTCATACTGTCTTTTGAAGCGATCCTTAAACAGTGTAGGAGTCAGAAAAGGGCGAGAGACACTGGATGCCTACTGACATGACATCACAAAGACCTCATCTGTGTTTAATTGAGAAGAAAAACCTCTTACTGGCTTTTGGGGCGATCCTTAAACAGTCTAGGAATCAGAAAAGGGCCAGAGACACTGGAGGCCTACTGAATTGACATCACAAAGACCTCACCTGTGTTTGATTGAGAAGAAAAAAACCTCTTACTTTCTTTTGAGGCGATCCTTAAACAGTCTAGGAGTCAGAAAAGGGCCAGAGACACTGGATGCCTACGGACATGACATCAAAAAGACACCATCTGTGTTTAATTGAGAAGAAAAACCTCTTACTGTCTTTTGAAGCAATCCTTAAACAGTCTAGGAGTCAGAAAAGGGCCAGAGACACTGGATGCCTACTGACATAACATCACAAAGAACTCATCTGTGTTTAATTGAGAAAAAAACCTCTTACTGTCTTTTGAAGTGATCCTTAAACAGTCTAGGAGTCAGAAAAGGGCCAGAGACACTGGATGCCTACTGACATGACATCACAAAGACCTCATCTGTGTTTAATTGAGAAAAAAACCTCTTACTGTCTGTTGAAGCGATCCTTAAACAGTCTAGGAGTCAGAAAAGGGCCAGAGACACTGGATGCCTACTGACATGACATGACAAAGACCTCACCTGTGTTTAATTGAGAAGAAAAAAACCTCTTACTGTCTTTTGAGGCGATCCTTAAACAGTCTAGGAGTCAGAAAAGGGCCAGAGACACTGGATGCCTACTGACATGACATCACAAAGACCTCACCTGTGTTTAGTAGACAAGAAAAAAACCTCTTACTGTCTTTTGAAGCGATCCTTAAACAGTCTAGGAGTCAGAAAAGGGCCAGAGACACTGGATACCTACTGACATGACATCACAAAGACCTCATCTGTGTTAAATTGAGAAGAAAAAAACCTCTTACTGGCTTTTGGGGCGATCCTTAAACAGTGTAGGTGTCAGAAAAGGGCGAGAGACACTGGACGCCTACTGACATGACATCACAAAGACCTCATCTGTGTTTAATTGAGAAGAAAAAAACCTCTTACTGTCTTTTGGGGCGATCTTTAAACAGACTAAAAGTCAGAAAAGGGACAGAGACACTGGATACCTACTGACATGACATCACAAGGAACTCATCTGTGTTTAATTGAGAAGAAAAACCTCATACTGTCTTTTGAAGCGATCCTTAAATAGTCTAGGAGTCAGAAAAGGGCCAGAGACACTGGATGACTACTGACATGACATCACAAAGACCTCATCTGTGTTTAATTGAGAAGAAAAACCTCTTACTGGCTTTTGGGGCGATCCTTAAACAGTCTAGGAGTCAGAAAAGGGCCAGAGACACTGGAGGCCTACTGACATGACATCACAAAGACCTCACCTGTGTTTAATTGAGAAGAAAAAAACCTCTTACTTTCTTTTGAGGCGATCCTTAAACAGTCTAGGAGTCAGAAAAGGGCCAGAGACACTGGATGCCTACGGACATGAAATCACAAAGACACCATCTGTGTTTAATTGAGAAGAAAAACCTCTTACTGTCTTTTGAAGCAATCCTTAAACAGTCTAGGAGTCAGAAAAGGGCCAGAGACACTGGATACCTACTGACATGACATCACAAAGACCTCATCTGTGTTTAATTGAGAAGAAAAAAACCTCTTACTGCCTTTTGGGGCGATCTTTAAACAGACTAAAAGTCAGAAAAGGGTCAGAGACACTGGATACCTACTGACATGTCATCACAAAGACCTCATCTGTGTTTAATTGAGAAGAAAAAAACCTCTTACTGCCTTTTGGGGCGATCTTTAAACAGACTAAAAGTCAGAAAAGGGCCAGAGACACTGGATACATACTGACATGACATCACAAAGACCTCACCTGTGTTTAATTGAGAAGAAAAAAACCTCTTACTGTCTTTTGAGGCGATCCTTAAACAGTCTAGAAGTCAGAAAAGGGCCAGAGACACTGGATGCCTACTGACATGACATCACAAAGACCTCACTTGTGTTTAATTGAGAAGAAAAAAAACTTCTTATTATCTTTTGAAGCGATCCTGAAACAGTCTAGGAATCAGAAAAGGGCGAGAGACACTGGATGCCTACTGACATGACATCACAAAGACCTCACTTGTGTTTAATTGAGAAGAAAAAAACCTCTTACTGCCTTTTGGGGTGATCTTTAAACAGACTAAAAGTCAGAAAAGGGCCAGAGACACTGGATACCTACTGACATGACATCACAAAGACCTCATCTGTGTTTAATTGAGAAGAAAAAAACCTCTTACTGCCTTTTGGGGCGATCTTTAAACAGACTAAAAGTCAGAAAAGGGTCAGAGACACTGGATACCTACTGACATGTCATCACAAAGACCTCATCTGTGTTTAATTGACAAGAAAAACCTCATACTGTCTTTTGAAGCGATCCTTAAACAGTGTAGGAGTCAGAAAAGGGCGAGAGACACTGGATGCCTACTGACATGACATCACAAAGACCTCATCTGTGTTTAATTGAGAAGAAAAACCTCTTACTGGCTTTTGGGGCGATCCTTAAACAGTCTAGGAATCAGAAAAGGGCCAGAGACACTGGAGGCCTACTGAATTGACATCACAAAGACCTCACCTGTGTTTGATTGAGAAGAAAAAAACCTCTTACTTTCTTTTGAGGCGATCCTTAAACAGTCTAGGAGTCAGAAAAGGGCCAGAGACACTGGATGCCTACGGACATGACATCAAAAAGACACCATCTGTGTTTAATTGAGAAGAAAAACCTCTTACTGTCTTTTGAAGCAATCCTTAAACAGTCTAGGAGTCAGAAAAGGGCCAGAGACACTGGATGCCTACTGACATAACATCACAAAGAACTCATCTGTGTTTAATTGAGAAAAAAACCTCTTACTGTCTTTTGAAGTGATCCTTAAACAGTCTAGGAGTCAGAAAAGGGCCAGAGACACTGGATGCCTACTGACATGACATCACAAAGACCTCATCTGTGTTTAATTGAGAAAAAAACCTCTTACTGTCTGTTGAAGCGATCCTTAAACAGTCTAGGAGTCATAAAAGGGCCAGAGACACTGGATGCCTACTGACATGACATGACAAAGACCTCACCTGTGTTTAATTGAGAAGAAAAAAACCTCTTACTGTCTTTTGAGGCGATCCTTAAACAGTCTAGGAGTCAGAAAAGGGCCAGAGACACTGGATGCCTACTGACATGACATCACAAAGACCTCACCTGTGTTTAGTAGACAAGAAAAAAACCTCTTACTGTCTTTTGAAGCGATCCTTAAACAGTCTAGGAGTCAGAAAAGGGCCAGAGACACTGGATACCTACTGACATGACATCACAAAGACCTCATCTGTGTAAAATTGAGAAGAAAAAAACCTCTTACTGGCTTTTGGGGCGATCCTTAAACAGTGTAGGTGTCAGAAAAGGGCGAGAGACACTGGATGCCTACTGACATGACATCACAAAGACCTCATCTGTGTTTAATTGAGAAGAAAAAAACCTCTTACTGCCTCTTGGGGCGATCTTTAAACAGACTAAAAGTCAGAAAAGGGTCAGAGACACTGGATACCTACTGACATGACATCACAAGGAACTCATCTGTGTTTAATTGAGAAGAAAAACCTCATACTGTCTTTTGAAGCGATCCTTAAATAGTCTAGGAGTCAGAAAAGGGCCAGAGACACTGGATGACTACTGACATGACATCACAAAGACCTCATCTGTGTTTAATTGAGAAGAAAAACCTCTTACTGGCTTTTGGGGCGATCCTTAAACAGTCTAGGAGTCAGAAAAGGGCCAGAGACACTGGAGGCCTACTGACATGACATCACAAAGACCTCACCTGTGTTTAATTGAGAAGAAAAAAACCTCTTACTTTCTTTTGAGGCGATCCTTAAACAGTCTAGGAGTCAGAAAAGGGCCAGAGACACTGGATGCCTACGGACATGAAATCACAAAGACACCATCTGTGTTTAATTGAGAAGAAAAACCTCTTACTGTCTTTTGAAGCAATCCTTAAACAGTCTAGGAGTCAGAAAAGGGCAAGAGACACTGGATACCTACTGACATGACATCACAAAGACCTCATCTGTGTTTAATTGAGAAGAAAAAAACCTCTTACTGCCTTTTGGGGCGATCTTTAAACAGACTAAAAGTCAGAAAAGGGTCAGAGACACTGGATACCTACTGACATGTCATCACAAAGACCTCATCTGTGTTTAATTGAGAAGAAGAAAACCTCTTACTGCCTTTTGGGGCGATCTTTAAACAGACTAAAAGTCAGAAAAGGGCCAGAGACACTGGATACCTACTGACATGACATCACAAAGACCTCACCTGTGTTTAATTGAGAAGAAAAAAACCTCTTACTGTCTTTTGAGGCGATCCTTAAACAGTCTAGAAGTCAGAAAGGGGCCAGAGACACTGGATGCCTACTGACATGACATCACAAAGACCTCACTTGTGTTTAATTGAGAAGAAAAAAAACTTCTTATTATCTTTTGAAGCGATCCTGAAACAGTCTAGGAATCAGAAAAGGGCGAGAGACACTGGATGCCTACTGACATGACATCACAAAGACCTCACTTGTGTTTAATTGAGAAGAAAAAAACCTCTTACTGCCTTTTGGGGTGATCTTTAAACAGACTAAAAGTCAGAAAAGGGCCAGAGACACTGTATACCTACTGACATGACATCACAAAGACCTCATCTGTGTTTAATTGAGAAGAAAAAAACCTCTTACTGCCTTTTGGGGCGATCTTTAAACAGACTAAAAGTCAGAAAAGGGTCAGAGACACTGGATACCTACTGACATGTCATCACAAAGACCTCATCTGTGTTTAATTGAGAAGAAAAAAACCTCTTACTGCCTTTTGGGGCGATCTTTAAACAGACTAAAAGTCAGAAAAGGGCCAGAGACACTGGATACCTACTGACATGACATCACAAAGACCTCACCTGTGTTTAATTGAGAAGAAAAAAACCTCTTACTGTCTTTTGAGGCGATCCTTAAACAGTCTAGAAGTCAGAAAAGGGCCAGAGACACTGGAGGCCTACTGACATAACATCACAAAGACCTCATCTGTGTTTAATTGAGAAAAAAAACTTCTTACTATCTTTTGAAGCGATCCTTAAACAGTCTAGGAGTCAGAAAAGGGCCAGAGACACTGGATGTCTACTGACATGACATCACAAAGACCTCATCTGTGTTTAATTGACAAGAAAAACCTCATACTGTCTTTTGAAGCGATCCTTAAACAGTGTAGGAGTCAGAAAAGGGCGAGAGACACTGGATGCCTACTGACATGACATCACAAAGACCTCATCTGTGTTTAATTGAGAAGAAAAACCTCTTACTGGCTTTTGGGGCGATCCTTAAACAGTCTAGGAATCAGAAAAGGGCCAGAGACACTGGAGGCCTACTGAATTGACATCACAAAGACCTCACCTGTGTTTGATTGAGAAGAAAAAAACCTCTTACTTTCTTTTGAGGCGATCCTTAAACAGTCTAGGAGTCAGAAAAGGGCCAGAGACACTGGATGCCTACGGACATGACATCACAAAGACACCATCTGTGTTTAATTGAGAAGAAAAACCTCTTACTGTCTTTTGAAGCAATCCTTAAACAGTCTAGGAGTCAGAAAAGGGCCAGAGACACTGGATGCCTACTGACATAACATCACAAAGAACTCATCTGTGTTTAATTGAGAAAAAAACCTCTTACTGTCTTTTGAAGTGATCCTTAAACAGTCTAGGAGTCAGAAAAGGGCCAGAGATACTGGATGCCTACTGACATGACATCACAAAGACCTCATCTGTGTTTAATTGAGAAAAAAACCTCTTACTGTCTGTTGAAGTGATCCTTAAACAGTCTAGGAGTCAGAAAAGGGCCAGAGACACTGGATGCCTACTGACATGACATCACAAAGACCTCACCTGTGTTTAGTAGACAAGAAAAAAACCTCTTACTGTCTTTTGAAGCGATCCTTAAACAGTCAAGGAGTCAGAAAAGGGCCAGAGACACTGGATACCTACTGACATGACATCACAAAGACCTCATCTGTGTTAAATTGAGAAGAAAAAAACCTCTTACTGGCTTTTGGGGCGATCCTTAAACAGTGTAGGTGTCAGAAAAGGGCGAGAGACACTGGATGCCTACTGACATGACATCACAAAGACCTCATCTGTGTTTAATTGAGAAGAAAAAAACATCTTACTGCCTTTTGGGGCGATCTTTAAACAGACTAAAAGTCAGAAAAGGGTCAGAGACACTGGATACCTACTGACATGACATCACAAGGAACTCATCTGTGTTTAATTGAGAAGAAAAACGTCATACTGTCTTTTGAAGCGATCCTTAAATAGTCTAGGAGTCAGAAAAGGGCCAGAGACACTGGATGACTACTGACATGACATCACAAAGACCTCATCTGTGTTTAATTGAGAAGAAAAACCTCTTACTGGCTTTTGGGGCGATCCTTAAACAGTCTAGGAGTCAGAAAAGGGCCAGAGACACTGGAGGCCTACTGACATGACATCACAAAGACCTCACCTGTGTTTAATTGAGAAGAAAAAAACCTCTTACTTTCTTTTGAGGCGATCCTTAAACAGTCTAGGAGTCAGAAAAGGGCCAGAGACACTGGATGCCTACGGACATGAAATCACAAAGCCACCATCTGTGTTTAATTGAGAAGAAAAACCTCTTACTGTCTTTTGAAGCAATCCTTAAACAGTCTAGGAGTCAGAAAAGGGCCAGAGACACTGGATACCTACTGACATGACATCACAAAGACCTCATCTGTGTTTAATTGAGAAGAAAAAAACCTCTTACTGCCTTTTGGGGCGATCTTTAAAGAGACTAAAAGTCAGAAAAGGGTCAGAGACACTGGATACCTACTGACATGTCATCACAAAGACCTCATCTGTGTTTAATTGAGAAGAAGAAAACCTCTTACTGCCTTTTGGGGCGATCTTTAAACAGACTAAAAGTCAGAAAAGGGCCAGAGACACTGGATACCTACTGACATGACATCACAAAGACCTCACCTGTGTTTAATTGAGAAGAAAAAAACCTCTTACTGTCTTTTGAGGCGATCCTTAAACAGTCTAGAAGTCAGAAAGGGGCCAGAGACACTGGATGCCTACTGACATGACATCACAAAGACCTCACTTGTGTTTAATTGAGAAGAAAAAAAACTTCTTATTATCTTTTGAAGCGATCCTGAAACAGTCTAGGAATCAGAAAAGGGCGAGAGACACTGGATGCCTACTGACATGACATCACAAAGACCTCACTTGTGTTTAATTGAGAAGAAAAAAACCTCTTACTGCCTTTTGGGGTGATCTTTAAACAGACTAAAAGTCAGAAAAGGGCCAGAGACACTGGATACCTACTGACATGACATCACAAAGACCTCATCTGTGTTTAATTGAGAAGAAAAAAACCTCTTACTGCCTTTTGGGGCGATCTTTAAACAGACTAAAAGTCAGAAAAGGGTCAGAGACACTGGATACCTACTGACATGTCATCACAAAGACCTCATCTGTGTTTAATTGAGAAGAAAAAAACCTCTTACTGCCTTTTGGGGCGATCTTTAAACAGACTAAAAGTCAGAAAAGGGCCAGAGACACTGGATACCTACTGACATGACATCACAAAGACCTCACCTGTGTTTAATTGAGAAGAAAAAAACCTCTTACTGTCTTTTGAGGCGATCCTTAAACAGTCTAGAAGTCAGAAAAGGGCCAGAGACACTGGAGGCCTACTGACATAACATCACAAAGACCTCATCTGTGTTTAATTGAGAAAAAAAACTTCTTACTATCTTTTGAAGCAATCCTTAAACAGTCTAGGAGTCAGAAAAGGGCCAGAGACACTGGATGTCTACTGACATGACATCACAAAGACCTCAGCTGTGTTTAATTGACAAGAAAAACCTCATACTGTCTTTTGAAGCGATCCTTAAACAGTGTAGGAGTCAGAAAAGGGCGAGAGACACTGGATGCCTACTGACATGACATCACAAAGACCTCATCTGTGTTTAATTGAGAAGAAAAACCCCTTACTGGCTTTTGGGGCGATCCTTAAACAGTCTAGGAATCAGAAAAGGGCCAGAGACACTGGAGGCCTACTGAATTGACATCACAAAGACCTCACCTGTGTTTAATTGAGAAGAAAAACCTCTTACTGTCTTTTGAAGCAATCCTTAAACAGTCTAGGAGTCAGAAAAGGGCCAGAGACACTGGATGCCTACTGACATAACATCACAAAGAACTCATCTGTGTTTAATTGAGAAAAAAACCTCTTACTGTCTTTTGAAGTGATCCTTAAACAGTCTAGGAGTCAGAAAAGGGCCAGAGACACTGGATGCCTACTGACATGACATCACAAAGACCTCATCTGTGTTTAATTGAGAAAAAAACCTCTTACTGTCTGTTGAAGCGATCCTTAAACAGTCTAGGAGTCAGAAAAGGGCCAGAGACACTGGATGCCTACTGACATGACATGACAAAGACCTCACCTGTGTTTAATTGAGAAGAAAAAAACCTCTTACTGTCTTTTGAGGCGATCCTTAAACAGTCTAGGAGTCAGAAAAGGGCCAGAGACACTGGATGCCTACTGACATGACATCACAAAGAGCTCACCTGTGTTTAGTAGACAAGAAAAAAACCTCTTACTGTCTTTTGAAGCGATCCTTAAACAGTCAAGGAGTCAGAAAAGGGCCAGAGACACTGGATACCTACTGACATGACATCACAAAGACCTCATCTGTGTTAAATTGAGAAGAAAAAAACCTCTTACTGGCTTTTGGGGCGATCCTTAAACAGTGTAGGTGTCAGAAAAGGGCGAGAGACACTGGATGCCTACTGACATGACATCACAAAGACCTCATCTGTGTTTAATTGAGAAGAAAAAAACCTCTTACTGCCTTTTGGGGCGATCTTTAAACAGACTAAAAGTCAGAAAAGGGTCAGAGACACTGGATACCTACTGACATGACATCACAAGGAACTCATCTGTGTTTAATTGAGAAGAAAAACCTCATACTGTCTTTTGAAGCGATCCTTAAACAGTCTAGGAGTCAGAAAAGGGCCAGAGACACTGGATGACTACTGACATGACATCACAAAGACCTCATCTGTGTTTAATTGAGAAGAAAAACCTCTTACTGGCTTTTGGGGCGATCCTTAAACAGTCTAGAAGTCAGAATAGGGCCAGAGACACTGGAGGCCTACTGACATGACATCACAAAGACCTCACCTGTGTTTAATTGAGAAGAAAAAAACCTCTTACTTTCTTTTGAGGCGATCCTTAAACAGTCTAGGAGTCAGAAAAGGGCCAGAGACACTGGATGCCTACGGACATGACATCACAAAGACACCATCTGTGTTTAATTGAGAAGAAAAACCTCTTACTGTCTTTTGAAGCAATCCTTAAACAGTCTAGGAGTCAGAAAAGGGCCAGAGACACTGGATACCTACTGACATGACATCACAAAGACCTCATCTGTGTTTAATTGAGAAGAAAAAAACCTCTTACTGGCTTTTGGGGCGATCCTTAAACAGTGTAGGTGTCAGAAAAGGGCGAGAGACACTGGATGCCTACGGACATGACATCACAAAGACACCATCTGTGTTTAATTGAGAAGAAAAACCTCTTACTGTCTTTTGAAGCAATCCTTAAACAGTCTAGGAGTCAGAAAAGGGCCAGAGACACTGGATGCCTACTGACATGACATCACAAAGACCTCATCTGTGTTTAATTGAGAAGAAAAAAACCTCTTACTGCCTTTTGGGGCGATCTTTAAACAGACTAAAAGTCAGAAAAGGGTCAGAGACACTGGATACCTACTGACATGACATCACAAGGAACTCATCTGTGTTTAATTGAGAAGAAAAACCTCATACTGTCTTTTGAAGCGATCCTTAAATAGTCTAGGAGTCAGAAAAGGGCCAGAGACACTGGATGACTACTGACATGACATCACAAAGACCTCATCTGTGTTTAATTGAGAAGAAAAACCTCTTACTGGCTTTTGGGGCGATCCTTAAACAGTCTAGGAGTCAGAAAAGGGCCAGAGACACTGGATGCCTACGGACATGACATCACAAAGACACCATCTGTGTTTAATTGAGAAGAAAAACCTCTTACTGTCTTTTGAAGCAATCCTTAAACAGTCTAGGAGTCAGAAAAGGGCCAGAGACACTGGATACCTACTGACATGACATCACAAAGACCTCATCTGTGTTTAATTGAGAAGAAAAAAACCTCTTACTGCCTTTTGGGGCGATCTTTAAACAGACTAAAAGTCAGAAAAGGGTCAGAGACACTGGATACCTACTGACATGTCATCACAAAGACCTCATCTGTGTTTAATTGAGAAGAAAAAAACCTCTTACTGCCTTTTGGGGCGATCTTTAAACAGACTAAAAGTCAGAAAAGGGCCAGAGACACTGGATACCTACTGACATGACATCACAAAGACCTCACCTGTGTTTAGTAGACAAGAAAAAAACCTCTTACTGTCTTTTGAAGCGATCCTTAAACAGTCAAGGAGTCAGAAAAGGGCCAGAGACACTGGATACCTACTGACATGACATCACAAAGACCTCATCTGTGTTAAATTGAGAAGAAAAAAACCTCTTACTGGCTTTTGGGGCGATCCTTAAACAGTGTAGGTGTCAGAAAAGGGCGAGAGACACTGGATGCCTACTGACATGACATCACAAAGACCTCACCTGTGTTTAATTGAGAAGAAAAAAACCTCTTACTTTCTTTTGAGGCGATCCTTAAACAGTCTAGGAGTCAGAAAAGGGCCAGAGACACTGGATGCCTACGGACATGACATCACAAAGACACCATCTGTGTTTAATTGAGAAGAAAAACCTCTTACTGTCTTTTGAAGCAATCCTTAAACAGTCTAGGAGTCAGAAAAGGGCCAGAGACACTGGATACCTACTGACATGACATCACAAAGACCTCATCTGTGTTTAATTGAGAAGAAAAAAACCTCTTACTGCCTTTTGGGGCGATCTTTAAACAGACTAAAAGTCAGAAAAGGGTCAGAGACACTGGATACCTACTGACATGTCATCACAAAGACCTCATCTGTGTTTAATTGAGAAGAAAAAAACCTCTTACTGCCTTTTGGGGCGATCTTTAAACAGACTAAAAGTCAGAAAAGGGCCAGAGACACTGGATACCTACTGACATGACATTACAAAGACCTCACCTGTGTTTAATTGAGAAGAAAAAAACCTCTTACTGTCTTTTGAGGCGATCCTTAAACAGTCTAGAAGTCAGAAAAGGGCCAGAGACACTGGATGCCTACTGACATGACATCACAAAGACCTCACCTGTGTTTAGTAGACAAGAAAAAAACCTCTTACTGTCTTTTGAAGCGATCCTTAAACAGTCAAGGAGTCAGAAAAGGGCCAGAGACACTGGATACCTACTGACATGACATCACAAAGACCTCATCTGTGTTAAATTGAGAAGAAAAAAACCTCTTACTGGCTTTTGGGGCGATCCTTAAACAGTGTAGGTGTCAGAAAAGGGCGAGAGACACTGGATGCCTACTGACATGACATCACAAAGACCTCATCTGTGTTTAATTGAGAAGAAAAAAACATCTTACTGCCTTTTGGGGCGATCTTTAAACAGACTAAAAGTCAGAAAAGGGTCAGAGACACTGGATACCTACTGACATGACATCACAAGGAACTCATCTGTGTTTAATTGAGAAGAAAAACCTCATACTGTCTTTTGAAGCGATCCTTAAATAGTCTAGGAGTCAGAAAAGGGCCAGAGACACTGGATGACTACTGACATGACATCACAAAGACCTCATCTGTGTTTAATTGAGAAGAAAAACCTCTTACTGGCTTTTGGGGCGATCCTTAAACAGTCTAGGAGTCAGAAAAGGGCCAGAGACACTGGAGGCCTACTGACATGACATCACAAAGACCTCACCTGTGTTTAATTGAGAAGAAAAAAACCTCTTACTTTCTTTTGAGGCGATCCTTAAACAGTCTAGGAGTCAGAAAAGGGCCAGAGACACTGGATGCCTACGGACATGAAATCACAAAGACACCATCTGTGTTTAATTGAGAAGAAAAACCTCTTACTGTCTTTTGAAGCAATCCTTAAACAGTCTAGGAGTCAGAAAAGGGCCAGAGACACTGGATACCTACTGACATGACATCACAAAGACCTCATCTGTGTTTAATTGAGAAGAAGAAAACCTCTTACTGCCTTTTGGGGCGATCTTTAAACAGACTAAAAGTCAGAAAAGGGCCAGAGACACTGGATACCTACTGACATGACATCACAAAGACCTCACCTGTGTTTAATTGAGAAGAAAAAAACCTCTTACTGTCTTTTGAGGCGATCCTTAAACAGTCTAGAAGTCAGAAAGGGGCCAGAGACACTGGATGCCTACTGACATGACATCACAAAGACCTCACTTGTGTTTAATTGAGAAGAAAAAAAACTTCTTATTATCTTTTGAAGCGATCCTGAAACAGTCTAGGAATCAGAAAAGGGCAAGAGACACTGGATGCCTACTGACATGACATCACAAAGACCTCACGTGTTTAATTGAGAAGAAAAAAACCTCTTACTGCCTTTTGGGGTGATCTTTAAACAGACTAAAAGTCAGAAAAGGGCCAGAGACACTGGATACCTACTGACATGACATCACAAAGACCTCATCTGTGTTTAATTGAGAAGAAAAAAACCTCTTACTGCCTTTTGGGGCGATCTTTAAACAGACTAAAAGTCAGAAAAGGGTCAGAGACACTGGATACCTACTGACATGTCATCACAAAGACCTCATCTGTGTTTAATTGAGAAGAAAAAAACCTCTTACTGCCTTTTGGGGCGATCTTTAAACAGACTAAAAGTCAGAAAAGGGCCAGAGACACTGGATACCTACTGACATGACATCACAAAGACCTCACCTGTGTTTAATTGAGAAGAAAAAAACCTCTTACTGTCTTTTGAGGCGATCCTTAAACAGTCTAGAAGTCAGAAAAGGGCCAGAGACACTGGAGGCCTACTGACATAACATCACAAAGACCTCATCTGTGTTTAATTGAGAAAAAAAACTTCTTACTATCTTTTGAAGCGATCCTTAAACAGTCTAGGAGTCAGAAAAGGGCCAGAGACACTGGATGTCTACTGACATGACATCACAAAGACCTCATCTGTGTTTAATTGACAAGAAAAACCTCATACTGTCTTTTGAAGCGATCCTTAAACAGTGTAGGAGTCAGAAAAGGGCGAGAGACACTGGATGCCTACTGACATGACATCACAAAGACCTCATCTGTGTTTAATTGAGAAGAAAAAAACATCTTACTGCCTTTTGGGGCGATCTTTAAACAGACTAAAAGTCAGAAAAGGGCCAGAGACACTGGATACCTACTGACATGACATCACAAAGACCTCACCTGTGTTTAGTAGACAAGAAAAAAACCTCTTACTGTCTTTTGAAGCGATCCTTAAACAGTCAAGGAGTCAGAAAAGGGCCAGAGACACTGGATACCTACTGACATGACATCACAAAGACCTCATCTGTGTTAAATTGAGAAGAAAAAAACCTCTTACTGGCTTTTGGGGCGATCCTTAAACAGTGTAGGTGTCAGAAAAGGGCGAGAGACACTGGATGCCTACTGACATGACATCACAAAGACCTCACCTGTGTTTAATTGAGAAGAAAAAAACCTCTTACTTTCTTTTGAGGCGATCCTTAAACAGTCTAGGAGTCAGAAAAGGGCCAGAGACACTGGATGCCTACGGACATGACATCACAAAGACACCATCTGTGTTTAATTGAGAAGAAAAACCTCTTACTGTCTTTTGAAGCAATCCTTAAACAGTCTAGGAGTCAGAAAAGGGCCAGAGACACTGGATACCTACTGACATGACATCACAAAGACCTCATCTGTGTTTAATTGAGAAGAAAAAAACCTCTTACTGCCTTTTGGGGCGATCTTTAAACAGACTAAAAGTCAGAAAAGGGTCAGAGACACTGGATACCTACTGACATGTCATCACAAAGACCTCATCTGTGTTTAATTGAGAAGAAAAAAACCTCTTACTGCCTTTTGGGGCGATCTTTAAACAGACTAAAAGTCAGAAAAGGGCCAGAGACACTGGATACCTACTGACATGACATTACAAAGACCTCACCTGTGTTTAATTGAGAAGAAAAAAACCTCTTACTGTCTTTTGAGGCGATCCTTAAACAGTCTAGAAGTCAGAAAAGGGCCAGAGACACTGGATGCCTACTGACATGACATCACAAAGACCTCACCTGTGTTTAGTAGACAAGAAAAAAACCTCTTACTGTCTTTTGAAGCGATCCTTAAACAGTCAAGGAGTCAGAAAAGGGCCAGAGACACTGGATACCTACTGACATGACATCACAAAGACCTCATCTGTGTTAAATTGAGAAGAAAAAAACCTCTTACTGGCTTTTGGGGCGATACTTAAACAGTGTAGGTGTCAGAAAAGGGCGAGAGACACTGGATGCCTACTGACATGACATCACAAAGACCTCATCTGTGTTTAATTGAGAAGAAAAAAACATCTTACTGCCTTTTGGGGCGATCTTTAAACAGACTAAAAGTCAGAAAAGGGTCAGAGACACTGGATACCTACTGACATGACATCACAAGGAACTCATCTGTGTTTAATTGAGAAGAAAAACCTCATACTGTCTTTTGAAGCGATCCTTAAATAGTCTAGGAGTCAGAAAAGGGCCAGAGACACTGGATGACTACTGACATGACATCACAAAGACCTCATCTGTGTTTAATTGAGAAGAAAAACCTCTTACTGGCTTTTGGGGCGATCCTTAAACAGTCTAGGAGTCAGAAAAGGGCCAGAGACACTGGAGGCCTACTGACATGACATCACAAAGACCTCACCTGTGTTTAATTGAGAAGAAAAAAACCTCTTACTTTCTTTTGAGGCGATCCTTAAACAGTCTAGGAGTCAGAAAAGGGCCAGAGACACTGGATGCCTACGGACATGAAATCACAAAGACACCATCTGTGTTTAATTGAGAAGAAAAACCTCTTACTGTCTTTTGAAGCAATCCTTAAACAGTCTAGGAGTCAGAAAAGGGCCAGAGACACTGGATACCTACTGACATGACATCACAAAGACCTCATCTGTGTTTAATTGAGAAGAAGAAAACCTCTTACTGCCTTTTGGGGCGATCTTTAAACAGACTAAAAGTCAGAAAAGGGCCAGAGACACTGGATACCTACTGACATGACATCACAAAGACCTCACCTGTGTTTAATTGAGAAGAAAAAAACCTCTTACTGTCTTTTGAGGCGATCCTTAAACAGTCTAGAAGTCAGAAAGGGGCCAGAGACACTGGATGCCTACTGACATGACATCACAAAGACCTCACTTGTGTTTAATTGAGAAGAAAAAAAACTTCTTATTATCTTTTGAAGCGATCCTGAAACAGTCTAGGAATCAGAAAAGGGCGAGAGACACTGGATGCCTACTGACATGACATCACAAAGACCTCACGTGTTTAATTGAGAAGAAAAAAACCTCTTACTGCCTTTTGGGGTGATCTTTAAACAGACTAAAAGTCAGAAAAGGGCCAGAGACACTGGATACCTACTGACATGACATCACAAAGACCTCATCTGTGTTTAATTGAGAAGAAAAAAACCTCTTACTGCCTTTTGGGGCGATCTTTAAACAGACTAAAAGTCAGAAAAGGGTCAGAGACACTGGATACCTACTGACATGTCATCACAAAGACCTCATCTGTGTTTAATTGAGAAGAAAAAAACCTCTTACTGCCTTTTGGGGCGATCTTTAAACAGACTAAAAGTCAGAAAAGGGCCAGAGACACTGGATACCTACTGACATGACATCACAAAGACCTCACCTGTGTTTAATTGAGAAGAAAAAAACCTCTTACTGTCTTTTGAGGCGATCCTTAAACAGTCTAGAAGTCAGAAAAGGGCCAGAGACACTGGAGGCCTACTGACATAACATCACAAAGACCTCATCTGTGTTTAATTGAGAAAAAAAACTTCTTACTATCTTTTGAAGCGATCCTTAAACAGTCTAGGAGTCAGAAAAGGGCCAGAGACACTGGATGTCTACTGACATGACATCACAAAGACCTCATCTGTGTTTAATTGACAAGAAAAACCTCATACTGTCTTTTGAAGCGATCCTTAAACAGTGTAGGAGTCAGAAAAGGGCGAGAGACACTGCATGCCTACTGACATGACATCACAAAGACCTCATCTGTGTTTAATTGAGAAGAAAAACCTCTTACTGGCTTTTGGGGCGATCCTTAAACAGTCTAGGAATCAGAAAAGGGCCAGAGACACTGGAGGCCTACTGAATTGACATCACAAAGACCTCACCTGTGTTTGATTGAGAAGAAAAAAACCTCTTACTTTCTTTTGAGGCGATCCTTAAACAGTCTAGGAGTCAGAAAAGGGCCAGAGACACTGGATGCCTACGGACATGACATCACAAAGACACCATCTGTGTTTAATTGAGAAGAAAAACCTCTTACTGTCTTTTGAAGCAATCCTTAAACAGTCTAGGAGTCAGAAAAGGGCCAGAGACACTGGATGCCTACTGACATAACATCACAAAGAACTCATCTGTGTTTAATTGAGAAAAAAACCTCTTACTGGCCTTTGAAGTGATCCTTAAACAGTCTAGGAGTCAGAAAAGGGCCAGAGACACTGGATGCCTACTGACATGACATCACAAAGACCTCATCTGTGTTTAATTGAGAAAAAAACCTCTTACTGTCTGTTGAAGCGATTCTTAAACAGTCTAGGAGTCAGAAAAGGGCCAGAGACACTGGATGCCTACTGACATAACATCACAAAGAACTCATCTGTGTTTAATTGAGAAAAAAACCTCTTACTGGCCTTTGAAGTGATCCTTAAACAGTCTAGGAGTCAGAAAAGGGCCAGAGACACTGGATGCCTACTGACATGACATCACAAAGACCTCATCTGTGTTTAATTGAGAAAAAAACCTCTTACTGTCTGTTGAAGCGATCCTTAAACAGTCTAGGAGTCAGAAAAGGGCCAGAGACACTGGATGCCTACTGACATGACATGACAAAGACCTCACCTGTGTTTAATTGAGAAGAAAAAAACCTCTTACTGTCTTTTGAGGCGATCCTTAAACAGTCAAGGAGTCAGAAAAGGGCCAGAGACACTGGATACCTACTGACATGACATCACAAAGACCTCATCTGTGTTAAATTGAGAAGAAAAAAACCTCTTACTGGCTTTTGGGGCGATCCTTAAACAGTGTAGGTGTCAGAAAAGGGCGAGAGACACTGGATGCCTACTGACATGACATCACAAAGACCTCATCTGTGTTTAATTGAGAAGAAAAAAACCTCTTACTGCCTTTTGGGGCGATCTTTAAACAGACTAAAAGTCAGAAAAGGGTCAGAGACACTGGATACCTACTGACATGACATCACAAGGAACTCATCTGTGTTTAATTGAGAAGAAAAACCTCATACTGTCTTTTGAAGCGATCCTTAAACAGTCTAGGAGTCAGAAAAGGGCCAGAGACACTGGATGACTACTGACATGACATCACAAAGACCTCATCTGTGTTTAATTGAGAAGAAAAACCTCTTACTGGCTTTTGGGGCGATCCTTAAACAGTCTAGGAGTCAGAAAAGGGCCAGAGACACTGGAGGCCTACTGACATGACATCACAAAGACCTCACCTGTGTTTAATTGAGAAGAAAAAAACCTCTTACTTTCTTTTGAGGCGATCCTTAAACAGTCTAGGAGTCAGAAAAGGGCCAGAGACACTGGATGCCTACGGACATGACATCACAAAGACCTCATCTGTGTTTAATTGAGAAGAAAAAAACCTCTTACTGGCTTTTGGGGCGATCCTTAAACAGTGTAGGTGTCAGAAAAGGGCGAGAGACACTGGATGCCTACGGACATGACATCACAAAGACACCATCTGTGTTTAATTGAGAAGAAAAAAACCTCTTACTGCCTTTTGGGGCGATCTTTAAACAGACTAAAAGTCAGAAAAGGGTCAGAGACACTGGATACCTACTGACATGACATCACAAGGAACTCATCTGTGTTTAATTGAGAAGAAAAACCTCATACTGTCTTTTGAAGCGATCCTTAAACAGTCTAGGAGTCAGAAAAGGGCCAGAGACACTGGACGACTACTGACATGACATCACAAAGACCTCATCTGTGTTTAATTGAGAAGAAAAACCTCTTACTGGCTTTTGGGGCGATCCTTAAACAGTCTAGGAGTCAGAATAGGGCCAGAGACATTGGAGGCCTACTGACATGACATCACAAAGACCTCACCTGTGTTTAATTGAGAAGAAAAAAACCTCTTACTTTCTTTTGAGGCGATCCTTAAACAGTCTAGGAGTCAGAAAAGGGCCAGAGACACTGGATGCCTACGGACATGACATCACAAAGACACCATCTGTGTTTAATTGAGAAGAAAAACCTCTTACTGTCTTTTGAAGCAATCCTTAAACAGTCTAGGAGTCAGAAAAGGGCCAGAGACACTGGATACCTACTGACATGACATCACAAAGACCTCACCTGTGTTTAATTGAGAAGAAAAAAACCTCTTACTGTCTTTTGAGGCGATCCTTAAACAGTGTAGGTGTCAGAAAAGGGCGAGAGACACTGGATGCCTACGGACATGACATCACAAAGACACCATCTGTGTTTAATTGAGAAGAAAAACCTCTTACTGTCTTTTGAAGCAATCCTTAAACAGTCTAGGAGTCAGAAAAGGGCCAGAGACACTGGATGCCTACTGACATGACATCACAAAGACCTCATCTGTGTTTAATTGAGAAGAAAAAAACCTCTTACTGCCTTTTGGGGCGATCTTTAAACAGACTAAAAGTCAGAAAAGGGTCAGAGACACTGGATACCTACTGACATGACATCACAAGGAACTCATCTGTGTTTAATTGAGAAGAAAAACCTCATACTGTCTTTTGAAGCGATCCTTAAACAGTCTAGGAGTCAGAAAAGGGCCAGAGACACTGGATGACTACTGACATGACATCACAAAGACCTCATCTGTGTTTAATTGAGAAGAAAAACCTCTTACTGGCTTTTGGGGCGATCCTTAAACAGTCTAGGAGTCAGAATAGGGCCAGAGACACTGGAGGCCTACTGACATGACATCACAAAGACCTCACCTGTGTTTAATTGAGAAGAAAAAAACCTCTTACTTTCTTTTGAGGCGATCCTTAAACAGTCTAGGAGTCAGAAAAGGGCCAGAGACACTGGATGCCTACGGACATGACATCACAAAGACACCATCTGTGTTTAATTGAGAAGAAAAACCTCTTACTGTCTTTTGAAGCAATCCTTAAACAGTCTACGAGTCAGAAAAGGGCCAGAGACACTGGATACCTACTGACATGACATCACAAAGACCTCACCTGTGTTTAATTGAGAAGAAAAAAACCTCTTACTGCCTTTTGGGGCGATCTTTAAACAGACTAAAAGTCAGAAAAGGGTCAGAGACACTGGATACCTACTGACATGACATCACAAGGAACTCATCTGTGTTTAATTGAGAAGAAAAACCTCATACTGTCTTTTGAAGCGATCCTTAAATAGTCTAGGAGTCAGAAAAGGGCCAGAGACACTGGATGACTACTGACATGACATCACAAAGACCTCATCTGTGTTTAATTGAGAAGAAAAACCTCTTACTGGCTTTTGGGGCGATCCTTAAACAGTCTAGGAGTCAGAAAAGGGCCAGAGACACTGGAGGCCTACTGATATGACATCACAAAGACCTCACCTGTGTTTAATTGAGAAGAAAAAAACCTCTTACTTTCTTTTGAGGCGATCCTTAAACAGTCTAGGAGTCAGAAAAGGGCCAGAGACACTGGATACCTACTGACATGACATCACAAAGACCTCATCTGTGTTTAATTGAGAAGAAAAAAACCTCTTACTGCCTTTTGGGGCGATCTTTAAACAGACTAAAAGTCAGAAAAGGGTCAGAGACACTGGATACCTACTGACATGTCATCACAAAGACCTCATCTGTGTTTAATTGAGAAGAAGAAAACCTCTTACTGCCTTTTGGGGCGATCTTTAAACAGACTAAAAGTCAGAAAAGGGCCAGAGACACTGGATACCTACTGACATGACATCACAAAGACCTCACCTGTGTTTAATTGAGAAGAAAAAAACCTCTTACTGTCTTTTGAGGCGATCCTTAAACAGTCTAGAAGTCAGAAAGGGGCCAGAGACACTGGATGCCTACTGACATGACATCACAAAGACCTCACTTGTGTTTAATTGAGAAGAAAAAAAACTTCTTATTATCTTTTGAAGCGATCCTGAAACAGTCTAGGAATCAGAAAAGGGCGAGAGACACTGGATGCCTACTGATATGACATCACAAAGACCTCACTTGTGTTTAATTGAGAAGAAAAAAACCTCTTACTGCCTTTTGGGGTGATCTTTAAACAGACTAAAAGTCAGAAAAGGGCCAGAGACACTGGATACCTACTGACATGACATCACAAAGACCTCATCTGTGTTTAATTGAGAAGAAAAAAACCTCTTACTGCCTTTTGGGGAGATCTTTAAACAGACTAAAAGTCAGAAAAGGGTCAGAGACACTGGATACCTACTGACATGTCATCACAAAGACCTCATCTGTGTTTAATTGAGAAGAAAAAAACCTCTTACTGCCTTTTGGGGCGATCTTTAAACAGACTAAAAGTCAGAAAAGGGCCAGAGACACTGGATACCTACTGACATGACATCACAAAGACCTCACCTGTGTTTAATTGAGAAGAAAAAAACCTCTTACTGTCTTTTGAGGCGATCCTTAAACAGTCTAGAAGTCAGAAAAGGGCCAGAGACACTGGAGGCCTACTGACATAACATCACAAAGACCTCATCTGTGTTTAATTGAGAAAAAAAACTTCTTACTATCTTTTGAAGCGATCCTTAAACAGTCTAGGAGTCAGAAAAGGGCCAGAGACACTGGATGTCTACTGACATGACATCACAAAGACCTCATCTGTGTTTAATTGACAAGAAAAACCTCATACTGTCTTTTGAAGCGATCCTTAAACAGTGTAGGAGTCAGAAAAGGGCGAGAGACACTGGATGCCTACTGACATGACATCACAAAGACCTCATCTGTGTTTAATTGAGAAGAAAAACCTCTTACTGGCTTTTGGGGCGATCCTTAAACAGTCTAGGAATCAGAAAAGGGCCAGAGACACTGGAGGCCTACTGAATTGACATCACAAAGACCTCACCTGTGTTTGATTGAGAAGAAAAAAACCTCTTACTTTCTTTTGAGGCGATCCTTAAACAGTCTAGGAGTCAGAAAAGGGCCAGAGACACTGGATGCCTACGGACATGACATCACAAAGACACCATCTGTGTTTAATTGAGAAGAAAAACCTCTTACTGTCTTTTGAAGCAATCCTTAAACAGTCTAGGAGTCAGAAAAGGGCCAGAGACACTGGATGCCTACTGACATAACATCACAAAGAACTCATCTGTGTTTAATTGAGAAAAAAACCTCTTACTGTCTTTTGAAGTGATCCTTAAACAGTCTAGGAGTCAGAAAAGGGCCAGAGACACTGGATGCCTACTGACATGACATCACAAAGACCTCATCTGTGTTTAATTGAGAAAAAAACCTCTTACTGTCTGTTGAAGCGATCCTTAAACAGTCTAGGAGTCAGAAAAGGGCCAGAGACACTGGATGCCTACTGACATGACATGACAAAGACCTCACCTGTGTTTAATTGAGAAGAAAAAACCCTCTTACTGTCTTTTGAGGCGATCCTTCAACAGTCTAGGAGAAAAGGGCCAGAGACACTGGATGCCTACTGACATGACATCACAAAGACCTCACCTGTGTTTAGTAGACAAGAAAAAAACCTCTTACTGTCTTTTGAAGCGATCCTTAAACAGTCAAGGAGTCAGAAAAGGGCCAGAGACACTGGATACCTACTGACATGACATCACAAAGACCTCATCTGTGTTAAATTGAGAAGAAAAAAACCTCTTACTGGCTTTTGGGGCGATCCTTAAACAGTGTAGGTGTCAGAAAAGGGCGAGAGACACTGGATGCCTACTGACATGACATCACAAAGACCTCATCTGTGTTTAATTGAGAAGAAAAAAACCTCTTACTGCCTTTTGGGGCGATCTTTAAACAGACTAAAAGTCAGAAAAGGGTCAGAGACACTGGATACCTACTGACATGACATCACAAGGAACTCATCTGTGTTTAATTGAGAAGAAAAACCTCATACTGTCTTTTGAAGCGATCCTTAAACAGTCTAGGAGTCAGAAAAGGGCCAGAGACACTGGATGACTACTGACATGACATCACAAAGACCTCATCTGTGTTTAATTGAGAAGAAAAACCTCTTACTGGCTTTTGGGGCGATCCTTAAACAGTCTAGGAGTCAGAAAAGGGCCAGAGACACTGGAGGCCTACTGACATGACATCACAAAGACCTCACCTGTGTTTAATTGAGAAGAAAAAAACCTCTTACTTTCTTTTGAGGCGATCCTTAAACAGTCTAGGAGTCAGAAAAGGGCCAGAGACACTGGATGCCTACGGACATGACATCACAAAGACACCATCTGTGTTTAATTGAGAAGAAAAACCTCTTACTGTCTTTTGAAGCAATCCTTAAACAGTCTAGGAGTCAGAAAAGGGCCAGAGACACTGGATACCTACTGACATGACATCACAAAGACCTCATCTGTGTTTAATTGAGAAGAAAAAAACCTCTTACTGGCTTTTGGGGCGATCTTTAAACAGACTAAAAGTCAGAAAAGGGTCAGAGACACTGGATACCTACTGACATGACATCACAAGGAACTCATCTGTGTTTAATTGAGAAGAAAAACCTCATACTGTCTTTTGAAGCGATCCTTAAACAGTCTAGGAGTCAGAAAAGGGCCAGAGACACTGGATGCCTACTGACATGACATCACAAAGACCTCATCTGTGTTTAATTGAGAAGAAAAACCTCTTACTGGCTTTTGAGGCGATCCTTAAACAGTCTAGGAGTCAGAAAAGGGTCAGAGACACTGGATGCCTACGGACATGACATCACAAAGACACCATCTGTGTTTAATTGAGAAGAAAAACCTCTTACTGTCTTTTGAAGCAATCCTTAAACAGTCTAGGAGTCAGAAAAGGGCCAGAGACACTGGATCCCTACTGACATGACATCACAAAGACCTCACCTGTGTTTAATTGAGAAGAAAAAAACCTCTTACTGTCTTTTGAGGCGATCCTTAAACAGTGTAGGTGTCAGAAAAGGGCGAGAGACACTGGATGCCTACGGACATGACATCACAAAGACACCATCTGTGTTTAATTGAGAAGAAAAACCTCTTACTGTCTTTTGAAGCAATCCTTAAACAGTCTAGGAGTCAGAAAAGGGCCAGAGACACTGGATGCCTACTGACATGACATCACAAAGACCTCATCTGTGTTTAATTGAGAAGAAAAAAACCTCTTACTGCCTTTTGGGGCGATCTTTAAACAGACTAAAAGTCAGAAAAGGGTCAGAGACACTGGATACCTACTGACATGACATCACAAGGAACTCATCTGTGTTTAATTGAGAAGAAAAACCTCATACTGTCTTTTGAAGCGATCCTTAAATAGTCTAGGAGTCAGAAAAGGGCCAGAGACACTGGATGACTACTGACATGACATCACAAAGACCTCATCTGTGTTTAATTGAGAAGAAAAACCTCTTACTGGCTTTTGGGGCGATCCTTAAACAGTCTAGGAGTCAGAAAAGGGCCAGAGACACTGGAGGCCTACTGACATGACATCACAAAGACCTCATCTGTGTTAAATTGAGAAGAAAAAAACCTCTTACTGTCTTTTGAAGCGATCCTTAAACAGTCAAGGAGTCAGAAAAGGGCCAGAGACACTGGATACCTACTGACATGACATCACAAAGACCTCATCTGTGTTAAATTGAGAACAAAAAAGCCTCTTACTGGCTTTTCGGGCGATCCTTAAACAGTGTAGGTGTCAGAAAAGGGCGAGAGACACTGGATGCCCACTGACATGACATCACAAAGACCTCATCTGTGTTTAATTGAGAAGAAAAAAACCTCTTACTGCCTTTTGGGGCGATCTTTAAACAGACTAAAAGTCAGAAAAGGGTCAGAGACACTGGATACCTACTGACATGACATCACAAGGAACTCATCTGTGTTTAATTGAGAAGAAAAACCTCATACTGTCTTTTGAAGCGATCCTTAAACAGTCTAGGAGTCAGAAAAGGGCCAGAGACACTGGATGACTACTGACATGACATCACAAAGACCTCATGTGTGTTTAATTGAGAAGAAAAACCTCTTACTGGCTTTTGGGGCGATCCTTAAACAGTCTAGGAGTCAGAATAGGGCCAGAGACACTGGAGGCCTACTGACATGACATCACAAAGACCTCACCTGTGTTTAATTGAGAAGAAAAAAACCTCTTACTTTCTTTTGAGGCGATCCTTAAACAGTCTAGGAGTCAGAAAAGGGCCAGAGACACTGGATGCCTACGGACATGACATCACAAAGACACCATCTGTGTTTAATTGAGAAGAAAAACCTCTTACTGTCTTTTGAAGCAATCCTTAAACAGTCTAGGAGTCAGAAAAGGGCCAGAGACACTGGATGCCTACTGACATGACATCACAAAGACCTCATCTGTGTTTAATTGAGAAGAAAAAAACCTCTTACTGCCTTTTGGGGCGATCTTTAAACAGACTAAAAGTCAGAAAAGGGTCAGAGACACTGGATACCTACTGACATGACATCACAAGGAACTCATCTGTGTTTAATTGAGAAGAAAAACCTCATACTGTCTTTTGAAGCGATCCTTAAATAGTCTAGGAGTCAGAAAAGGGCCAGAGACACTGGATGACTACTGACATGACATCACAAAGACCTCACCTGTGTTTAGTAGACAAGAAAAAAACCTCTTACTGTCTTTTGAAGCGATCCTTAAACAGTCTAGGAGTCAGAAAAGGGCCAGAGACACTGGAGGCCTACTGACATGACATCACAAAGACCTCACCTGTGTTTAATTGAGAAGAAAAAAACCTCTTACTTTCTTTTGAGGCGATCCTTAAACAGTCTAGGAGTCAGAAAAGGGCCAGAGACACTGGATGCCTACGGACATGACATCACAAAGACACCATCTGTGTTTAATTGAGAAGAAAAACCTCTTACTGTCTTTTGAAGCAATCCTTAAACAGTCTAGGAGTCAGAAAAGGGCCAGAGACACTGGATACCTACTGACATGACATCACAAAGACCTCATCTGTGTTTAATTGAGAAGAAAAAAACCTCTTACTGCCTTTTGGGGCGATCTTTAAACAGACTAAAAGTCAGAAAAGGGTCAGAGACACTGGATACCTACTGACATGTCATCACAAAGACCTCATCTGTGTTTAATTGAGAAGAAAAAAACCTCTTACTGCCTTTTGGGGCGATCTTTAAACAGACTAAAAGTCAGAAAAGGGCCAGAGACACTGGATACCTAATGACATGACATTACAAAGACCTCACCTGTGTTTAATTGAGAAGAAAAAAACCTCTTACTGTCTTTTGAGGCGATCCTTAAACAGTCTAGAAGTCAGAAAAGGGCCAGAGACACTGGATGCCTACTGACATGACATCACAAAGACCTCACCTGTGTTTAGTAGACAAGAAAAAAACCTCTTACTGTCTTTTGAAGCGATCCTTAAACAGTCAAGGAGTCAGAAAAGGGCCAGAGACACTGGATACCTACTGACATGACATCACAAAGACCTCATCTGTGTTAAATTGAGAAGAAAAAAACCTCTTACTGGCTTTTGGGGCGATCCTTAAACAGTGTAGGTGTCAGAAAAGGGCGAGAGACACTGGATGCCTACTGACATGACATCACAAAGACCTCATCTGTGTTTAATTGAGAAGAAAAAAACCTCTTATTGCCTTTTGGGGCGATCTTTAAACAGACTAAAAGTCAGAAAAGGGTCAGAGACACTGGATACCTACTGACATGACATCACAAGGAACTCTTCTGTGTTTAATTGAGAAGAAAAACCTCATACTGTCTTTTGAAGCGATCCTTAAACAGTCTAGGAGTCAGAAAAGGGCCAGAGACACTGGATGACTACTGACATGACATCACAAAGACCTCATCTGTGTTTAATTGAGAAGAAAAACCTCTTACTGGCTTTTGGGGCGATCCTTAAACAGTCTAGGAGTCAGAAAAGGGCCAGAGACACTGGAGGCCTACTGACATGACATCACAAAGACCTCACCTGTGTTTAATTGAGAAGAAAAAAACCTCTTACTTTCTTTTGAGGCGATCCTTAAACAGTCTAGGAGTCAGAAAAGGGCCAGAGACACTGGATGCCTACAGACATGACATCACAAAGACACCATCTGTGTTTAATTGAGAAGAAAAACCTCTTACTGTCTTTTGAAGCAATCCTTAAACAGTCTAGGAGTCAGAAAAGGGCCAGAGACACTGGATACCTACTGACATGACATCACAAAGACCTCATCTGTGTTTAATTGAGAAGAAAAAAACCTCTTACTGGCTTTTGGGGCGATCCTTAAACAGTGTAGGTGTCAGAAAAGGGCGAGAGACACTGGATGCCTACGGACATGACATCACAAAGACACCATCTGTGTTTAATTGAGAAGAAAAAAACCTCTTACTGCCTTTTGGGGCGATCTTTAAATAGACTAAAAGTCAGAAAATGGTCAGAGACACTGGATACCTACTGACATGACATCACAAGGAACTCATCTGTGTTTAATTGAGAAGAAAAACCTCATACTGTCTTTTGAAGCGATCCTTAAACAGTCTAGGAGTCAGAAAAGGGCCAGAGACACTGGATGACTACTGACATGACATCACAAAGACCTCATGTGTGTTTAATTGAGAAGAAAAACCTCTTACTGGCTTTTGGGGCGATCCTTAAACAGTCTAGGAGTCAGAATAGGGCCAGAGACACTGGAGGCCTACTGACATGACATCACAAAGACCTCACCTGTGTTTAATTGAGAAGAAAAAAACCTCTTACTTTCTTTTGAGGCGATCCTTAAACAGTCTAGGAGTCAGAAAAGGGCCAGAGACACTGGATGCCTACGGACATGACATCACAAAGACACCATCTGTGTTTAATTGAGAAGAAAAACCTCTTACTGTCTTTTGAAGCAATCCTTAAACAGTCTAGGAGTCAGAAAAGGGCCAGAGACACTGGATACCTACTGACATGACATCACAAAGACCTCACCTGTGTTTAATTGAGAAGAAAAAAACCTCTTACTGTCTTTTGAGGCGATCCTTAAACAGTGTAGGTGTCAGAAAAGGGCGAGAGACACTGGATGCCTACGGACATGACATCACAAAGACACCATCTGTGTTTAATTGAGAAGAAAAACCTCTTACTGTCTTTTGAAGCAATCCTTAAACAGTCTAGGAGTCAGAAAAGGGCCAGAGACACTGGATGCCTACTGACATGACATCACAAAGACCTCATCTGTGTTTAATTGAGAAGAAAAAAACCTCTTACTGCCTTTTGGGGCGATCTTTAAACAGACTAAAAGTCAGAAAAGGGTCAGAGACACTGGATACCTACTGACATGACATCAGAAGGAACTCATCTGTGTTTAATTGAGAAGAAAAACCTCATACTGTCTTTTGAAGCGATCCTTAAATAGTCTAGGAGTCAGAAAAGGGCCAGAGACACTGGATGACTACTGACATGACATCACAAAGACCTCATCTGTGTTTAATTGAGAAGAAAAACCTCTTACTGGCTTTTGGGGCGATCCTTAAACAGTCTAGGAGTCAGAAAAGGGCCAGAGACACTGGAGGCCTACTGACATGACATCACAAAGACCTCATCTGTGTTAAATTGAGAAGAAAAAAACCTCTTACTGTCTTTTGAAGCGATCCTTAAACAGTCTAGGAGTCAGAAAAGGGCCAGAGACACTGGATACCTACTGACATGACATCACAAAGACCTCATCTGTGTTAAATTGAGAACAAAAAAGCCTCTTACTGGCTTTTGGGGCGATCCTTAAACAGTGTAGGTGTCAGAAAAGGGCGAGAGACACTGGATGCCTACTGACATGACATCACAAAGACCTCATCTGTGTTTAATTGAGAAGAAAAAAACCTCTTACTGCCTTTTGGGGCGATCTTTAAACAGACTAAAAGTCAGAAAAGGGTCAGAGACACTGGATACCTACTGACATGACATCACAAGGAACTCATCTGTGTTTAATTGAGAAGAAAAACCTCATACTGTCTTTTGAAGCGATCCTTAAACAGTCTAGGAGTCAGAAAAGGGCCAGAGACACTGGATGACTACTGACATGACATCACAAAGACCTCATCTGTGTTTAATTGAGAAGAAAAACCTCTTACTGGCTTTTGGGGCGATCCTTAAACAGTCTAGGAGTCAGAATAGGGCCAGAGACACTGGAGGCCTACTGACATGACATCACAAAGACCTCACCTGTGTTTAATTGAGAAGAAAAAAACCTCTTACTTTCTTTTGAGGCGATCCTTAAACAGTCTAGGAGTCAGAAAAGGGCCAGAGACACTGGATGCCTACGGACATGACATCACAAAGACACCATCTGTGTTTAATTGAGAAGAAAAACCTCTTACTGTCTTTTGAAGCAATCCTTAAACAGTCTAGGAGTCAGAAAAGGGCCAGAGACACTGGATACCTACTGACATGACATCACAAAGACCTCATCTGTGTTTAATTGAGAAGAAAAAAACCTCTTACTGGCTTTTGGGGCGATCCTTAAACAGTGTAGGTGTCAGAAAATGGCGAGAGACACTGGATGCCTACGGACATGACATCACAAAGACACCATCTGTGTTTAATTGAGAAGAAAAACCTCTTACTGTCTTTTGAAGCAATCCTTAAACAGTCTAGGAGTCAGAAAAGGGCCAGAGACACTGGATGCCTACTGACATGACATCACAAAGACCTCATCTGTGTTTAATTGAGAAGAAAAAAACCTCTTACTGCCTTTTGGGGCGATCTTTAAACAGACTAAAAGTCAGAAAAGGGTCAGAGACACTGGATACCTACTGACATGACATCACAAGGAACTCATCTGTGTTTAATTGAGAAGAAAAACCTCATACTGTCTTTTGAAGCGATCCTTAAATAGTCTAGGAGTCAGAAAAGGGCCAGAGACACTGGATGACTACTGACATGACATCACAAAGACCTCATGTGTGTTTAATTGAGAAGAAAAACCTCTTACTGGCTTTTGGGGCGATCCTTAAACAGTCTAGGAGTCAGAAAAGGGCCAGAGACACTGGAGGCCTACTGACATGACATCACAAAGACCTCACCTGTGTTTAATTGAGAAGAAAAAAACCTCTTACTTTCTTTTGAGGCGATCCTTAAACAGTCTAGGAGTCAGAAAAGGGCCAGAGACACTGGATGCCTACGGACATGACATCACAAAGACACCATCTGTGTTTAATTGAGAAGAAAAACCTCTTACTGTCTTTTGAAGCAATCCTTAAACAGTCTAGGAGTCAGAAAAGGGCCAGAGACACTGGATACCTACTGACATGACATCACAAAGACCTCATCTGTGTTTAATTGAGAAGAAAAAAACCTCTTACTGCCTTTTGGGGCGATCTTTAAACAGACTAAAAGTCAGAAAAGGGTCAGAGACACTGGATACCTACTGACATGTCATCACAAAGACCTCATCTGTGTTTAATTGAGAAGAAAAAAACCTCTTACTGCCTTTTGGGGCGATCTTTAAACAGACTAAAAGTCAGAAAAGGGCCAGAGACACTGGATACCTACTGACATGACATTACAAAGACCTCACCTGTGTTTAATTGAGAAGAAAAAAACCTCTTACTGTCTTTTGAGGCGATCCTTAAACAGTCTAGAAGTCAGAAAAGGGCCAGAGACACTGGATGCCTACTGACATGACATCACAAAGACCTCACCTGTGTTTAGTAGACAAGAAAAAAACCTCATACTGTCTTTTGAAGCGATCCTTAAACAGTCTAGGAGTCAGAAAAGGGCCAGAGACACTGGATGACTACTGACATGACATCACAAAGACCTCATCTGTGTTTAATTGAGAAGAAAAACCTCTTACTGGCTTTTGGGGCGATCCTTAAACAGTCTAGGAGTCAGAAAAGGGCCAGAGACACTGGAGGCCTACTGACATGACATCACAAAGACCTCATCTGTGTTAAATTGAGAAGAAAAAAACCTCTTACTGTCTTTTGAAGCGATCCTTAAACAGTCAAGGAGTCAGAAAAGGGCCAGAGACACTGGATACCTACTGACATGACATCACAAAGACCTCATCTGTGTTAAATTGAGAACAAAAAAGCCTCTTACTGGCTTTTGGGGCGATCCTTAAACAGTGTAGGTGTCAGAAAAGGGCGAGAGACACTGGATGCCTACTGACATGACATCACAAAGACCTCATCTGTGTTTAATTGAGAAGAAAAAAACCTCTTACTGCCTTTTGGGGCGATCTTTAAACAGACTAAAAGTCAGAAAAGGGTCAGAGACACTGGATACCTACTGACATGACATCACAAGGAACTCATCTGTGTTTAATTGAGAAGAAAAACCTCATACTGTCTTTTGAAGCGATCCTTAAACAGTCTAGGAGTCAGAAAAGGGCCAGAGACACTGGATGACTACTGACATGACATCACAAAGACCTCATCTGTGTTTAATTGAGAAGAAAAACCTCTTACTGGCTTTTGGGGCGATCCTTAAACAGTCTAGGAGTCAGAATAGGGCCAGAGACACTGGAGGCCTACTGACATGACATCACAAAGACCTCACCTGTGTTTAATTGAGAAGAAAAAAACCTCTTACTTTCTTTTGAGGCGATCCTTAAACAGTCTAGGAGTCAGAAAAGGGCCAGAGACACTGGATGCCTACGGACATGACATCACAAAGACACCATCTGTGTTTAATTGAGAAGAAAAACCTCTTACTGTCTTTTGAAGCAATCCTTAAACAGTCTAGGAGTCAGAAAAGGGCCAGAGACACTGGATACCTACTGACATGACATCACAAAGACCTCATCTGTGTTTAATTGAGAAGAAAAAAAACTCTTACTGGCTTTTGGGGCGATCCTTAAACAGTGTAGGTGTCAGAAAATGGCGAGAGACACTGGATGCCTACGGACATGACATCACAAAGACACCATCTGTGTTTAATTGAGAAGAAAAACCTCTTACTGTCTTTTGAAGCAATCCTTAAACAGTCTAGGAGTCAGAAAAGGGCCAGAGACACTGGATGCCTACTGACATGACATCACAAAGACCTCATCTGTGTTTAATTGAGAAGAAAAAAACCTCTTACTGCCTTTTGGGGCGATCTTTAAACAGACTAAAAGTCAGAAAAGGGTCAGAGACACTGGATACCTACTGACATGACATCACAAGGAACTCATCTGTGTTTAATTGAGAAGAAAAACCTCATACTGTCTTTTGAAGCGATCCTTAAATAGTCTAGGAGTCAGAAAAGGGCCAGAGACACTGGATGACTACTGACATGACATCACAAAGACCTCATGTGTGTTTAATTGAGAAGAAAAACCTCTTACTGGCTTTTGGGGCGATCCTTAAACAGTCTAGGAGTCAGAAAAGGGCCAGAGACACTGGAGGCCTACTGACATGACATCACAAAGACCTCACCTGTGTTTAATTGAGAAGAAAAAAACCTCTTACTTTCTTTTGAGGCGATCCTTAAACAGTCTAGGAGTCAGAAAATGGCGAGAGACACTGGATGCCTACGGACATGACATCACAAAGACACCATCTGTGTTTAATTGAGAAGAAAAACCTCTTACTGTCTTTTGAAGCAATCCTTAAACAGTGTAGGTGTCAGAAAAGGGCGAGAGACACTGGATGCCTACTGACATGACATCACAAAGACCTCATCTGTGTTTAATTGAGAAGAAAAAAACCTCTTACTGCCTTTTGGGGCGATCTTTAAACAGACTAAAAGTCAGAAAAGGGTCAGAGACACTGGATACCTACTGACATGACATCACAAGGAACTCATCTGTGTTTAATTGAGAAGAAAAACCTCATACTGTCTTTTGAAGCGATCCTTAAACAGTCTAGGAGTCAGAAAAGGGCCAGAGACACTGGATGACTACTGACATGACATCACAAAGACCTCATGTGTGTTTAATTGAGAAGAAAAACCTCTTACTGGCTTTTGGGGCGATCCTTAAACAGTCTAGGAGTCAGAAAAGGGCCAGAGACACTGGAGGCCTACTGACATGACATCACAAAGACCTCACCTGTGTTTAATTGAGAAGAAAAAAACCTCTTACTTTCTTTTGAGGCGATCCTTAAACAGTCTAGGAGTCAGAAAAGGGCCAGAGACACTGGATGCCTACGGACATGACATCACAAAGACACCATCTGTGTTTAATTGAGAAGAAAAACCTCTTACTGTCTTTTGAAGCAATCCTTAAACAGTCTAGGAGTCAGAAAAGGGCCAGAGACACTGGATACCTACTGACATGACATCACAAAGACCTCATCTGTGTTTAATTGAGAAGAAAAAAACCTCTTACTGCCTTTTGGGGCGATCTTTAAACAGACTAAAAGTCAGAAAAGGGTCAGAGACACTGGATACCTACTGACATGTCATCACAAAGACCTCATCTGTGTTTAATTGAGAAGAAAAAAACCTCTTACTGCCTTTTGGGGCGATCTTTAAACAGACTAAAAGTCAGAAAAGGGCCAGAGACACTGGATACCTACTGACATGACATTACAAAGACCTCACCTGTGTTTAATTGAGAAGAAAAAAACCTCTTACTGTCTTTTGAGGCGATCCTTAAACAGTCTAGAAGTCAGAAAAGGGCCAGAGACACTGGATGCCTACTGACATGACATCACAAAGACCTCACCTGTGTTTAGTAGACAAGAAAAAAACCTCTTACTGTCTTTTGAAGCGATCCTTAAACAGTCAAGGAGTCAGAAAAGGGCCAGAGACACTGGATACCTACTGACATGACATCACAAAGACCTCATCTGTGTTAAATTGAGAAGAAAAAAACCTCTTACTGGCTTTTGGGGCGATCCTTAAACAGTGTAGGTGTCAGAAAAGGGCGAGAGACACTGGATGCCTACTGACATGACATCACAAAGACCTCATCTGTGTTTAATTGAGAAGAAAAAAACCTCTTACTGCCTTTTGGGGCGATCTTTAAACAGACTAAAAGTCAGAAAAGGGTCAGAGACACTGGATACCTACTGACATGACATCACAAGGAACTCATCTGTGTTTAATTGAGAAGAAAAACCTCATACTGTCTTTTGAAGCGATCCTTAAACAGTCTAGGAGTCAGAAAAGGGCCAGAGACACTGGATGACTACTGACATGACATCACAAAGACCTCATCTGTGTTTAATTGAGAAGAAAAACCTCTTACTGGCTTTTGGGGCGATCCTTAAACAGTCTAGGAGTCAGAAAAGGGCCAGAGACACTGGAGGCCTACTGACATGACATCACAAAGACCTCACCTGTGTTTAATTGAGAAGAAAAAAACCTCTTACTTTCTTTTGAGGCGATCCTTAAACAGTCTAGGAGTCAGAAAAGGGCCAGAGACACTGGATGCCTACGGACATGACATCACAAAGACACCATCTGTGTTTAATTGAGAAGAAAAACCTCTTACTGTCTTTTGAAGCAATCCTTAAACAGTCTAGGAGTCAGAAAAGGGCCAGAGACACTGGATACCTACTGACATGACATCACAAAGACCTCATCTGTGTTTAATTGAGAAGAAAAAAACCTCTTACTGGCTTTTGGGGCGATCCTTAAACAGTGTAGGTGTCAGAAAAGGGCGAGAGACACTGGATGCCTACGGACATGACATCACAAAGACACCATCTGTGTTTAATTGAGAAGAAAAAAACCTCTTACTGCCTTTTGGGGCGATCTTTAAACAGACTAAAAGTCAGAAAAGGGTCAGAGACACTGGATACCTACTGACATGACATCACAAGGAACTCATCTGTGTTTAATTGAGAAGAAAAACCTCATACTGTCTTTTGAAGCGATCCTTAAACAGTCTAGGAGTCAGAAAAGGGCCAGAGACACTGGATGACTACTGACATGACATCACAAAGACCTCATGTGTGTTTAATTGAGAAGAAAAACCTCTTACTGGCTTTTGGGGCGATCCTTAAACAGTCTAGGAGTCAGAATAGGGCCAGAGACACTGGAGGCCTACTGACATGACATCACAAAGACCTCACCTGTGTTTAATTGAGAAGAAAAAAACCTCTTACTTTCTTTTGAGGCGATCCTTAAACAGTCTAGGAGTCAGAAAAGGGCCAGAGACACTGGATGCCTACGGACATGACATCACAAAGACACCATCTGTGTTTAATTGAGAAGAAAAACCTCTTACTGTCTTTTGAAGCAATCCTTAAACAGTCTAGGAGTCAGAAAAGGGCCAGAGACACTGGATACCTACTGACATGACATCACAAAGACCTCACCTGTGTTTAATTGAGAAGAAAAAAACCTCTTACTGTCTTTTGAGGCGATCCTTAAACAGTGTAGGTGTCAGAAAAGGGCGAGAGACACTGGATGCCTACGGACATGACATCACAAAGACACCATCTGTGTTTAATTGAGAAGAAAAACCTCTTACTGTCTTTTGAAGCAATCCTTAAACAGTCTAGGAGTCAGAAAAGGGCCAGAGACACTGGATGCCTACTGACATGACATCACAAAGACCTCATCTGTGTTTAATTGAGAAGAAAAAAACCTCTTACTGCCTTTTGGGGCGATCTTTAAACAGACTAAAAGTCAGAAAAGGGTCAGAGACACTGGATACCTACTGACATGACATCACAAGGAACTCATCTGTGTTTAATTGAGAAGAAAAACCTCATACTGTCTTTTGAAGCGATCCTTAAATAGTCTAGGAGTCAGAAAAGGGCCAGAGACACTGGATGACTACTGACATGACATCACAAAGACCTCATCTATGTTTAATTGAGAAGAAAAACCTCTTACTGGCTTTTGGGGCGATCCTTAAACAGTCTAGGAGTCAGAAAAGGGCCAGAGACACTGGAGGCCTACTGACATGACATCACAAAGACCTCATCTGTGTTAAATTGAGAAGAAAAAAACCTCTTACTGTCTTTTGAAGCGATCCTTAAACAGTCTATGAGTCAGAAAAGGGCCAGAGACACTGGATACCTACTGACATGACATCACAAAGACCTCATCTGTGTTAAATTGAGAACAAAAAAGCCTCTTACTGGCTTTTGGGGCGATCCTTAAACAGTGTAGGTGTCAGAAAAGGGCGAGAGACACTGGATGCCTACTGACATGACATCACAAAGACCTCATCTGTGTTTAATTGAGAAGAAAAAACCTCTTACTGCCTTTTGGGGCGATCTTTAAACAGACTAAAAGTCAGAAAAGGGTCAGAGACACTGGATACCTACTGACATGACATCACAAGGAACTCATCTGTGTTTAATTGAGAAGAAAAACCTCATACTGTCTTTTGAAGCGATCCTTAAACAGTCTAGGAGTCAGAAAAGGGCCAGAGACACTGGATGACTACTGACATGACATCACAAAGACCTCATCTGTGTTTAATTGAGAAGAAAAACCTCTTACTGGCTTTTGGGGCGATCCTTAAACAGTCTAGGAGTCAGAATAGGGCCAGAGACACTGGAGGCCTACTGACATGACATCACAAAGACCTCACCTGTGTTTAATTGAGAAGAAAAAAACCTCTTACTTTCTTTTGAGGCGATCCTTAAACAGTCTAGGAGTCAGAAAAGGGCCAGAGACACTGGATGCCTACGGACATGACATCACAAAGACACCATCTGTGTTTAATTGAGAAGAAAAACCTCTTACTGTCTTTTGAAGCAATCCTTAAACAGTCTAGGAGTCAGAAAAGGGCCAGAGACACTGGATACCTACTGACATGACATCACAAAGACCTCATCTGTGTTTAATTGAGAAGAAAAAAACCTCTTACTGGCTTTTGGGGCGATCCTTAAACAGTGTAGGTGTCAGAAAATGGCGAGAGACACTGGATGCCTACGGACATGACATCACAAAGACACCATCTGTGTTTAATTGAGAAGAAAAACCTCTTACTGTCTTTTGAAGCAATCCTTAAACAGTCTAGGAGTCAGAAAAGGGCCAGAGACACTGGATGCCTACTGACATGACATCACAAAGACCTCATCTGTGTTTAATTGAGAAGAAAAAAACCTCTTACTGCCTTTTGGGGCGATCTTTAAACAGACTAAAAGTCAGAAAAGGGTCAGAGACACTGGATACCTACTGACATGACATCACAAGGAACTCATCTGTGTTTAATTGAGAAGAAAAACCTCATACTGTCTTTTGAAGCGATCCTTAAATAGTCTAGGAGTCAGAAAAGGGCCAGAGACACTGGATGACTACTGACATGACATCACAAAGACCTCATGTGTGTTTAATTGAGAAGAAAAAACCTCTTACTGGCTTTTGGGGCGATCCTTAAACAGTCTAGGAGTCAGAAAAGGGCCAGAGACACTGGAGGCCTACTGACATGACATCACAAAGACCTCACCTGTGTTTAATTGAGAAGAAAAAAACCTCTTACTTTCTTTTGAGGCGATCCTTAAACAGTCTAGGAGTCAGAAAAGGGCCAGAGACACTGGATGCCTACGGACATGACATCACAAAGACACCATCTGTGTTTAATTGAGAAGAAAAACCTCTTACTGTCTTTTGAAGCAATCCTTAAACAGTCTAGGAGTCAGAAAAGGGCCAGAGACACTGGATACCTACTGACATGACATCACAAAGACCTCATCTGTGTTTAATTGAGAAGAAAAAAACCTCTTACTGCCTTTTGGGGCGATCTTTAAACAGACTAAAAGTCAGAAAAGGGTCAGAGACACTGGATACCTACTGACATGTCATCACAAAGACCTCATCTGTGTTTAATTGAGAAGAAAAAAACCTCTTACTGCCTTTTGGGGCGATCTTTAAACAGACTAAAAGTCAGAAAAGGGCCAGAGACACTGGATACCTACTGACATGACATTACAAAGACCTCACCTGTGTTTAATTGAGAAGAAAAAAACCTCTTACTGTCTTTTGAGGCGATCCTTAAACAGTCTAGAAGTCAGAAAAGGGCCAGAGACACTGGATGCCTACTGACATGACATCACAAAGACCTCACCTGTGTTTAGTAGACAAGAAAAAAACCTCTTACTGTCTTTTGAAGCGATCCTTAAACAGTCAAGGAGTCAGAAAAGGGCCAGAGACACTGGATACCTACTGACATGACATCACAAAGACCTCATCTGTGTTAAATTGAGAAGAAAAAAACCTCTTACTGGCTTTTGGGGCGATCCTTAAACAGTGTAGGTGTCAGAAAAGGGCGAGAGACACTGGATGCCTACTGACATGACATCACAAAGACCTCATCTGTGTTTAATTGAGAAGAAAAAAACCTCTTACTGCCTTTTGGGGCGATCTTTAAACAGACTAAAAGTCAGAAAAGGGTCAGAGACACTGGATACCTACTGACATGACATCACAAGGAACTCATCTGTGTTTAATTGAGAAGAAAAACCTCATACTGTCTTTTGAAGCGATCCTTAAACAGTCTAGGAGTCAGAAAAGGGCCAGAGACACTGGATGACTACTGACATGACATCACAAAGACCTCATCTGTGTTTAATTGAGAAGAAAAACCTCTTACTGGCTTTTGGGGCGATCCTTAAACAGTCTAGGAGTCAGAAAAGGGCCAGAGACACTGGAGGCCTACTGACATGACATCACAAAGACCTCATCTGTGTTAAATTGAGAAGAAAAAAACCTCTTACTGTCTTTTGAAGCGATCCTTAAACAGTCAAGGAGTCAGAAAAGGGCCAGAGACACTGGATACCTACTGACATGACATCACAAAGACCTCATCTGTGTTAAATTGAGAACAAAAAAGCCTCTTACTGGCTTTTGGGGCGATCCTTAAACAGTGTAGGTGTCAGAAAAGGGCGAGAGACACTGGATGCCTACTGACATGACATCACAAAGACCTCATCTGTGTTTAATTGAGAAGAAAAAAAACTCTTACTGCCTTTTGGGGCGATCTTTAAACAGACTAAAAGTCAGAAAAGGGTCAGAGACACTGGATACCTACTGACATGACATCACAAGGAACTCATCTGTGTTTAATTGAGAAGAAAAACCTCATACTGTCTTTTGAAGCGATCCTTAAACAGTCTAGGAGTCAGAAAAGGGCCAGAGACACTGGATGACTACTGACATGACATCACAAAGACCTCATCTGTGTTTAATTGAGAAGAAAAACCTCTTACTGGCTTTTGGGGCGATCCTTAAACAGTCTAGGAGTCAGAATAGGGCCAGAGACACTGGAGGCCTACTGACATGACATCACAAAGACCTCACCTGTGTTTAATTGAGAAGAAAAAAACCTCTTACTGGCTTTTGGGGCGATCCTTAAACAGTGTAGGTGTCAGAAAAGGGCGAGAGACACTGGATGCCTACGGACATGACATCACAAAGACACCATCTGTGTTTAATTGAGAAGAAAAAAACCTCTTACTGCCTTTTGGGGCGATCTTTAAACAGACTAAAAGTCAGAAAAGGGTCAGAGACACTGGATACCTACTGACATGACATCACAAAGACCTCACCTGTGTTTAATTGAGAAGAAAAAAACCTCTTACTTTCTTTTGAGGCGATCCTTAAACAGTCTAGGAGTCAGAAAAGGGCCAGAGACACTGGATGCCTACGGACATGACATCACAAAGACACCATCTGTGTTTAATTGAGAAGAAAAACCTCTTACTGTCTTTTGAAGCAATCCTTAAACAGTCTAGGAGTCAGAAAAGGGCCAGAGACACTGGATACCAACTGACATGACATCACAAAGACCTCATCTGTGTTTAATTGAGAAGAAAAAAAACTCTTACTGGCTTTTGGGGCGATCCTTAAACAGTGTAGGTGTCAGAAAATGGCGAGAGACACTGGATGCCTACGGACATGACATCACAAAGACACCATCTGTGTTTAATTGAGAAGAAAAACCTCTTACTGTCTTTTGAAGCAATCCTTAAACAGTCTAGGAGTCAGAAAAGGGCCAGAGACACTGGATGCCTACTGACATGACATCACAAAGACCTCATCTGTGTTTAATTGAGAAGAAAAAAACCTCTTACTGCCTTTTGGGGCGATCTTTAAACAGACTAAAAGTCAGAAAAGGGTCAGAGACACTGGATACCTACTGACATGACATCACAAGGAACTCATCTGTGTTTAATTGAGAAGAAAAACCTCATACTGTCTTTTGAAGCGATCCTTAAATAGTCTAGGAGTCAGAAAAGGGCCAGAGACACTGGATGACTACTGACATGACATCACAAAGACCTCATGTGTGTTTAATTGAGAAGAAAAACCTCTTACTGGCTTTTGGGGCGATCCTTAAACAGTCTAGGAGTCAGAAAAGGGCCAGAGACACTGGAGGCCTACTGACATGACATCACAAAGACCTCACCTGTGTTTAATTGAGAAGAAAAAAACCTCTTACTTTCTTTTGAGGCGATCCTTAAACAGTCTAGGAGTCAGAAAAGGGCCAGAGACACTGGATGCCTACGGACATGACAACACAAAGACACCATCTGTGTTTAATTGAGAAGAAAAACCTCTTACTGTCTTTTGAAGCAATCCTTAAACAGTCTAGGAGTCAGAAAAGTGCCAGAGACACTGGATACCTACTGACATGACATCACAAAGACCTCATCTGTGTTTAATTGAGAAGAAAAAAACCTCTTACTGCCTTTTGGGGCGATCTTTAAACAGACTAAAAGTCAGAAAAGGGTCAGAGACACTGGATACCTACTGACATGTCATCACAAAGACCTCATCTGTGTTTAATTGAGAAGAAAAAAACCTCTTACTGCCTTTTGGGGCGATCTTTAAACAGACTAAAAGTCAGAAAAGGGCCAGAGACACTGGATACCTACTGACATGACATTACAAAGACCTCACCTGTGTTTAATTGAGAAGAAAAAAACCTCTTACTGTCTTTTGAGGCGATCCTTAAACAGTCTAGAAGTCAGAAAAGGGCCAGAGACACTGGATGCCTACTGACATGACATCACAAAGACCTCACCTGTGTTTAGTAGACAAGAAAAAAACCTCTTACTGTCTTTTGAAGCGATCCTTAAACAGTCAAGGAGTCAGAAAAGGGCCAGAGACACTGGATACCTACTGACATGACATCACAAAGACCTCATCTGTGTTAAATTGAGAAGAAAAAAACCTCTTACTGGCTTTTGGGGCGATCCTTAAACAGTGTAGGTGTCAGAAAAGGGCGAGAGACACTGGATGCCTACTGACATGACATCACAAAGACCTCATCTGTGTTTAATTGAGAAGAAAAAAACATCTTACTGCCTTTTGGGGCGATCTTTAAACAGACTAAAAGTCAGAAAAGGGTCAGAGACACTGGATACCTACTGACATGACATCACAAGGAACTCATCTGTGTTTAATTGAGAAGAAAAACCTCATACTGTCTTTTGAAGCGATCCTTAAATAGTCTAGGAGTCAGAAAAGGGCCAGAGACACTGGATGACTACTGACATGACATCACAAAGACCTCATCTGTGTTTAATTGAGAAGAAAAACCTCTTACTGGCTTTTGGGGCGATCCTTAAACAGTCTAGGAGTCAGAAAAGGGCCAGAGACACTGGAGGCCTACTGACATGACATCACAAAGACCTCACCTGTGTTTAATTGAGAAGAAAAAAACCTCTTACTTTCTTTTGAGGCGATCCTTAAACAGTCTAGGAGTCAGAAAAGGGCCAGAGACACTGGATGCCTACGGACATGAAATCACAAAGACACCATCTGTGTTTAATTGAGAAGAAAAACCTCTTACTGTCTTTTGAAGCAATCCTTAAACAGTCTAGGAGTCAGAAAAGGGCCAGAGACACTGGATACCTACTGACATGACATCACAAAGACCTCATCTGTGTTTAATTGAGAAGAAAAAAACCTCTTACTGCCTTTTGGGGCGATCTTTAAACAGACTAAAAGTCAGAAAAGGGTCAGAGACACTGGATACCTACTGACATGTCATCACAAAGACCTCATCTGTGTTTAATTGAGAAGAAGAAAACCTCTTACTGCCTTTTGGGGCGATCTTTAAACAGACTAAAAGTCTGAAAAGGGCCAGAGACACTGGATACCTACTGACATGACATCACAAAGACCTCACCTGTGTTTAATTGAGAAGAAAAACCTCATACTGTCTTTTGAAGCGATCCTTAAATAGTCTAGGAGTCAGAAAAGGGCCAGAGACACTGGATGACTACTGACATGACATCACAAAGACCTCATGTGTGTTTAATTGAGAAGAAAAACCTCTTACTGGCTTTTGGGGCGATCCTTAAACAGTCTAGGAGTCAGAAAAGGGCCAGAGACACTGGATACCTACTGACATGACATCACAAGGAACTCATCTGTGTTTAATTGAGAAGAAAAACCTCATACTGTCTTTTGAAGCGATCCTTAAATAGTCTAGGAGTCAGAAAAGGGCCAGAGACACTGGATGACTACTGACATGACATCACAAAGACCTCATGTGTGTTTAATTGAGAAGAAAAACCTCTTACTGGCTTTTGGGGCGATCCTTAAACAGTCTAGGAGTCAGAAAAGGGCCAGAGACACTGGAGGCCTACTGACATGACATCACAAAGACCTCACCTGTGTTTAATTGAGAAGAAAAAAACCTCTTACTTTCTTTTGAGGCGAACCTTAAACAGTCTAGGAGTCAGAAAAGGGCCAGAGACACTGGATGCCTACGGACATGACATCACAAAGACACCATCTGTGTTTAATTGAGAAGAAAAACCTCTTACTGTCTTTTGAAGCAATCCTTAAACAGTCTAGGAGTCAGAAAAGGGCCAGAGACACTGGATACCTACTGACATGACATCACAAAGACCTCATCTGTGTTTAATTGAGAAGAAAAAAACCTCTTACTGCCTTTTGGGGCGATCTTTAAACAGACTAAAAGTCAGAAAAGGGTCAGAGACACTGGATACCTACTGACATGTCATCACAAAGACCTCATCTGTGTTTAATTGAGAAGAAAAAAACCTCTTACTGCCTTTTGGGGCGATCTTTAAACAGACTAAAAGTCAGAAAAGGGCCAGAGACACTGGATACCTACTGACATGACATTACAAAGACCTCACCTGTGTTTAATTGAGAAGAAAAAAACCTCTTACTGTCTTTTGAGGCGATCCTTAAACAGTCTAGAAGTCAGAAAAGGGCCAGAGACACTGGATGCCTACTGACATGACATCACAAAGACCTCACCTGTGTTTAGTAGACAAGAAAAAAACCTCTTACTGTCTTTTGAAGCGATCCTTAAACAGTCAAGGAGTCAGAAAAGGGCCAGAGACACTGGATACCTACTGACATGACATCACAAAGACCTCATCTGTGTTAAATTGAGAAGAAAAAAACCTCTTACTGGCTTTTGGGGCGATCCTTAAACAGTGTAGGTGTCAGAAAAGGGCGAGAGACACTGGATGCCTACTGACATGACATCACAAAGACCTCATCTGTGTTTAATTGAGAAGAAAAAAACATCTTACTGCCTTTTGGGGCGATCTTTAAACAGACTAAAAGTCAGAAAAGGGTCAGAGACACTGGATACCTACTGACATGACATCACAAGGAACTCATCTGTGTTTAATTGAGAAGAAAAACCTCATACTGTCATTTGAAGCGATCCTTAAATAGTCTAGGAGTCAGAAAAGGGCCAGAGACACTGGATGACTACTGACATGACATCACAAAGACCTCATCTGTGTTTAATTGAGAAGAAAAACCTCTTACTGGCTTTTGGGGCGATCCTTAAACAGTCTAGGAGTCAGAAAAGGGCCAGAGACACTGGAGGCCTACTGACATGACATCACAAAGACCTCACCTGTGTTTAATTGAGAAGAAAAAAACCTCTTACTTTCTTTTGAGGCGATCCTTAAACAGTCTAGGAGTCAGAAAAGGGCCAGAGACACTGGATGCCTACGGACATGAAATCACAAAGACACCATCTGTGTTTAATTGAGAAGAAAAACCTCTTACTGTCTTTTGAAGCAATCCTTAAACAGTCTAGGAGTCAGAAAAGGGCCAGAGACACTGGATACCTACTGACATGACATCACAAAGACCTCATCTGTGTTTAATTGAGAAGAAAATAACCTCTTACTGCCTTTTGGGGCGATCTTTAAACAGACTAAAAGTCAGAAAAGGGTCAGAGACACTGGATACCTACTGACATGTCATCACAAAGACCTCATCTGTGTTTAATTGAGAAGAAGAAAACCTCTTACTGCCTTTTGGGGCGATCTTTAAACAGACTAAAAGTCAGAAAAGGGCCAGAGACACTGGATACCTATTGACATGACATCACAAAGACCTCACCTGTGTTTAATTGAGAAGAAAAAAACCTCTTACTGTCTTTTGAGGCGATCCTTAAACAGTCTAGAAGTCAGAAAGGGGCCAGAGACACTGGATGCCTACTGACATGACATCACAAAGACCTCACTTGTGTTTAATTGAGAAGAAAAAAAACTTCTTATTATCTTTTGAAGCGATCCTGAAACAGTCTAGGAATCAGAAAAGGGCGAGAGACACTGGATGCCTACTGACATGACATCACAAAGACCTCACTTGTGTTTAATTGAGAAGAAAAAAACCTCTTACTGCCTTTTGGGGTGATCTTTAAACAGACTAAAAGTCAGAAAAGGGCCAGAGACACTGGATACCTACTGACATGACATCACAAAGACCTCATCTGTGTTTAATTGAGAAGAAAAAAACCTCTTACTGCCTTTTGGGGCGATCTTTAAACAGACTAAAAGTCAGAAAAGGGTCAGAGACACTGGATACCTACTGACATGTCATCACAAAGACCTCATCTGTGTTTAATTGAGAAGAAAAAAACCTCTTACTGCCTTTTGGGGCGATCTTTAAACAGACTAAAAGTCAGAAAAGGGCCAGAGACACTGGATACCTACTGACATGACATCACAAAGACCTCACCTGTGTTTAATTGAGAAGAAAAAAACCTCTTACTGTCTTTTGAGGCGATCCTTAAACAGTCTAGAAGTCAGAAAAGGGCCAGAGACACTGGAGGCCTACTGACATAACATCACAAAGACCTCATCTGTGTTTAATTGAGAAAAAAAACTTCTTACTATCTTTTGAAGCGATCCTTAAACAGTCTAGGAGTCAGAAAAGGGCCAGAGACACTGGATGTCTACTGACATGACATCACAAAGACCTCATCTGTGTTTAATTGACAAGAAAAACCTCATACTGTCTTTTGAAGCGATCCTTAAACAGTGTAGGAGTCAGAAAAGGGCGAGAGACACTGGATGCCTACTGACATGACATCACAAAGACCTCATCTGTGTTTAATTGAGAAGAAAAACCTCTTACTGGCTTTTGGGGCGATCCTTAAACAGTCTAGGAATCAGAAAAGGGCCAGAGACACTGGAGGCCTACTGAATTGACATCACAAAGACCTCACCTGTGTTTGATTGAGAAGAAAAAAACCTCTTACTTTCTTTTGAGGCGATCCTTAAACAGTCTAGGAGTCAGAAAAGGGCCAGAGACACTGGATGCCTACGGACATGACATCACAAAGACACCATCTGTGTTTAATTGAGAAGAAAAACCTCTTACTGTCTTTTGAAGCAATCCTTAAACAGTCTAGGAGTCAGAAAAGGGCCAGAGACACTGGATGCCTACTGACATAACATCACAAAGAACTCATCTGTGTTTAATTGAGAAAAAAACCTCTTACTGTCTTTTGAAGCGATCCTTAAACAGTCAAGGAGTCAGAAAAGGGCCAGAGACACTGGATACCTACTGACATGACATCACAAAGACCTCATCTGTGTTAAATTGAGAAGAAAAAAACCTCTTACTGGCTTTTGGGGCGATCCTTAAACAGTGTAGGTGTCAGAAAAGGGCGAGAGACACTGGATGCCTACTGACATGACATCACAAAGACCTCATCTGTGTTTAATTGAGAAGAAAAAAACATCTTACTGCCTTTTGGGGCGATCTTTAAACAGACTAAAAGTCAGAAAAGGGTCAGAGACACTGGATACCTACTGACATGACATCACAAGGAACTCATCTGTGTTTAATTGAGAAGAAAAACCTCATACTGTCATTTGAAGCGATCCTTAAATAGTCTAGGAGTCAGAAAAGGGCCAGAGACACTGGATGACTACTGACATGACATCACAAAGACCTCATCTGTGTTTAATTGAGAAGAAAAACCTCTTACTGGCTTTTGGGGCGATCCTTAAACAGTCTAGGAGTCAGAAAAGGGCCAGAGACACTGGAGGCCTACTGACATGACATCACAAAGACCTCACCTGTGTTTAATTGAGAAGAAAAAAACCTCTTACTTTCTTTTGAGGCGATCCTTAAACAGTCTAGGAGTCAGAAAAGGGCCAGAGACACTGGATGCCTACGGACATGAAATCACAAAGACACCATCTGTGTTTAATTGAGAAGAAAAACCTCTTACTGTCTTTTGAAGCAATCCTTAAACAGTCTAGGAGTCAGAAAAGGGCCAGAGACACTGGATACCTACTGACATGACATCACAAAGACCTCATCTGTGTTTAATTGAGAAGAAAATAACCTCTTACTGCCTTTTGGGGCGATCTTTAAACAGACTAAAAGTCAGAAAAGGGTCAGAGACACTGGATACCTACTGACATGTCATCACAAAGACCTCATCTGTGTTTAATTGAGAAGAAGAAAACCTCTTACTGCCTTTTGGGGCGATCTTTAAACAGACTAAAAGTCAGAAAAGGGCCAGAGACACTGGATACCTATTGACATGACATCACAAAGACCTCACCTGTGTTTAATTGAGAAGAAAAAAACCTCTTACTGTCTTTTGAGGCGATCCTTAAACAGTCTAGAAGTCAGAAAGGGGCCAGAGACACTGGATGCCTACTGACATGACATCACAAAGACCTCACTTGTGTTTAATTGAGAAGAAAAAAAACTTCTTATTATCTTTTGAAGCGATCCTGAAACAGTCTAGGAATCAGAAAAGGGCGAGAGACACTGGATGCCTACTGACATGACATCACAAAGACCTCACTTGTGTTTAATTGAGAAGAAAAAAACCTCTTACTGCCTTTTGGGGTGATCTTTAAACAGACTAAAAGTCAGAAAAGGGCCAGAGACACTGGATACCTACTGACATGACATCACAAAGACCTCATCTGTGTTTAATTGAGAAGAAAAAAACCTCTTACTGCCTTTTGGGGCGATCTTTAAACAGACTAAAAGTCAGAAAAGGGTCAGAGACACTGGATACCTACTGACATGTCATCACAAAGACCTCATCTGTGTTTAATTGAGAAGAAAAAAACCTCTTACTGCCTTTTGGGGCGATCTTTAAACAGACTAAAAGTCAGAAAAGGGCCAGAGACACTGGATACCTACTGACATGACATCACAAAGACCTCACCTGTGTTTAATTGAGAAGAAAAAAACCTCTTACTGTCTTTTGAGGCGATCCTTAAACAGTCTAGAAGTCAGAAAAGGGCCAGAGACACTGGAGGCCTACTGACATAACATCACAAAGACCTCATCTGTGTTTAATTGAGAAAAAAAACTTCTTACTATCTTTTGAAGCGATCCTTAAACAGTCTAGGAGTCAGAAAAGGGCCAGAGACACTGGATGTCTACTGACATGACATCACAAAGACCTCATCTGTGTTTAATTGACAAGAAAAACCTCATACTGTCTTTTGAAGCGATCCTTAAACAGTGTAGGAGTCAGAAAAGGGCGAGAGACACTGGATGCCTACTGACATGACATCACAAAGACCTCATCTGTGTTTAATTGAGAAGAAAAACCTCTTACTGGCTTTTGGGGCGATCCTTAAACAGTCTAGGAATCAGAAAAGGGCCAGAGACACTGGAGGCCTACTGAATTGACATCACAAAGACCTCACCTGTGTTTGATTGAGAAGAAAAAAACCTCTTACTTTCTTTTGAGGCGATCCTTAAACAGTCTAGGAGTCAGAAAAGGGCCAGAGACACTGGATGCCTACGGACATGACATCACAAAGACACCATCTGTGTTTAATTGAGAAGAAAAACCTCTTACTGTCTTTTGAAGCAATCCTTAAACAGTCTAGGAGTCAGAAAAGGGCCAGAGACACTGGATGCCTACTGACATAACATCACAAAGAACTCATCTGTGTTTAATTGAGAAAAAAACCTCTTACTGTCTTTTGAAGTGATCCTTAAACAGTCTAGGAGTCAGAAAAGGGCCAGAGACACTGGATGCCTACTGACATGACATCACAAAGACCTCATCTGTGTTTAATTGAGAAAAAAACCTCTTACTGTCTGTTGAAGCGATCCTTAAACAGTCTAGGAGTCAGAAAAGGGCCAGAGACACTGGATGCCTACTGACATGACATGACAAAGACCTCACCTGTGTTTAATTGAGAAGAAAAAAACCTCTTACTGTCTTTTGAGGCGATCCTTAAACAGTCTAGGTGTCAGAAAAGGGCCAGAGACACTGGATGCCTACTGACATGACATCACAAAGACCTCACCTGTGTTTAGTAGACAAGAAAAAAACCTCTTACTGTCTTTTGAAGCGATCCTTAAACAGTCAAGGAGTCAGAAAAGGGCCAGAGACACTGGATACCTACTGACATGACATCACAAAGACCTCATCTGTGTTAAATTGAGAAGAAAAAAACCTCTTACTGGCTTTTGGGGCGATCCTTAAACAGTGTAGGTGTCAGAAAAGGGCGAGAGACACTGGATACCTACTGACATGACATCACAAAGACCTCATCTGTGTTTAATTGAGAAGAAAAAAACCTCTTACTGCCTTTTGGGGTGATCTTTAAACAGACTAAAAGTCAGAAAAGGGTCAGAGACACTGGATACCTACTGACATGACATCACAAGGAACTCATCTGTGTTTAATTGAGAAGAAAAACCTCATACTGTCTTTTGAAGAGATCCTTAAACAGTCTAAGAGTCAGAAAAGGGCCAGAGACACTGGATGACTACTGACATGACATCACAAAGACCTCATCTGTGTTTAATTGAGAAGAAAAACCTCTTACTGGCTTTTGGGGCGATCCTTAAACAGTCTAGGAGTCAGAAAAGGGCCAGAGACACTGGAGGCCTACTGACATGACATCACAAAGACCTCACCTGTGTTTAATTGAGAAGAAAAAAACCTCTTACTTTCTTTCGAGGCGATCCTTAAACAGTCTAGGAGTCAGAAAAGGGCCAGAGACACTGGATGCCTACGGACATGACATCACAAAGACACCATCTGTGTTTAATTGAGAAGAAAAACCTCTTACTGTCTTTTGAAGCAATCCTTAAACAGTCTAGGAGTCAGAAAAGGGCCAGAGACACTGGATACCTACTGACATGACATCACAAAGACCTCATCTGTGTTTAATTGAGAAGAAAAAAACCTCTTACTGGCTTTTGGGGCGATCCTTAAACAGTGTAGGTGTCAGAAAAGGGCGAGAGACACTGGATGCCTACGGACATGACATCACAAAGACACCATCTGTGTTTAATTGAGAAGAAAAACCTCTTACTGTCTTTTGAAGCAATCTTTAAACAGTCTAGGAGTCAGAAAAGGGCCAGAGACACTGGATACCTACTGACATGACATCACAAGGAACTCATCTGTGTTTAATTGAGAAGAAAAACCTCATACTGTCTTTTGAAGCGATCCTTAAATAGTCTAGGAGTCAGAAAAGGGCCAGAGACACTGGATGACTACTGACATGACATCACAAAGACCTCATCTGTGTTTAATTGAGAAGAAAAACCTCTTACTGGCTTTTGGGGCGATCCTTAAACAGTCTAGGAGTCAGAAAAGGGCCAGAGACACTGGAGGCCTACTGACGTGACATCACAAAGACCTCACCTGTGTTTAATTGAGAAGAAAAAAAACTCTTACTTTCTTTTGAGGCGATCCTTAAACAGTCTAGGAGTCAGAAAAGGGCCAGAGACACTGGATGCCTACTGACATGACATCACAAAGACACCATCTGTGTTTAATTGAGAAGAAAAACCTCTTACTGTCTTTTGAAGCAATCCTTAAACAGTCTAGGAGTCAGAAAAGGGCCAGAGACACTGGATACCTACTGACATGACATCACAAAGACCTCATCTGTGTTTAATTGAGAAGAAAAAAACCTCTTACTGCCTTTTGGGGCGATCTTTAAACAGACTAAAAGTCAGAAAAGGGTCAGAGACACTGGAAACCTACTGACATGTCATCACAAAGACCTCATCTGTGTTTAATTGAGAAGAAAAAAACCTCTTACTGCCTTTTGGGGCGATCTTTAAACAGACTAAAAGTCAGAAAAGGGCCAGAGACACTGGATACCTACTGACATGACATTACAAAGACCTCACCTGTGTTTAATTGAGAAGAAAAAAACCTCTTACTGTCTTTTGAGGCGATCCTTAAACAGTCTAGAAGTCAGAAAAGGGCCAGAGACACTGGATGCCTACTGACATGACATCACAAAGACCTCACTTGTGTTTAATTGAGAAGAAAAAAAACTTCTTATTATCTTTTGAAGCGATCCTGAAACAGTCTAGGAATCAGAAAAGGGCGAGAGACACTCGATGCCTACTGACATGACATCACAAAGACCTCACTTGTGTTTAATTGAGAAGAAAAAAACCTCTTACTGCCTTTTGGGGTGATCTTTAAACAGACTAAAAGTCAGAAAAGGGCCAGAGACACTGGATGACTACTGACATGACATCACAAAGACCTCATCTGTGTTTAATTGAGAAGAAAGACCTCTTACTGGCTTTTGGGGCGATCCTTAAACAGTCTAGGAGTCAGAAAAGGGCCAGAGACACTGGAGGCCTACTGACATGACATCACAAAGACCTCACCTGTGTTTAATTGAGAAGAAAAAAACCTCTTACTTTCTTTTGAGGCGATCCTTAAACAGTGTAGGTGTCAGAAAAGGGCGAGAGACACTGGATGCCTACTGACATGACATCACAAAGACCTCATCTGTGTTTAATTGAGAAAAAAAAAACCTCTTACTGTCTTTTGAAGCGATCCTTAAACAGTCTAGGAGTCAGAAAAGGGCCAGAGACACTGGATGACTACTGACATGACATCACAAAGACCTCATCTGTGTTTAATTGAGAAGAAAAACCTCTTACTGGCTTTTGGGGCGATCCTTAAACAGTCTAGGAGTCAGAAAAGGGCCAGAGACACTGGAGGCCTACTGACATGACATCACAAAGACCTCACCTGTGTTTAATTGAGAAGAAAAAAACCTCTTACTTTCTTTTGAGGCGATCCTTAAACAGTCTAGGAGTCAGAAAAGGGCCAGAGACACTGGATGCCTACGGACATGACATCACAAAGACACCATCTGTGTTTAATTGAGAAGAAAAACCTCTTACTGTCTTTTGAAGCAATCCTTAAACAGTCTAAGAGTCAGAAAAGGGCGAGAGACACTGGATACCTACTGACATGTCATCACAAAGACCTCATCTGTGTTTAATTGAGAAGAAAAAAACCTCTTACTGCCTTTTGGGGCGATCTTTAAACAGACTAAAAGTCAGAAAAGGGCCAGAGACACTGGATACCTACTGACATGACATTACAAAGACCTCACCTGTGTTTAATTGAGAAGAAAAAAACCTCTTACTGTCTTTTGAGGCGATCCTTAAACAGTCTAGAAGTCAGAAAAGGGCCAGAGACACTGGATGCCTACTGACATGACATCACAAAGACCTCACTTGTGTTTAATTGAGAAGAAAAAAAACTTCTTATTATCTTTTGAAGCGATCCTGAAACAGTCTAGGAATCAGAAAAGGGCGAGAGACACTGGATGCCTACTGACATGACATCACAAAGACCTCACTTGTGTTTAATTGAGAAGAAAAAAACCTCTTACTGCCTTTTGGGGTGATCTTTAAACAGACTAAAAGTCAGAAAAGGGCCAGAGACACTGGATACCTACTGACATGACATCACAAAGACCTCATCTGTGTTTAATTGAGAAGAAAAAAACCTCTTACTGCCTTTTGGGGCGATCTTTAAACAGACTAAAAGTCAGAAAAGGGTCAGAGACACTGGATACCTACTGACATGTCATCACAAAGACCTCATCTGTGTTTAATTGAGAAGAAAAAAACCTCTTACTGCCTTTTGGGGCGATCTTTAAACAGACTAAAAGTCAGAAAAGGGCCAGAGACACTGGATACCTACTGACATGACATCACAAAGACCTCACCTGTGTTTAATTGAGAAGAAAAAAACCTCTTACTGTCTTTTGAGGCGATCCTTAAACAGTCTAGGAGTCAGAAAAGGGCCAGAGACACTGGATGCCTACTGACATGACATGACAAAGACCTCACCTGTGTTTAGTAGACAAGAAAAAAACCTCTTACTGTCTTTTGAAGCGATCCTTAAACAGTCAAGGAGTCAGAAAAGGGCCAGAGACACTGGATACCTACTGACATGACATCACAAAGACCTCATCTGTGTTAAATTGAGAAGAAAAAAACCTCTTACTGGCTTTTGGGGCGATCCTTAAACAGTGTAGGTGTCAGAAAAGGGCGAGAGACACTGGATGCCTACTGACATGACATCACAAAGACCTCATCTGTGTTTAATTGAGAAGAAAAAAACCTCTTACTGCCTTTTGGGGCGATCTTTAAACAGACTAAAAGTCAGAAAAGGGTCAGAGACACTGGATACCTACTGACATGACATCACAAGGAACTCATCTGTGTTTAATTGAGAAGAAAAACCTCATACTGTCTTTTGAAGCGATCCTTAAATAGTCTAGGAGTCAGAAAAGGGCCAGAGACACTGGATGACTACTGACATGACATCACAAAGACCTCATCTGTGTTTAATTGAGAAGAAAAACCTCTTACTGGCTTTTGGGGCGATCCTTAAACAGTCTAGGAGTCAGAAAAGGGCCAGAGACACTGGAGGCCTACTGACATGACATCACAAAGACCTCACCTGTGTTTAATTGAGAAGAAAAAAACCTCTTACTTTCTTTTGAGGCGATCCTTAAACAGTCTAGGAGTCAGAAAAGGGCCAGAGACACTGGATGCCTACGGACATGACATCACAAAGACACCATCTGTGTTTAATTGAGAAGAAAAACCTCTTACTGTCTTTTGAAGCAATCCTTAAACAGTCTAGGAGTCAGAAAAGGGCGAGAGACACTGGATACCTACTGACATGTCATCACAAAGACCTCATCTGTGTTTAATTGAGAAGAAAAAAACCTCTTACTGGCTTTTGGGGCGATCCTTAAACAGTGTAGGTGTCAGAAAAGGGCGAGAGACACTGGATGCCTACGGACATGACATCACAAAGACACCATCTGTGTTTAATTGAGAAGAAAAACCTCTTACTGTCTTTTGAAGCAATCCTTAAACAGTCTAGGAGTCAGAAAAGGGCCAGAGACACTGGATGCCTACTGACATGACATCACAAAGACCTCATCTGTGTTTAATTGAGAAGAAAAAAACCTCTTACTGCCTTTTGGGGCGATCTTTAAACAGACTAAAAGTCAGAAAAGGGTCAGAGACACTGGATACCTACTGACATGACATCACAAGGAACTCATCTGTGTTTAATTGAGAAGAAAAACCTCATACTGTCTTTTGAAGCGATCCTTAAATAGTCTAGGAGTCAGAAAAGGGCCAGAGACACTGGATGACTACTGACATGACATCACAAAGACCTCATCTGTGTTTAATTGAGAAGAAAAACCTCTTACTGGCTTTTGGGGCGATCCTTAAACAGTCTAGGAGTCAGAAAAGGGCCAGAGACACTGGAGGCCTACTGACATGACATCACAAAGACCTCACCTGTGTTTAATTCAGAAGAAAAAAACCTCTTACTGGCTTTTGGGGCGATCCTTAAACAGTGTAGGTGTCAGAAAAGGGCGAGAGACACTGGATGCCTACTGACATGACATCACAAAGACCTCATCTGTGTTTTATTGAGAAGAAAAAAACCTCTTACTGCCTTTTGGGGCGATTTTTAAACAGACTAAAAGTCAGAAAAGGGTCAGAGACACTGGATACCTACTGACATGACATCACAAGGAACTCATCTGTGTTTAATTGAGAAGAAAAACCTCATACTGTCTTTTGAAGCGATCCTTAAATAGTCTAGGAGTCAGAAAAGGGCCAGAGACACTGGATGACTACTGACATGACATCACAAAGACCTCATCTGTGTTTAATTGAGAAGAAAAACCTCTTACTGGCTTTTGGGGCGATCCTTAAACAGTCTAGGAGTCAGAAAAGGGCCAGAGACACTGGATGCCTACGGACATGACATCACAAAGACACCATCTGTGTTTAATTGAGAAGAAAAACCTCTTACTGTCTTTTGAAGCAATCCTTAAACAGTCTAGGAGTCAGAAAAGGGCCAGAGACACTGGATACCTACTGACATGACATCACAAAGACCTCATCTGTGTTTAATTGAGACGAAAAAAACCTCTTACTGGCTTTTGGGGCGATCCTTAAACAGTGTAGGTGTCAGAAAAGGGCTAGAGACACTGGATGCCTACGGACATGACATCACAAAGACACCATCTGTGTTTAATTGAGAAGAAAAACCTCTTACTGTCTTTTGAAGCAATCCTTAAACAGTCTAGGAGTCAGAAAAGGGCCAGAGACACTGGATGCCTACTGACATGACATCACAAAGACCTCATCTGTGTTTAATTGAGAAGAAAAAAACCTCTTACTGCCTTTTGGGGCGATCTTTAAACAGACTAAAAGTCAGAAAAGGGTCAGAGACACTGGATACCTACTGACATGACATCACAAGGAACTCATCTGTGTTTAATTGAGAAGAAAAACCTCATACTGTCTTTTGAAGCGATCCTTAAATAGTCTAGGAGTCAGAAAAGGGCCAGAGACACTGGATGACTACTGACATGACATCACAAAGACCTCATCTGTGTTTAATTGAGAAGAAAAACCTCTTACTGTCTTTTGAGGCGATCCTTAAACAGTCTAGAAGTCAGAAAAGGGCCAGAGACACTGGAGGCCTACTGACATGACATCACAAAGACCTCACCTGTGTTTAATTGAGAAGAAAAAAAACTCTTACTTTCTTTTGAGGCGATCCTTAAACAGTCTAGGAGTCAGAAAAGGGCCAGAGACACTGGATGCCTACTGACATGACATCACAAAGACCTCATCTGTGTTTAATTGAGAAAAAAACCTCTTACTGTCTGTTGAAGCGATCCTTAAACAGTCTAGGAGTCAGAAAAGGGCCAGAGACACTGGATGCCTACTGACATGACATGACAAAGACCTCATCTGTGTTTAATTGAGAAGAAAAAAACCTCTTACTGTCTTTTGAGGCGATCCTTAAACAGTCTAGGAGTCAGAAAAGGGCCAGAGACACTGGATGCCTACGGACATGACATCACAAAGACCTCACCTGTGTTTAGTAGACAAGAAAAAAACCTCTTACTGTCTTTTGAAGCGATCCTTAAACAGTCTAGGAGTCAGAAAAGGGCCAGAGACACTGGATACCTACTGACATGACATCACAAAGACCTCATCTGTGTTAAATTGAGAAGAAAAAAACCTCTTACTGGCTTTTGGGGCGATCCTTAAACAGTGTAGGTGTCAGAAAAGGGCGAGAGACACTGGATGCCTACTGACATGACATCACAAAGAACTCATCTGTGTTTAATTGAGAAGAAAAAAACCTCTTACTGCCTTTTGGGGCGCTCTTTAAACAGACTAAAAGTCAGAAAAGGGTCAGAGACACTGGATACCTACTGACATGACATCACAAGGAACTCATCTGTGTTTAATTGAGAAGAAAAACCTCATACTGTCTTTTGAAGCGATCCTTAAATAGTCTAAGAGTCAGAAAAGGGCCAGAGACACTGGATGACTACTGACATGACATCACAAAGACCTCATCTGTGTTTAATTGAGAAGAAAAACCTCTTACTGGCTTTTGGGGCGATCCTTAAACAGTCTAGGAGTCAGAAAAGGGCCAGAGACACTGGAGGCCTACTGACATGACATCACAAAGACCTCACCTGTGTTTAATTGAGAAGAAAAAAACCTCTTACTTTCTTTTGAGGCGATCCTTAAACAGTCTAGGAGTCAGAAAAGGGCCAGAGACACTGGATGCCTACGGACATGACATCACAAAGACACCATCTGTGTTTAATTGAGAAGAAAAACCTCTTACTGTCTTTTGAAGCAATCCTTAAACAGTCTAGGAGTCAGAAAAGGACCAGAGACACTGGATGCCTACTGACATGACATCACAAAGACCTCACCTGTGTTTAGTAGACAAGAAAAAAACCTCTTACTATCTTTTGAAGCGATCCTTAAACAGTCTAGGAGTCAGAAAAGGGCCAGAGACACTGGAGGCCTACTGAATTGACATCACAAAGACCTCACCTGTGTTTGATTGAGAAGAAAAAAACCTCTTACTTTCTTTTGAGGTGATCCTTAAACAGTCTAGGAGTCAGAAAAGGGCCAGAGACACTGGATGCCTACGGACATGACATCACAAAGACACCATCTGTTTTTAATTGAGAAGAAAAACCTCTTACGGTCTTTTGAAGCAATCCTTAAACAGTCTAGGAGTCAGAAAAGGGCCAGAGACACTGGATGCCTACTGACATGACATCAAAAAGAACTCATCTGTGTTTAATTGAGAAAAAAACCTCTTACTGCCTTTTGGGGCGATCTTTAAACAGACTAAAAGTCAGAAAAGGGTCAGAGACACTGGATACCTACTGACATGACATCACAAGGAACTCATCTGTGTTTAATTGAGAAGAAAAACCTCATACTGTCTTTTGAAGCGATCCTTAAATAGTCTAGGAGTCAGAAAAGGGCCAGAGACACTGGATGACTACTGACATGACATCACAAAGACCTCATCTGTGTTTAATTGAGAAGAAAAACCTCTTACTGGCTTTTGGGGCGATCCTTAAACAGTCTAGGAGTCAGAAAAGGGCCAGAGACACTGGAGGCCTACTGACATGACATCACAAAGACCTCACCTGTGTTTAATTGAGAAGAAAAAAACCTCTTACTTTCTTTTGAGGCGATCCTTAAACAGTCTAGGAGTCAGAAAAGGGCCAGAGACACTGGATGCCTACTGACATGACATCACAAAGACCTCATCTGTGTTTAATTGAGAAAAAAACCTCTTACTGTCTGTTGAAGCGATCCTTAAACAGTCTAGGAGTCAGAAAAGGGCCAGAGACACTGGATGCCTACTGACATGACATGACAAAGACCTCATCTGTGTTTAATTGAGAAGAAAAAAACCTCTTACTGTCTTTTGAGGCGATCCTTAAACAGTCTAGGAGTCAGAAAAGGGCCAGAGACACTGGATGCCTACTGACATGACATCACAAAGACCTCACCTGTGTTTAGTAGACAAGAAAAAAACCTCTTACTGTCTTTTGAAGCGATCCTTAAACAGTCAAGGAGTCAGAAAAGGGCCAGAGACACTGGATGCCTACTGACATGACATCACAAAGACCTCACCTGTGTTTAGTAGACAAGAAAAAAACCTCTTACTGTCTTTTGAAGCGATCCTTAAACAGTCAAGGAGTCAGAAAAGGGCCAGAGACACTGGATACCTACTGACATGACATCACAAAGACCTCATCTGTGTTAAATTGAGAAGAAAAAAACCTCTTACTGGCTTTTGGGGCGATCCTTAAACAGTGTAGGTGTCAGAAAAGGGCGAGAGACACTGGATACCTACTGACATGACATCACAAAGACCTCATCTGTGTTTAATTGAGAAGAAAAAAACCTCTTACTGCCTTTTGGGGTGATCTTTAAACAGACTAAAAGTCAGAAAAGGGTCAGAGACACTGGATACCTACTGACATGACATCACAAGGAACTCATCTGTGTTTAATTGAGAAGAAAAACCTCATACTGTCTTTTGAAGAGATCCTTAAACAGTCTAAGAGTCAGAAAAGGGCCAGAGACACTGGATGACTACTGACATGACATCACAAAGAACTCATCTGTGTTTAATTGAGAAGAAAAACCTCTTACTGGCTTTTGGGGCGATCCTTAAACAGTCTAGGAGTCAGAAAAGGGCCAGAGACACTGGAGGCCTACTGACATGACATCACAAAGACCTCACCTGTGTTTAATTGAGAAGAAAAAAACCTCTTACTTTCTTTCGAGGCGATCCTTAAACAGTCTAGGAGTCAGAAAAGGGCCAGAGACACTGGATGCCTACGGACATGACATCACAAAGACACCATCTGTGTTTAATTGAGAAGAAAAACCTCTTACTGTCTTTTGAAGCAATCCTTAAACAGTCTAGGAGTCAGAAAAGGGCCAGAGACACTGGATACCTACTGACATGACATCACAAAGACCTCATCTGTGTTTAATTGAGAAGAAAAAAACCTCTTACTGGCTTTTGGGGCGATCCTTAAACAGTGTAGGTGTCAGAAAAGGGCGAGAGACACTGGATGCCTACGGACATGACATCACAAAGACACCATCTGTGTTTAATTGAGAAGAAAAACCTCTTACTGTCTTTTGAAGCAATCTTTAAACAGTCTAGGAGTCAGAAAAGGGCCAGAGACACTGGATACCTACTGACATGACATCACAAGGAACTCATCTGTGTTTAATTGAGAAGAAAAACCTCATACTGTCTTTTGAAGCGATCCTTAAATAGTCTAGGAGTCAGAAAAGGGCCAGAGACACTGGATGACTACTGACATGACATCACAAAGACCTCATCTGTGTTTAATTGAGAAGAAAAACCTCTTACTGGCTTTTGGGGCGATCCTTAAACAGTCTAGGAGTCAGAAAAGGGCCAGAGACACTGGAGGCCTACTGACGTGACATCACAAAGACCTCACCTGTGTTTAATTGAGAAGAAAAAAACCTCTTACTTTCTTTTGAGGCGATCCTTAAACAGTCTAGGAGTCAGAAAAGGGCCAGAGACACTGGATGCCTACTGACATGACATCACAAAGACACCATCTGTGTTTAATTGAGAAGAAAAACCTCTTACTGTCTTTTGAAGCAATCCTTAAACAGTCTAGGAGTCAGAAAAGGGCCAGAGACACTGGATACCTACTGACATGACATCACAAAGACCTCATCTGTGTTTAATTGAGAAGAAAAAAACCTCTTACTGCCTTTTGGGGCGATCTTTAAACAGACTAAAAGTCAGAAAAGGGTCAGAGACACTGGAAACCTACTGACATGTCATCACAAAGACCTCATCTGTGTTTAATTGAGAAGAAAAAAACCTCTTACTGCCTTTTGGGGCGATCTTTAAACAGACTAAAAGTCAGAAAAGGGCCAGAGACACTGGATACCTACTGACATGACATTACAAAGACCTCACCTGTGTTTAATTGAGAAGAAAAAAACCTCTTACTGTCTTTTGAGGCGATCCTTAAACAGTCTAGAAGTCAGAAAAGGGCCAGAGACACTGGATGCCTACTGACATGACATCACAAAGACCTCACTTGTGTTTAATTGAGAAGAAAAAAAACTTCTTATTATCTTTTGAAGCGATCCTGAAACAGTCTAGGAATCAGAAAAGGGCGAGAGACACTCGATGCCTACTGACATGACATCACAAAGACCTCACTTGTGTTTAATTGAGAAGAAAAAAACCTCTTACTGCCTTTTGGGGTGATCTTTAAACAGACTAAAAGTCAGAAAAGGGCCAGAGACACTGGATGACTACTGACATGACATCACAAAGACCTCATCTGTGTTTAATTGAGAAGAAAGACCTCTTACTGGCTTTTGGGGCGATCCTTAAACAGTCTAGGAGTCAGAAAAGGGCCAGAGACACTGGAGGCCTACTGACATGACATCACAAAGACCTCACCTGTGTTTAATTGAGAAGAAAAAAACCTCTTACTTTCTTTTGAGGCGATCCTTAAACAGTGTAGGTGTCAGAAAAGGGCGAGAGACACTGGATGCCTACTGACATGACATCACAAAGACCTCATCTGTGTTTAATTGAGAAAAAAAAAACCTCTTACTGTCTTTTGAAGCGATCCTTAAACAGTCTAGGAGTCAGAAAAGGGCCAGAGACACTGGATGACTACTGACATGACATCACAAAGACCTCATCTGTGTTTAATTGAGAAGAAAAACCTCTTACTGGCTTTTGGGGCGATCCTTAAACAGTCTAGGAGTCAGAAAAGGGCCAGAGACACTGGAGGCCTACTGACATGACATCACAAAGACCTCACCTGTGTTTAATTGAGAAGAAAAAAACCTCTTACTTTCTTTTGAGGCGATCCTTAAACAGTCTAGGAGTCAGAAAAGGGCCAGAGACACTGGATGCCTACGGACATGACATCACAAAGACACCATCTGTGTTTAATTGAGAAGAAAAACCTCTTACTGTCTTTTGAAGCAATCCTTAAACAGTCTAAGAGTCAGAAAAGGGCGAGAGACACTGGATACCTACTGACATGTCATCACAAAGACCTCATCTGTGTTTAATTGAGAAGAAAAAAACCTCTTACTGCCTTTTGGGGCGATCTTTAAACAGACTAAAAGTCAGAAAAGGGCCAGAGACACTGGATACCTACTGACATGACATTACAAAGACCTCACCTGTGTTTAATTGAGAAGAAAAAAACCTCTTACTGTCTTTTGAGGCGATCCTTAAACAGTCTAGAAGTCAGAAAAGGGCCAGAGACACTGGATGCCTACTGACATGACATCACAAAGACCTCACTTGTGTTTAATTGAGAAGAAAAAAAACTTCTTATTATCTTTTGAAGCGATCCTGAAACAGTCTAGGAATCAGAAAAGGGCGAGAGACACTGGATGCCTACTGACATGACATCACAAAGACCTCACTTGTGTTTAATTGAGAAGAAAAAAACCTCTTACTGCCTTTTGGGGTGATCTTTAAACAGACTAAAAGTCAGAAAAGGGCCAGAGACACTGGATACCTACTGACATGACATCACAAAGACCTCATCTGTGTTTAATTGAGAAGAAAAAAACCTCTTACTGCCTTTTGGGGCGATCTTTAAACAGACTAAAAGTCAGAAAAGGGTCAGAGACACTGGATACCTACTGACATGTCATCACAAAGACCTCATCTGTGTTTAATTGAGAAGAAAAAAACCTCTTACTGCCTTTTGGGGCGATCTTTAAACAGACTAAAAGTCAGAAAAGGGCCAGAGACACTGGATACCTACTGACATGACATCACAAAGACCTCACCTGTGTTTAATTGAGAAGAAAAAAACCTCTTACTGTCTTTTGAGGCGATCCTTAAACAGTCTAGGAGTCAGAAAAGGGCCAGAGACACTGGATGCCTACTGACATGACATGACAAAGACCTCACCTGTGTTTAGTAGACAAGAAAAAAACCTCTTACTGTCTTTTGAAGCGATCCTTAAACAGTCAAGGAGTCAGAAAAGGGCCAGAGACACTGGATACCTACTGACATGACATCACAAAGACCTCATCTGTGTTAAATTGAGAAGAAAAAAACCTCTTACTGGCTTTTGGGGCGATCCTTAAACAGTGTAGGTGTCAGAAAAGGGCGAGAGACACTGGATGCCTACTGACATGACATCACAAAGACCTCATCTGTGTTTAATTGAGAAGAAAAAAACCTCTTACTGCCTTTTGGGGCGATCTTTAAACAGACTAAAAGTCAGAAAAGGGTCAGAGACACTGGATACCTACTGACATGACATCACAAGGAACTCATCTGTGTTTAATTGAGAAGAAAAACCTCATACTGTCTTTTGAAGCGATCCTTAAATAGTCTAGGAGTCAGAAAAGGGCCAGAGACACTGGATGACTACTGACATGACATCACAAAGACCTCATCTGTGTTTAATTGAGAAGAAAAACCTCTTACTGGCTTTTGGGGCGATCCTTAAACAGTCTAGGAGTCAGAAAAGGGCCAGAGACACTGGAGGCCTACTGACATGACATCACAAAGACCTCACCTGTGTTTAATTGAGAAGAAAAAAACCTCTTACTTTCTTTTGAGGCGATCCTTAAACAGTCTAGGAGTCAGAAAAGGGCCAGAGACACTGGATGCCTACGGACATGACATCACAAAGACACCATCTGTGTTTAATTGAGAAGAAAAACCTCTTACTGTCTTTTGAAGCAATCCTTAAACAGTCTAGGAGTCAGAAAAGGGCGAGAGACACTGGATACCTACTGACATGTCATCACAAAGACCTCATCTGTGTTTAATTGAGAAGAAAAAAACCTCTTACTGGCTTTTGGGGCGATCCTTAAACAGTGTAGGTGTCAGAAAAGGGCGAGAGACACTGGATGCCTACGGACATGACATCACAAAGACACCATCTGTGTTTAATTGAGAAGAAAAACCTCTTACTGTCTTTTGAAGCAATCCTTAAACAGTCTAGGAGTCAGAAAAGGGCCAGAGACACTGGATGCCTACTGACATGACATCACAAAGACCTCATCTGTGTTTAATTGAGAAGAAAAAAACCTCTTACTGCCTTTTGGGGCGATCTTTAAACAGACTAAAAGTCAGAAAAGGGTCAGAGACACTGGATACCTACTGACATGACATCACAAGGAACTCATCTGTGTTTAATTGAGAAGAAAAACCTCATACTGTCTTTTGAAGCGATCCTTAAATAGTCTAGGAGTCAGAAAAGGGCCAGAGACACTGGATGACTACTGACATGACATCACAAAGACCTCATCTGTGTTTAATTGAGAAGAAAAACCTCTTACTGGCTTTTGGGGCGATCCTTAAACAGTCTAGGAGTCAGAAAAGGGCCAGAGACACTGGAGGCCTACTGACATGACATCACAAAGACCTCACCTGTGTTTAATTCAGAAGAAAAAAACCTCTTACTGGCTTTTGGGGCGATCCTTAAACAGTGTAGGTGTCAGAAAAGGGCGAGAGACACTGGATGCCTACTGACATGACATCACAAAGACCTCATCTGTGTTTTATTGAGAAGAAAAAAACCTCTTACTGCCTTTTGGGGCGATTTTTAAACAGACTAAAAGTCAGAAAAGGGTCAGAGACACTGGATACCTACTGACATGACATCACAAGGAACTCATCTGTGTTTAATTGAGAAGAAAAACCTCATACTGTCTTTTGAAGCGATCCTTAAATAGTCTAGGAGTCAGAAAAGGGCCAGAGACACTGGATGACTACTGACATGACATCACAAAGACCTCATCTGTGTTTAATTGAGAAGAAAAACCTCTTACTGGCTTTTGGGGCGATCCTTAAACAGTCTAGGAGTCAGAAAAGGGCCAGAGACACTGGATGCCTACGGACATGACATCACAAAGACACCATCTGTGTTTAATTGAGAAGAAAAATCTCTTACTGTCTTTTGAAGCAATCCTTAAACAGTCTAGGAGTCAGAAAAGGGCCAGAGACACTGGATACCTACTGACATGACATCACAAAGACCTCATCTGTGTTTAATTGAGACGAAAAAAACCTCTTACTGGCTTTTGGGGCGATCCTTAAACAGTGTAGGTGTCAGAAAAGGGCTAGAGACACTGGATGCCTACGGACATGACATCACAAAGACACCATCTGTGTTTAATTGAGAAGAAAAACCTCTTACTGTCTTTTGAAGCAATCCTTAAACAGTCTAGGAGTCAGAAAAGGGCCAGAGACACTGGATGCCTACTGACATGACATCACAAAGACCTCATCTGTGTTTAATTGAGAAGAAAAAAACCTCTTACTGCCTTTTGGGGCGATCTTTAAACAGACTAAAAGTCAGAAAAGGGTCAGAGACACTGGATACCTACTGACATGACATCACAAGGAACTCATCTGTGTTTAATTGAGAAGAAAAACCTCATACTGTCTTTTGAAGCGATCCTTAAATAGTCTAGGAGTCAGAAAAGGGCCAGAGACACTGGATGACTACTGACATGACATCACAAAGACCTCATCTGTGTTTAATTGAGAAGAAAAACCTCTTACTGGCTTTTGGGGCGATCCTTAAACAGTCTAGGAGTCAGAAAAGGGCCAGAGACACTGGAGGCCTACTGACATGACATCACAAAGACCTCACCTGTGTTTAATTGAGAAGAAAAAAAACTCTTACTTTCTTTTGAGGCGATCCTTAAACAGTCTAGGAGTCAGAAAAGGGCCAGAGACACTGGATGCCTACTGACATGACATCACAAAGACCTCATCTGTGTTTAATTGAGAAAAAAACCTCTTACTGTCTGTTGAAGCGATCCTTAAACAGTCTAGGAGTCAGAAAAGGGCCAGAGACACTGGATGCCTACTGACATGACATGACAAAGACCTCATCTGTGTTTAATTGAGAAGAAAAAAACCTCTTACTGTCTTTTGAGGCGATCCTTAAACAGTCTAGGAGTCAGAAAAGGGCCAGAGACACTGGATGCCTACGGACATGACATCACAAAGACCTCACCTGTGTTTAGTAGACAAGAAAAAAACCTCTTACTGTCTTTTGAAGCGATCCTTAAACAGTCTAGGAGTCAGAAAAGGGCCAGAGACACTGGATACCTACTGACATGACATCACAAAGACCTCATCTGTGTTAAATTGAGAAGAAAAAAACCTCTTACTGGCTTTTGGGGCGATCCTTAAACAGTGTAGGTGTCAGAAAAGGGCGAGAGACACTGGATGCCTACTGACATGACATCACAAAGAACTCATCTGTGTTTAATTGAGAAGAAAAAAACCTCTTACTGCCTTTTGGGGCGCTCTTTAAACAGACTAAAAGTCAGAAAAGGGTCAGAGACACTGGATACCTACTGACATGACATCACAAGGAACTCATCTGTGTTTAATTGAGAAGAAAAACCTCATACTGTCTTTTGAAGCGATCCTTAAATAGTCTAAGAGTCAGAAAAGGGCCAGAGACACTGGATGACTACTGACATGACATCACAAAGACCTCATCTGTGTTTAATTGAGAAGAAAAACCTCTTACTGGCTTTTGGGGCGATCCTTAAACAGTCTAGGAGTCAGAAAAGGGCCAGAGACACTGGAGGCCTACTGACATGACATCACAAAGACCTCACCTGTGTTTAATTGAGAAGAAAAAAACCTCTTACTTTCTTTTGAGGCGATCCTTAAACAGTCTAGGAGTCAGAAAAGGGCCAGAGACACTGGATGCCTACGGACATGACATCACAAAGACACCATCTGTGTTTAATTGAGAAGAAAAACCTCTTACTGTCTTTTGAAGCAATCCTTAAACAGTCTAGGAGTCAGAAAAGGACCAGAGACACTGGATGCCTACTGACATGACATCACAAAGACCTCACCTGTGTTTAGTAGACAAGAAAAAAACCTCTTACTATCTTTTGAAGCGATCCTTAAACAGTCTAGGAGTCAGAAAAGGGCCAGAGACACTGGAGGCCTACTGAATTGACATCACAAAGACCTCACCTGTGTTTGATTGAGAAGAAAAAAACCTCTTACTTTCTTTTGAGGTGATCCTTAAACAGTCTAGGAGTCAGAAAAGGGCCAGAGACACTGGATGCCTACGGACATGACATCACAAAGACACCATCTGTTTTTAATTGAGAAGAAAAACCTCTTACGGTCTTTTGAAGCAATCCTTAAACAGTCTAGGAGTCAGAAAAGGGCCAGAGACACTGGATGCCTACTGACATGACATCAAAAAGAACTCATCTGTGTTTAATTGAGAAAAAAACCTCTTACTGCCTTTTGGGGCGATCTTTAAACAGACTAAAAGTCAGAAAAGGGTCAGAGACACTGGATACCTACTGACATGACATCACAAGGAACTCATCTGTGTTTAATTGAGAAGAAAAACCTCATACTGTCTTTTGAAGCGATCCTTAAATAGTCTAGGAGTCAGAAAAGGGCCAGAGACACTGGATGACTACTGACATGACATCACAAAGACCTCATCTGTGTTTAATTGAGAAGAAAAACCTCTTACTGGCTTTTGGGGCGATCCTTAAACAGTCTAGGAGTCAGAAAAGGGCCAGAGACACTGGAGGCCTACTGACATGACATCACAAAGACCTCACCTGTGTTTAATTGAGAAGAAAAAAACCTCTTACTTTCTTTTGAGGCGATCCTTAAACAGTCTAGGAGTCAGAAAAGGGCCAGAGACACTGGATGCCTACTGACATGACATCACAAAGACCTCATCTGTGTTTAATTGAGAAAAAAACCTCTTACTGTCTGTTGAAGCGATCCTTAAACAGTCTAGGAGTCAGAAAAGGGCCAGAGACACTGGATGCCTACTGACATGACATGACAAAGACCTCATCTGTGTTTAATTGAGAAGAAAAAAACCTCTTACTGTCTTTTGAGGCGATCCTTAAACAGTCTAGGAGTCAGAAAAGGGCCAGAGACACTGGATGCCTACGGACATGACATCACAAAGACCTCACCTGTGTTTAGTAGACAAGAAAAAAACCTCTTACTGTCTTTTGAAGCGATCCTTAAACAGTCTAGGAGTCAGAAAAGGGCCAGAGACACTGGATACCTACTGACATGACATCACAAAGACCTCATCTGTGTTAAATTGAGAAGAAAAAAACCTCTTACTGGCTTTTGGGGCGATCCTTAAACAGTGTAGGTGTCAGAAAAGGGCGAGAGACACTGGATGCCTACTGACATGACATCACAAAGAACTCATCTGTGTTTAATTGAGAAGAAAAAAACCTCTTACTGCCTTTTGGGGCGATCTTTAAACAGACTAAAAGTCAGAAAAGGGTCAGAGACACTGGATACCTACTGACATGACATCACAAGGAACTCATCTGTGTTTAATTGAGAAGAAAAACCTCATACTGTCTTTTGAAGCGATCCTTAAATAGTCTAAGAGTCAGAAAAGGGCCAGAGACACTGGATGACTACTGACATGACATCACAAAGACCTCATCTGTGTTTAATTGAGAAGAAAAACCTCTTACTGGCTTTTGGGGCGATCCTTAAACAGTCTAGGAGTCAGAAAAGGGCCAGAGACACTGGAGGCCTACTGACATGACATCACAAAGACCTCACCTGTGTTTAATTGAGAAGAAAAAAACCTCTTACTTTCTTTTGAGGCGATCCTTAAACAGTCTAGGAGTCAGAAAAGGGCCAGAGACACTGGATGCCTACGGACATGACATCACAAAGACACCATCTGTGTTTAATTGAGAAGAAAAACCTCTTACTGTCTTTTGAAGCAATCCTTAAACAGTCTAGGAGTCAGAAAAGGACCAGAGACACTGGATGCCTACTGACATGACATCACAAAGACCTCACCTGTGTTTAGTAGACAAGAAAAAAACCTCTTACTATCTTTTGAAGCGATCCTTAAACAGTCTAGGAGTCAGAAAAGGGCCAGAGACACTGGAGGCCTACTGAATTGACATCACAAAGACCTCACCTGTGTTTGATTGAGAAGAAAAAAACCTCTTACTTTCTTTTGAGGCGATCCTTAAACAGTCTAGGAGTCAGAAAAGGGCCAGAGACACTGGATGCCTACGGACATGACATCACAAAGACACCATCTGTTTTTAATTGAGAAGAAAAACCTCTTACGGTCTTTTGAAGCAATCCTTAAACAGTCTAGGAGTCAGAAAAGGGCCAGAGACACTGGATGCCTACTGACATGACATCACAAAGACCTCATCTGTGTTTAATTGAGAAGAAAAAAACCTCTTACTGCCTTTTGGGGCGATCTTTAAACAGACTAAAAGTCAGAAAAGGCTCAGAGACATTTGATACCTACTGACATGACATCACAAGGAACTCATCTGTGTTTAATTGAGAAGAAAAACCTCATACTGTCTTTTGAAGCGATCCTTAAATAGTCTAGGAGTCAGAAAAGGGCCAGAGACACTGGATGACTACTGACATGACATCACAAAGACCTCATCTGTGTTTAATTGAGAAGAAAAACCTCTTACTGGCTTTTGGGGCGATCCTTAAACAGTCTAGGAGTCAGAAAAGGGCCAGAGACACTGGAGGCCTACTGACATGACATCACAAAGACCTCACCTGTGTTTAATTGAGAAGAAAAAAACCTCTTACTTTCGAGGCGATCCTTAAACAGTCTAGGAGTCAGAAAAGGGCCAGAGACACTGGATGCCTACGGACATGACATCACAAAGACCTCATCTGTGTTTAATTGAGAAGAAAAACCTCTTACTGTCTTTTGAAGCAATCCTTAAACAGTCTAGGAGTCAGAAAAGGGCCAGAGACACTGGATGCCTACTGACATGACATCAAAAAGAACTCATCTGTGTTTAATTGAGAAAAAAACCTCTTACTGTCTTTTGAAGTGATCTTTAAACAGTCTAGGAGTAAGAAAAGGGCCAAAGACACTGGATGCCTACTGACATGACATCACAAAGACCTCATCTGTGTTTAATTGAGAAGAAAAAAACCTCTTACTGCCTTTTGGGGCGATCTTTAAACAGACTAAAAGTCAGAAAAGGGTCAGAGACACTGGATACCTACTGACATGATATCACAAGGAACTCATCTGTGTTTAATTGAGAAGAAAAACCTCATACTGTCTTTTGAAGCGATCCTTAAATAGTCTAGGAGTCAGAAAAGGGCCAGAGACACTGGATGACTACTGACATGACATCACAAAGACCTCATCTGTGTTTAATTGAGAAGAAAAACCTCTTACTGGCTTTTGGGGCGATCCTTAAACAGTCTAGGAGTCAGAAAAGGGCCAGAGACACTGGAGGCCTACTGACATGACATCACAAAGACCTCACCTGTGTTTAATTGAGAAGAAAAAAACCTCTTACTTTCTTTTGAGGCGATCCTTAAACAGTCTAGGAGTCAGAAAAGGGCCAGAGACACTGGATGCCTACTGACATGACATCACAAAGACCTCATCTGTGTTTAATTGAGAAAAAAACCTCTTACTGTCTGTTGAAGCGATCCTTAAACAGTCTAGGAGTCAGAAAAGGGCCAGAGACACTGGATGCCTACTGACATGACATGACAAAGACCTCATCTGTGTTTAATTGAGAAGAAAAAAACCTCTTACTGTCTTTTGAGGCGATCCTTAAACAGTCTAGGAGTCAGAAAAGGGCCAGAGACACTGGATGCCTACGGACATGACATCACAAAGACCTCACCTGTGTTTAGTAGACAAGAAAAAAACCTCTTACTGTCTTTTGAAGCGATCCTTAAACAGTCTAGGAGTCAGAAAAGGGCCAGAGACACTGGATACCTACTGACATGACATCACAAAGACCTCATCTGTGTTAAATTGAGAAGAAAAAAACCTCTTACTGGCTTTTGGGGCGATCCTTAAACAGTGTAGGTGTCAGAAAAGGGCGAGAGACACTGGATGCCTACTGACATGACATCACAAAGAACTCATCTGTGTTTAATTGAGAAGAAAAAAACCTCTTACTGCCTTTTGGGGCGATCTTTAAACAGACTAAAAGTCAGAAAAGGGTCAGAGACACTGGATACCTACTGACATGACATCACAAGGAACTCATCTGTGTTTAATTGAGAAGAAAAACCTCATACTGTCTTTTGAAGCGATCCTTAAATAGTCTAGGAGTCAGAAAAGGGCCAGAGACACTGGATGACTACTGACATGACATCACAAAGACCTCATCTGTGTTTAATTGAGAAGAAAAACCTCTTACTGGCTTTTGGGGCGATCCTTAAACAGTCTAGGAGTCAGAAAAGGGCCAGAGACACTGGAGGCCTACTGACATGACATCACAAAGACCTCACCTGTGTTTAATTGAGAAGAAAAAAACCTCTTACTTTCTTTTGAGGCGATCCTTAAACAGTCTAGGAGTCAGAAAAGGGCCAGAGACACTGGATGCCTACGGACATGACATCACAAAGACACCATCTGTGTTTAATTGAGAAGAAAAACCTCTTACTGTCTTTTGAAGCAATCCTTAAACAGTCTAGGAGTCAGAAAAGGACCAGAGACACTGGATGCCTACTGACATGACATCACAAAGACCTCACCTGTGTTTAGTAGACAAGAAAAAAACCTCTTACTGTCTTTTGAAGCGATCCTTAAACAGTCTAGGAGTCAGAAAAGGGCCAGAGACACTGGATGCCTACTGACATGACATCACAAAGACCTCATCTGTGTTTAATTGAGAAGAAAAAAACCTCTTACTGCCTTTTGGGGCGATCTTTAAACAGACTAAAAGTCAGAAAAGGCTCAGAGACACTGGATACCTACTGACATGACATCACAAGGAACTCATCTGTGTTTAATTGAGAAGAAAAACCTCATACTGTCTTTTGAAGCGATCCTTAAATAGTCTAGGAGTCAGAAAAGGGCCAGAGACACTGGATGACTACTGACATGACATCACAAAGACCTCATCTGTGTTTAATTGAGAAGAAAAACCTCTTACTGGCTTTTGGGGCGATCCTTAAACAGTCTAGGAGTCAGAAAAGGGCCAGAGACACTGGAGGCCTACTGACATGACATCACAAAGACCTCACCTGTGTTTAATTGAGAAGAAAAAAACCTCTTACTTTCGAGGCGATCCTTAAACAGTCTAGGAGTCAGAAAAGGGCCAGAGACACTGGATGCCTACGGACATGACATCACAAAGACCTCATCTGTGTTTAATTGAGAAGAAAAACCTCTTACTGTCTTTTGAAGCAATCCTTAAACAGTCTAGGAGTCAGAAAAGGGCCAGAGACACTGGATGCCTACTGACATGACATCAAAAAGAACTCATCTGTGTTTAATTGAGAAAAAAACCTCTTACTGTCTTTTGAAGTGATCTTTAAACAGTCTAGGAGTAAGAAAAGGGCCAAAGACACTGGATGCCTACTGACATGACATCACAAAGACCTCATCTGTGTTTAATTGAGAAGAAAAAAACCTCTTACTGCCTTTTGGGGCGATCTTTAAACAGACTAAAAGTCAGAAAAGGGTCAGAGACACTGGATACCTACTGACATGATATCACAAGGAACTCATCTGTGTTTAATTGAGAAGAAAAACCTCATACTGTCTTTTGAAGCGATCCTTAAATAGTCTAGGAGTCAGAAAAGGGCCAGAGACACTGGATGACTACTGACATGACATCACAAAGACCTCATCTGTGTTTAATTGAGAAGAAAAACCTCTTACTGGCTTTTGGGGCGATCCTTAAACAGTCTAGGAGTCAGAAAAGGGCCAGAGACACTGGAGGCCTACTGACATGACATCACAAAGACCTCACCTGTGTTTAATTGAGAAGAAAAAAACCTCTTACTTTCTTTTGAGGCGATCCTTAAACAGTCTAGGAGTCAGAAAAGGGCCAGAGACACTGGATGCCTACTGACATGACATCACAAAGACCTCATCTGTGTTTAATTGAGAAAAAAACCTCTTACTGTCTGTTGAAGCGATCCTTAAACAGTCTAGGAGTCAGAAAAGGGCCAGAGACACTGGATGCCTACTGACATGACATGACAAAGACCTCATCTGTGTTTAATTGAGAAGAAAAAAACCTCTTACTGTCTTTTGAGGCGATCCTTAAACAGTCTAGGAGTCAGAAAAGGGCCAGAGACACTGGATGCCTACGGACATGACATCACAAAGACCTCACCTGTGTTTAGTAGACAAGAAAAAAACCTCTTACTGTCTTTTGAAGCGATCCTTAAACAGTCTAGGAGTCAGAAAAGGGCCAGAGACACTGGATACCTACTGACATGACATCACAAAGACCTCATCTGTGTTAAATTGAGAAGAAAAAAACCTCTTACTGGCTTTTGGGGCGATCCTTAAACAGTGTAGGTGTCAGAAAAGGGCGAGAGACACTGGATGCCTACTGACATGACATCACAAAGAACTCATCTGTGTTTAATTGAGAAGAAAAAAACCTCTTACTGCCTTTTGGGGCGATCTTTAAACAGACTAAAAGTCAGAAAAGGGTCAGAGACACTGGATACCTACTGACATGACATCACAAGGAACTCATCTGTGTTTAATTGAGAAGAAAAACCTCATACTGTCTTTTGAAGCGATCCTTAAATAGTCTAGGAGTCAGAAAAGGGCCAGAGACACTGGATGACTACTGACATGACATCACAAAGACCTCATCTGTGTTTAATTGAGAAGAAAAACCTCTTACTGGCTTTTGGGGCGATCCTTAAACAGTCTAGGAGTCAGAAAAGGGCCAGAGACACTGGAGGCCTACTGACATGACATCACAAAGACCTCACCTGTGTTTAATTGAGAAGAAAAAAACCTCTTACTTTCTTTTGAGGCGATCCTTAAACAGTCTAGGAGTCAGAAAAGGGCCAGAGACACTGGATGCCTACGGACATGACATCACAAAGACACCATCTGTGTTTAATTGAGAAGAAAAACCTCTTACTGTCTTTTGAAGCAATCCTTAAACAGTCTAGGAGTCAGAAAAGGACCAGAGACACTGGATGCCTACTGACATGACATCACAAAGACCTCACCTGTGTTTAGTAGACAAGAAAAAAACCTCTTACTGTCTTTTGAAGCGATCCTTAAACAGTCTAGGAGTCAGAAAAGGGCCAGAGACACTGGAGGCCTACTGAATTGACATCACAAAGACCTCACCTGTGTTTGATTGAGAAGAAAAAAACCTCTTACTTTCTTTTGAGGCGATCCTTAAACAGTCTAGGAGTCAGAAAAGGGCCAGAGACACTGGATGCCTACGGACATGACATCACAAAGACACCATCTGTTTTTAATTGAGAAGAAAAACCTCTTACGGTCTTTTGAAGCAATCCTTAAACAGTCTAGGAGTCAGAAAAGGGCCAGAGACACTGGATGCCTACTGACATGACATCAAAAAGAACTCATCTGTGTTTAATTGAGAAAAAAACCTCTTACTGTCTTTTGAAGTGATCCTTAAACAGTCTAGGAGTCAGAAAAGGGCCAAAGACACTGGATGCCTACTGACATGACATCACAAAGACCTCATCTGTGTTTAATTGAGAAGAAAAAAACCTCTTACTGCCTTTTGGGGCGATCTTTAAACAGACTAAAAGTCAGAAAAGGGTCAGAGACACTGGATACCTACTGACATGACATCACAATCTGTGTTTAATTGAGAAGAAAAACCTCATACTGTCTTTTGAAGCGATCCTTAAATAGTCTAGGAGTCAGAAAAGGGCCAGAGACACTGGATGACTACTGACATGACATCACAAAGACCTCATCTGTGTTTAATTGAGAAGAAAAACCTCTTACTGGCTTTTGGGGCGATCCTTAAACAGTCTAGGAGTCAGAAAAGGGCCAGAGACACTGGAGGCCTACTGACATGACATCACAAAGACCTCACCTGTGTTTAATTGAGAAGAAAAAAACCTCTTACTTTCGAGGCGATCCTTAAACAGTCTAGGAGTCAGAAAAGGGCCAGAGACACTGGATGCCTACGGACATGACATCACAAAGACACCATCTGTGTTTAATTGAGAAGAAAAACCTCTTACTGTCTTTTGAAGCAATCCTTAAACAGTCTAGGAGTCAGAAAAGGGCCAGAGACACTGGATGCCTACTGACATGACATGACAAAGACCTCATCTGTGTTTAATTGAGAAGAAAAAAACCTCTTACTGCCTTTTGGGGCGAGCTTTAAACAGACTAAAAGTCAGAAAAGGGTCAGAGACACTGGATACCTACTGACATGACATCACAAGGAACTCATCTGTGTTTAATTGAGAAGAAAAACCTCATACTGTCTTTTGAAGCGATCCTTAAATAGTCTAGGAGTCAGAAAAGGGCCAGAGACACTGGATGACTACTGACATGACATCACAAAGACCTCATCTGTGTTTAATTGAGAAGAAAAACCTCTTACTGGCTTTTGGGGCGATCCTTAAACAGTCTAGGAGTCAGAAAAGGGCCAGAGACACTGGAGGCCTACTGACATGACATCACAAGGACCTCACCTGTGTTTAATTGAGAAGAAAAAAACCTCTTACTGGCTTTTGGGGCGATCCTTAAACAGTGTAGGTGTCAGAAAAGGGCGAGAGACACTGGATGCCTACTGACATGACATCACAAAGACCTCATCTGTGTTTAATTGAGAAGAAAAAAACCTCTTACTGCCTTTTGGGGCGATCTTTAAACAGACTAAAAGTCAGAAAAGGGTCAGAGACACTGGATACCTACTGACATGACATCACAAGGAACTCATCTGTGTTTAATTGAGAAGAAAAACCTCATACTGTCTTTTGAAGCGATCGTTAAATAGTCTAGGAGTCAGAAAAGGGCCAGAGACACTGGATGACTACTGACATGACATCACAAAGACCTCATCTGTGTTTAATTGAGAAGAAAAACCTCTTACTGGCTTTTGGGGCGATCCTTAAACAGTCTAGGAGTCAGAAAAGGGCCAGAGACACTGGAGGCCTACTGACATGACATCACAAAGACCTCACCTGTGTTTAATTGAGAAGAAAAAAACCTCTTACTTTCTTTTGAGGCGATCCTTAAACAGTCTAGGAGTCAGAAAAGGGCCAGAGACACTGGATGCCTACGGACATGACATCACAAAGACACCATCTGTGTTTAATTGAGAAGAAAAACCTCTTACTGTCTTTTGAAGCAATCCTTAAACAGTCTAGGAGTCAGAAAAGGGCCAGAGACACTGGATACCTACTGACATGACATCACAAAGACCTCATCTGTGTTTAATTGAGAAGAAAAAAACCTCTTACTGGCTTTTGGGGCGATCCTTAAACAGTGTAGGTGTCAGAAAAGGGCGAGAGACACTGGATGCCTACGGACATGACATCACAAAGACACCATCTGTGTTTAATTGAGAAGAAAAACCTCTTACTGTCTTTTGAAGCAATCCTTAAACAGTCTAGGAGTCAGAAAAGGGCCAGAGACACTGGATGCCTACTGACATGACATCACAAAGACCTCATCTGTGTTTAATTGAGAAGAAAAAAACCTCTTACTGCCTTTTGGGGCGATCTTTAAACAGACTAAAAGTCAGAAAAGGGTCAGAGACACTGGATACCTACTGACATGATATCACAAGGAACTCATCTGTGTTTAATTGAGAAGAAAAACCTCATACTGTCTTTTGAAGCGATCCTTAAATAGTCTAGGAGTCAGAAAAGGGCCAGAGACACTGGATGACTACTGACATGACATCACAAAGACCTCATCTGTGTTTAATTGAGAAGAAAAACCTCTTACTGGCTTTTGGGGCGATCCTTAAACAGTCTAGGAGTCAGAAAAGGGCCAGAGACACTGGAGGCCTACTGACATGACATCACAAAGACCTCACCTGTGTTTAATTGAGAAGAAAAAAACCTCTTACTTTCTTTTGAGGCGATCCTTAAACAGTCTAGGAGTCAGAAAAGGGCCAGAGACACTGGATGCCTACTGACATGACATCACAAAGACCTCATCTGTGTTTAATTGAGAAAAAAACCTCTTACTTTCTTTTGAGGCGATCCTTAAACAGTCTAGGAGTCAGAAAAGGGCCAGAGACACTGGATGCCTACTGACATGACATGACAAAGACCTCATCTGTGTTTAATTGAGAAGAAAAAAACCTCTTACTGTCTTTTGAGGCGATCCTTAAACAGTCTAGGAGTCAGAAAAGGGCCAGAGACACTGGATGCCTACGGACATGACATCACAAAGACCTCACCTGTGTTTAGTAGACAAGAAAAAAACCTCTTACTGTCTTTTGAAGCGATCCTTAAACAGTCTAGGAGTCAGAAAAGGGCCAGAGACACTGGATACCTACTGACATGACATCACAAAGACCTCATCTGTGTTAAATTGAGAAGAAAAAAACCTCTTACTGGCTTTTGGGGCGATCCTTAAACAGTGTAGGTGTCAGAAAAGGGCGAGAGACACTGGATGCCTACTGACATGACATCACAAAGAACTCATCTGTGTTTAATTGAGAAGAAAAAAACCTCTTACTGCCTTTTGGGGCGATCTTTAAACAGACTAAAAGTCAGAAAAGGGTCAGAGACACTGGATACCTACTGACATGACATCACAAGGAACTCATCTGTGTTTAATTGAGAAGAAAAAAACCTCTTACTTTCTTTTGAGGCGATCCTTAAACAGTCTAGGAGTCAGAAAAGGGCCAGAGACACTGGATGCCTACGGACATGACATCACAAAGACACCATCTGTGTTTAATTGAGAAGAAAAACCTCTTACTGTCTTTTGAAGCAATCCTTAAACAGTCTAGGAGTCAGAAAAGGACCAGAGACACTGGATGCCTACTGACATGACATCACAAAGACCTCACCTGTGTTTAGTAGACAAGAAAAAAACCTCTTACTGTCTTTTGAAGCGATCCTTAAACAGTCTAGGAGTCAGAAAAGGGCCAGAGACACTGGAGGCCTACTGAATTGACATCACAAAGACCTCACCTGTGTTTGATTGAGAAGAAAAAAACCTCTTACTTTCTTTTGAGGCGATCCTTAAACAGTCTAGGAGTCAGAAAAGGGCCAGAGACACTGGATGCCTACGGACATGACATCACAAAGACACCATCTGTTTTTAATTGAGAAGAAAAACCTCTTACGGTCTTTTGAAGCAATCCTTAAACAGTCTAGGAGTCAGAAAAGGGCCAGAGACACTGGATGCCTACTGACATGACATCAAAAAGAACTCATCTGTGTTTAATTGAGAAAAAAACCTCTTACTGTCTTTTGAAGTGATCCTTAAACAGTCTAGGAGTCAGAAAAGGGCCAAAGACACTGGATGCCTACTGACATGACATCACAAAGACCTCATCTGTGTTTAATTGAGAAGAAAAAAACCTCTTACTGCCTTTTGGGGCGATCTTTAAACAGACTAAAAGTCAGAAAAGGGTCAGAGACACTGGATACCTACTGACATGAAATCACAAGGAACTCATCTGTGTTTAATTGAGAAGAAAAACCTCATACTGTCTTTTGAAGCGATCCTTAAATAGTCTAGGAGTCAGAAAAGGGCCAGAGACACTGGATGACTACTGACATGACATCACAAAGACCTCATCTGTGTTTAATTGAGAAGAAAAACCTCTTACTGGCTTTTGGGGCGATCCTTAAACAGTCTAGGAGTCAGAAAAGGGCCAGAGACACTGGAGGCCTACTGACATGACATCACAAAGACCTCACCTGTGTTTAATTGAGAAGAAAAAAACCTCTTACTTTCGAGGCGATCCTTAAACAGTCTAGGAGTCAGAAAAGGGCCAGAGACACTGGATGCCTACGGACATGACATCACAAAGACACCATCTGTGTTTAATTGAGAAGAAAAACCTCTTACTGTCTTTTGAAGCAATCCTTAAACAGTCTAGGAGTCAGAAAAGGGCCAGAGACACTGGATGCCTACTGACATGACATCAAAAAGAACTCATCTGTGTTTAATTGAGAAAAAAACCTCTTACTGTCTTTTGAAGTGATCTTTAAACAGTCTAGGAGTCAGAAAAGGGCCAAAGATACTGGATGCCTACTGACATGACATCACAAAGACCTCATCTGTGTTTAATTGAGAAGAAAAAAACCTCTTACTGCCTTTTGGGGCGATCTTTAAACAGACTAAAAGTCAGAAAAGGGTCAGAGACACTGGATACCTACTGACATGACATCACAAGGAACTCATCTGTGTTTAATTGAGAAAAAAAACCTCATACTGTCTTTTGAAGCGATCCTTAAAGAGTGTAGGAGTGAGAAAAGGTCGAGAGACACTGGATGCCTACTGACATGACATCACAAAGACCTCATCTGTGTTTAATTGAGAAGAAAAACCTCTTACTGGCTTTTGGGGCGATCCTTAAACAGTCTAGGAGTCAGAAAAGGGCCAGAGACACTGGAGGCCTACTGACATGACATCACAAAGATCTCACCTGTGTTTAATTGAGAAGAAAAAAACCTCTTACTTTCGAGGCGATCCTTAAACAGTCTAGGAGTCAGAAAAGGGCCAGAGACACTGGATGCCTACGGACATGACATCACAAAGACACCATCTGTGTTTAATTGAGAAGAAAAACCTCTTACTGTCTTTTGAAGCAATCCTTAAACAGTCTAGGAGTCAGAAAAGGACCAGAGACACTGGATGCCTAATGACATGACATCACAAAGACCTCATCTGTGTTTAATTGAGAAAAAAACCTCTTACTGTCTTTTGAAGTGATCCTTAAACAGTCTAGGAGTCAGAAAAGGGCCAGAGACACTGGATGCCTACTGACATGACATCACAAAGACCTCATCTGTGTTTAATTGAGAAGAAAAAAACCTCTTACTGTCTGTTGAAGCGATCCTTAAACAGTCTAGGAGTCAGAAAAGGGCCAGAGACACTGGATGCCTACTGACATGACATCACAAAGACCTCACCTGTGTTTAATTGAGAAGAAAAAAACCTCTTACTGTCTTTTGAGGCGATCCTTAAACAGTCTAGGAGTCAGAAAAGGGCCAGAGACACTGGATGCCTACTGACATGACATCACAAAGACCTCACCTGTGTTTAGTAGACAAGAAAAAAACCTCTTACTGTCTTTTGAAGCGATCCTTAAACAGTCTAGGAGTCAGAAAAGGGCCAGAGACACTGGATACCTACTGACATGACATCACAAAGACCTCATCTGTGTTAAATTGAGAAGAAAAAAACCTCTTACTGGCTTTTGGGGCGATCCTTAAACAGTCTAGGAGTCAGAAAAGGGCCAGAGACACTGGATGCCTACTGACATGACATCACAAAGACCTCATCTGTGTTTAATTGAGAAAAAAACCTCTTACTGTCTTTTGAAGTGATCCTTAAACAGGCTAGGAGTCAGAAAAGGGCCAGAGACACTGGATGCCTACTGACATGACATCACAAAGACCTCATCTGTGTTTAATTGAGAAAAAAAACCTCATACTGTCTTTTGAAGCGATCCTTAAACAGTGTAGGAGTCAGAAAAGGTCGAGAGACACTGGATGCCTACTGACATGACATCACAAAGACCTCATCTGTGTTTAATTGAGAAGAAAAAAACCTCTTACTGCCTTTTGGGGCGATCTTTAAACAGACTAAAAGTCAGAAAAGGGCCAGAGACACTGGATACCTACTGACATGACATCACAAAGACCTCACCTGTGTTTAATTGAGAAGAAAAAAACCTCTTACTGTCTTTTGAGGCGATCCTTAAACAGTCTAGGAGTCAGAAAAGGGCCAGAGACACTGGATACCTACTGACATGACATCACAAAGAACTCATCTGTGTTTAATTGAGAAGAAAAAAACCTCTTACTGCCTTTTGGGGCGATCTTTAAACAGACTAAAAGTCAGAAAAGGGCCAGAGACACTGGATACCTACTGACATGACATCACAAAGACCTCACCTGTGTTTAATTGAGAAGAAAAAAACCTCTTACTGTCTTTTGAGGCGATCCTTAAACAGTCTAGGAGTCAGAAAAGGGCCAGAGACACTGGAGGCCTACTGACATAACATCACAAAGACCTCATCTGTGTTTAATTGAGAAGAAAAAAACCTCTTACTGCCTTTTGGGGCGATCTTTAAACAGACTAAAAGTCAGAAAAGGGCCAGAGACACTGGATACCTACTGACATGACATCACAAAGACCTCACCTGTGTTTAATTGAGAAGAAAAAAACCTCTTACTGTCTTTTGAGGCGATCCTTAAACAGTGTAGGAGTCAGAAAAGGGCGAGAGACACTGGATGCCTACTGACATGACATCACAAAAACCTCATCTGTGTTTAATTGAGAAGAAAAACCTCATACTGTCTTTTGAAGCGATCCTTAAACAGTGTAGGAGTCAGAAAAGGGCGAGAGACACTGGATGCCTACTGACATGACATCACAAAGACCTCATCTGTGTTTAATTGAGAAGAAAAACCTCATACTGTCTTTTGAAGCGATCCTTAAATAGTCTAGGAGTCAGAAAAGGGCCAGAGACACTGGATGACTACTGACATGACATCACAAAGACCTCATCTGTGTTTAATTGAGAAGAAAAACCTCATACTGTCTTTTGAAGCGATCCTTAAATAGTCTAGGAGTCAGAAAAGGGCCAGAGACACTGGATGACTACTGACATGACATCACAAAGACCTCATCTGTGTTTAATTGAGAAGAAAAACCTCTTACTGGCTTTTGGGGCGATCCTTAAACAGTCTAGGAGTCAGAAAAGGGCCAGAGACACTGGAGGCCTACTGACATGACATCACAAAGACCTCACCTGTGTTTAACTGAGAAGAAAGAAACCTCTTACTTTCGAGGCGATCCTTAAACAGTCTAGGAGTCAGAAAATGGCCAGAGACACTGGATGCCTACGGACATGACATCACAAAGACACCATCTGTGTTTAATTGAGAAGAAAAACCTCTTACTGTCTTTTGAAGCAATCCTTAAACAGTCTAGGAGTCAGAAAAGGACCAGAGACACTGGATGCCTACTGACATGACATCACAAAGACCTCATCTGTGTTTAATTGAGAAGAAAAACCTCTTACTGGCTTTTGGGGCGATCCTTAAACAGTCTAGGAGTCAGAAAAGGGCCAGAGACACTGGAGGCCTACTGAATTGACATCAGAAAGACCTCACCTGTGTTTGATTGAGAAGAAAAAAACCTCTTACTTTCTTTTGAGGCGATCCTTAAACAGTCTAGGAGTCAGAAAAGGGCCAGAGACACTGGATGACTACTGACATGACATCACAAAGACCTCATCTGTGTTTAATTGAGAAGAAAAACCTCTTACTGGCTTTTGGGGCGATCCTTAAACAGTCTAGGAGTCAGAAAAGGGCCAGAGACACTGGAGGCCTACTGACATGACATCACAAAGACCTCATCTGTGTTTAATTGAGAAAAAAACCTCTTACTGTCTGTTGAAGCGATCCTTAAACAGTCTAGGAGTCAGAAAAGGGCCAGAGACACTGGATGCCTACTGACATGACATCACAAAGACCTCACCTGTGTTTAATTGAGAAGAAAAAAACCTCTTACTGTCTTTTGAGGCGATCCTTAAACAGTCTAGGAGTCAGAAAAGGGCCAGAGACACTGGATGCCTACTGACATGACATCACAAAGACCTCACCTGTGTTTAGTAGACAAGAAAAAAACCTCTTACTGTCTTTTGAAGCGATCCTTAAACAGTCTAGGAGTCAGAAAAGGGCCAGAGACACTGGATACCTACTGACATGACATCACAAAGACCTCATCTGTGTTAAATTGAGAAGAAAAAAACCTCTTACTGGCTTTTGGGGCGATCCTTAAACAGTCTAGGAGTCAGAAAAGGGCCAGAGACACTGGATGCCTACTGACATGACATCACAAAGACCTCATCTGTGTTTAATTGAGAAAAAAACCTCTTACTGTCTTTTGAAGTGATCCTTAAACAGGCTAGGAGTCAGAAAAGGGCCAGAGACACTGGATGCCTACTGACATGACATCACAAAAACCTCATCTGTGTTTAATTGAGAAAAAAAACCTCATACTGTCTTTTGAAGCGATCCTTAAACAGTGTAGGAGGCAGAAAAGGTCGAGAGACACTGGATGCCTACTGACATGACATCACAAAGACCTCATCTGTGTTTAATTGAGAAGAAAAAACCCGCTTACTGCCTTTTGGGGCGATCTTTAAACAGACTAAAAGTCAGAAAAGGGCCAGAGACACTGGATACCTACTGACATGACATCACAAAGACCTCACCTGTGTTTAATTGAGAAGAAAAAAACCTCTTACTGTCTTTTGAGGCGATCCTTAAACAGTCTAGGAGTCAGAAAAGGGCCAGAGACACTAGAGGCCTACTGACATAACATCACAAAGACCTCATCTGTGTTTAATTGAGAAAAAAAAAAAACCTCTTACTGGCTTTTGGGGCGATCCTTAAACAGTGTAGGAGTCAGAAAAGGGCGAGAGACACTGGATGCCTACTGACATGACATCACAAAAACCTCATCTGTGTTTAATTGAGAAGAAAAACCTCATACTGTCTTTTGAAGCGATCCTTAAACAGTGTAGGAGTCAGAAAAGGGCCAGAGACACTGGATGCCTACTGACATGACATCACAAAGACCTCATCTGTGTTTAATTGAGAAGAAAAAACTCATACTGTCTTTTGAAGCGATCCTTAAATAGTCTAGGAGTCAGAAAAGGGCCAGAGACACTGGATGACTACTGACATGACATCACAAAGACCTCATCTGTGTTTAATTGAGAAGAAAAACCTCTTACTGGCTTTTGGGGCGATCCTTAAACAGTCTAGGAGTCAGAAAAGGGCCAGAGACACTGGAGGCCTACTGACATGACATCACAAAGACCTCACCTGTGTTTAATTGAGAAGAAAGAAACCTCTTACTTTCGAGGCGATCCTTAAACAGTCTAGGAGTCAGAAAAGGGCCAGAGACACTGGATGCCTACGGACATGACATCACAAAGACACCATCTGTGTTTAATTGAGAAGAAAAACCTCTTACTGTCTTTTGAAGCAATCCTTAAACAGTCTAGGAGTCAGAAAAGGACCAGAGACACTGGATGCCTACTGACATGACATCACAAAGACCTCATCTGTGTTTAATTGAGAAGAAAAACCTCTTACTGGCTTTTGGGGCGATCCTTAAACAGTCTAGGAGTCAGAAAAGGGCCAGAGACACTGGAGGCCTACTGAATTGACATCCGAAAGACCTCACCTGTGTTTGATTGAGAAGAAAAAACCTCTTACTTTCTTTTGAGGCGATCCTTAAACAGTCTAGGAGTCAGAAAAGGGCCAGAGACACTGGATGACTACTGACATGACATCACAAAGACCTCATCTGTGTTTAATTGAGAAGAAAAACCTCTTACTGGCTTTTGGGGCGATCCTTAAACAGTCTAGGAGTCAGAAAAGGGCCAGAGACACTGGAGGCCTACTGACATGACATCACAAAGACCTCACCTGTGTTTAATTGAGAAGAAAAAAACCTCTTACTTTCGAGGCGATCCTTAAACAGTCTAGGAGTCAGAAAAGGGCCAGAGACACTGGATGCCTACGGACATGACATCACAAAGACACCATCTGTGTTTAATTGAGAAGAAAAACCTCTTACTGTCTTTTGAAGCAATCCTTAAACAGTCTAGGAGTCAGAAAAGGACCAGAGACACTGGATGCCTACTGACATGACATCACAAAGACCTCATCTGTGTTTAATTGAGAAGAAAAACCTCTTACTGGCTTTCGGGGCGATCCTTAAACAGTCTAGGAGTCAGAAAAGGGCCAGAGACACTGGAGGCCTACTGAATTGACATCAGAAAGACCTCACCTGTGTTTGATTGAGAAGAAAAAAACCTCTTACTTTCTTTTGAGGCGATCCTTAAACAGTCTAGGAGTCAGAAAAGGGCCAGAGACACTGGATGACTACTGACATGACATCACAAAGACCTCATCTGTGTTTAATTGAGAAGAAAAACCTCTTACTGGCTTTTGGGGCGATCCTTAAACAGTCTAGGAGTCAGAAAAGGGCCAGAGACACTGGAGGCCTACTGACATGACATCACAAAGACCTCACCTGTGTTTAATTGAGAGGAAAAAAACCTCTTACTTTCGAGGCGATCCTTAAACAGTCTAGGAGTCAGAAAAGGGCCAGAGACACTGGATGCCTACGGACATGACATCACAAAGACACCATCTGTGTTTAATTGAGAAGAAAAACCTCTTACTGTCTTTTGAAGCAATTCTTAAACAGTCTAGGAGTCAGAAAAGGACCAGAGACACTGGATGCCTACTGACATGACATCACAAAGACCTCATCTGTGTTTAATTGAGAAGAAAAACCTCTTACTGGCTTTTGGGGCGATCCTTAAACAGTCTAGGAGTCAGAAAAGGGCCAGAGACACTGGAGGCCTACTGAATTGACATCAGAAAGACCTCACCTGTGTTTGATTGAGAAGAAAAAAACCTCTTACTTTCTTTTGAGGCGATCCTTAAACAGTCTAGGAGTCAGTAAAGGGCCAGAGACACTGGATGCCTACGGACATGACATCACAAAGACCTCACCTGTGTTTAATTGAGAAGAAGAAAACCTCTTACTGTCTTTTGAGGCGATCCTTAAACAGTCTAGGAGTCAGAAAAGGGCCAGAGACAGTGGATGCCTGCTGACATGACATCACAAAGACCTCACCTGTGTTTAGTAGACAAGAAAAAAAACCTCTTACTGTCTTTTGAAGTGATCCTTAAACAGTCTAGGAGTCAGAAAAGGGCCAGAGACACTGGATGCCTACTGACATGACATCACAAAGACCTCATCTGTGTTTAATTGAGAAAAAAACCTCTTACTGTCTGTTGAAGCGATCCTTAAACAGTCTAGGAGTCAGAAAAGGGCCAGAGACACTGGATGCCTACTGACATGACATCAGAAAGACCTCACCTGTGTTTAATTGAGAAGAAAAAAACCTCTTACTGTCTTTTGAGGCGATCCTTAAAGAGTCTAGGAGTCAGAAAAGGGCCAGAGACACTGGATGCCTACTGACATGACATCACAAAGACCTCACCTGTGTTTAGTAGACAAGAAAAAAACCTCTTACTGTCTTTTGAAGCGATACTTAAACAGTCTAGGAGTCAGAAAAGGGCCAGAGACACTGGATACCTACTGACATGACATCACAAAGACCTCATCTGTGTTAAATTGAGAAGAAAAAAACCTCTTACTGGCTTTTGGGGCGATCCTTAAACAGTCTAGGAGTCAGAAAAGGGCCAGAGACACTGGATGCCTACTGACATGACATCACAAAGACCTCATCTGTGTTTAATTGAGAAAAAAACCTCTTACTGTCTTTTGAAGTGATCCTTAAACAGGCTAGGAGTCAGAAAAGGGCCAGAGACACTGGATGCCTACTGACATGACATCACAAAGACCTCATCTGTGTTTAATTGAGAAAAAAAACCTCATACTGTCTTTTGAAGTGATCCTTAAACAGTGTAGGAGTCAGAAAAGGTCGAGAGACACTGGATGCCTACTGACATGACATCACAAAGACCTCATCTGTGTTTAATTGAGAAGAAAAAAACCTCTTACTGCCTTTTGGGGCGATCTTTAAACAGACTAAAAGTCAGAAAAGGGCCAGAGACACTGGATACCTACTGACATGACATCACAAAGACCTCACCTGTGTTTAATTGAGAAGAAAAAAACCTCTTACTGTCTTTTGAGGCGATCCTTAAACAGTCTAGGAGTCAGAAAAGGGCCAGAGACACTGGAGGCCTACTGACATAACATCACAAAGACCTCATCTGTGTTTAATTGAGAAAAAAAAAAAACCTCTTACTGGCTTTGGGGCGATCCTTAAACAGTGTAGGAGTCAGAAAAGGGCGAGAGACACTGGATGCCTACTGACATGACATCACAAAAACCTCATCTGTGTTTAATTGAGAAGAAAAACCTCATACTGTCTTTTGAAGCGATCCTTAAACAGTGTAGGAGTCAGAAAAGGGCGAGAGACACAGGATGCCTACTGACATGACATCACAAAGACCTCATCTGTGTTTAATTGAGAAGAAAAACCTCATACTGTCTTTTGAAGCGATCCTTAAATAGTCTAGGAGTCAGAAAAGGGCCAGAGACACTGGATGACTACTGACATGACATCACAAAGACCTCATCTGTGTTTAATTGAGAAGAAAAACCTCTTACTGGCTTTTGGGGCGATCCTTAAACTGTCTAGGAGTCAGAAAAGGGCCAGAGACACTGGAGGCCTACTGACATGACATCACAAAGACCTCACCTGTGTTTAATTGAGAAGAAAAAAACCTCTTACTTTCTTTTGAGGCGATCCTTAAACAGTCTAGGAGTCAGAAAAGGGCCAGAGACACTGGATGCCTACGGACATGACATCACAAAGACACCATCTGTGTTTAATTGAGAAGAAAAACCTCTTACTGTCTTTTGAAGCAATCCTTAAACAGTCTAGGAGTCAGAAAAGGACCAGAGACACTGTATGCCTACGGACATGACATCACAAAGACCTCATCTGTGTTTAATTGAGAAGAAAAACCTTTTACTGGCTTTTGGGGCGATCCTTAAACAGTCTAGGAGTCAGAAAAGGGCCAGAGACACTGGAGGCCTACTGAATTGACATCACAAAGACCTCACCTGTGTTTGATTGAGAAGAAAAAAACCTCTTACTTTCTTTTGAGGCGATCCTTAAACAGTCTAGGAGTCAGAAAAGGGCCAGAGACACTGGATGCCTACGGACATGACATCACAAAGACACCATCTGTGTTTAATTGAGAAGAAAAACCTCTTACTGTCTTTTGAAGCAATCCTTAAACAGTCTAGGAGTCAGAAAAGGACCAGAGACACTGGATGCCTATTGACATGACATCACAAAGACCTCATCTGTGTTTAATTGAGAAAAAAACCTCTTACTGTCTTTTGAAGTGATCCTTAAACAGTCTAGGAGTCAGAAAAGGGCCAGAGACACTGGATGCCTACTGACATGACATCACAAAGACCTCATCTGTGTTTAATTGAGAAAAAAACCTCTTACTGTCTGTTGAAGCGATCCTTAAACAGTCTAGGAGTCAGAAAAGGGCCAGAGACACTGGATGCCTACTGACATGACATCTCAAAGACCTCACCTGTGTTTAATTGAGAAGAAAAAAACCTCTTACTGTCTTTTGAGGCGATCCTTAAACAGTCTAGGAGTCAGAAAAGGGCCAGAGACACTGGATGCCTGCTGACATGACATCACAAAGCCCTCACCTGTGTTTAGTAGACAAGAAAAAAACCTCTTACTGTCTTTTGAAGCGATCCTTAAACAGTCTAGGAGTCAGAAAAGGGCCAGAGACACTGGATACCTACTGACATGACATCACAAAGACCTCATCTGTGTTAAATTGAGAAGAAAAAAACCTCTTACTGGCTATTGGGGCGATCCTTAAACAGTCTAGGAGTCAGAAAAGGGCCAGAGACACTGGATGCCTACTGACATGACATCACAAAGACCTCATCTGTGTTTAATTGAGAAAAAAACCTCTTACTGTCTTTTGAAGTGATCCTTAAACAGGCTAGGAGTCAGAAAAGGGCCAGAGACACTGGATGCCTACTGACATGACATCACAAAGACCTCATCTGTGTTTAATTGAGAAAAAAAACCTCATACTGTCTTTTGAAGCGATCCTTAAACAGTGTAGGAGTCAGAAAAGGTCGAGAGACACTGGATGCCTACTGACATGACATCACAAAGACCTCATCTGTGTTTAATTGAGAAGAAAAAAACCTCTTACTGCCTTTTGGGGCGATCTTTAAACAGACTAAAAGTCAGAAAAGGGCCAGAGACACTGGATACCTACTGACATGACATCACAAAGACCTCACCTGTGTTTAATTGAGAAGAAAAAAACCTCTTACTGTCTTTTGAGGCGATCCTTAAACAGTCTAGGAGTCAGAAAAGGGCCAGAGACACTGGATGCCTACTGACATGACATCACAAAGACCTCATCTGTGTTTAATTGAGAAAAAACCTCTTACTGTCTTTTGAAGTGATCCTTAAACAGTCTAGGAGTCAGAAAAGGGCCAGAGACACTGGATGCCTACTGACATGACATCACAAAGACCTCATCTGTGTTTAATTGAGAAAAAAACCTCTTACTGTCTGTTGAAGCGATCCTTAAACAGTCTAGGAGTCAGAAAAGTGCCAGAGACACTGGATGCCTACTGACATGACATCACAAAGACCTCATCTGTGTTTAATTGAGAAGAAAAACCTCTTACTGGCTTTCGGGGCGATCCTTAAACAGTCTAGGAGTCAGAAAAGGGCCAGAGACACTGGAGGCCTACTGAATTGACATCAGAAAGACCTCACCTGTGTTTGATTGAGAAGAAAAAAACCTCTTACTTTCTTTTGAGGCGATCCTTAAACAGTCTAGGAGTCAGAAAAGGGCCAGAGACACTGGATGACTACTGACATGACATCACAAAGACCTCATCTGTGTTTAATTGAGAAGAAAAACCTCTTACTGGCTTTTGGGGCGATCCTTAAACAGTCTAGGAGTCAGAAAAGGGCCAGAGACACTGGAGGCCTACTGACATGACATCACAAAGACCTCACCTGTGTTTAATTGAGAGGAAAAAAACCTCTTACTTTCGAGGCGATCCTTAAACAGTCTAGGAGTCAGAAAAGGGCCAGAGACACTGGATGCCTACGGACATGACATCACAAAGACACCATCTGTGTTTAATTGAGAAGAAAAACCTCTTACTGTCTTTTGAAGCAATTCTTAAACAGTCTAGGAGTCAGAAAAGGACCAGAGACACTGGATGCCTACTGACATGACATCACAAAGACCTCATCTGTGTTTAATTGAGAAGAAAAACCTCTTACTGGCTTTTGGGGCGATCCTTAAACAGTCTAGGAGTCAGAAAAGGGCCAGAGACACTGGAGGCCTACTGAATTGACATCAGAAAGACCTCACCTGTGTTTGATTGAGAAGAAAAAAACCTCTTACTTTCTTTTGAGGCGATCCTTAAACAGTCTAGGAGTCAGAAAAGGGCCAGAGACACTGGATGCCTACGGACATGACATCACAAAGACCTCACCTGTGTTTAATTGAGAAGAAGAAAACCTCTTACTGTCTTTTGAGGCGATCCTTAAACAGTCTAGGAGTCAGAAAAGGGCCAGAGACAGTGGATGCCTGCTGACATGACATCACAAAGACCTCACCTGTGTTTAGTAGACAAGAAAAAAAACCTCTTACTGTCTTTTGAAGTGATCCTTAAACAGTCTAGGAGTCAGAAAAGGGCCAGAGACACTGGATGCCTACTGACATGACATCACAAAGACCTCATCTGTGTTTAATTGAGAAAAAAACCTCTTACTGTCTGTTGAAGCGATCCTTAAACAGTCTAGGAGTCAGAAAAGGGCCAGAGACACTGGATGCCTACTGACATGACATCAGAAAGACCTCACCTGTGTTTAATTGAGAAGAAAAAAACCTCTTACTGTCTTTTGAGGCGATCCTTAAAGAGTCTAGGAGTCAGAAAAGGGCCAGAGACACTGGATGCCTACTGACATGACATCACAAAGACCTCACCTGTGTTTAGTAGACAAGAAAAAAACCTCTTACTGTCTTTTGAAGCGATACTTAAACAGTCTAGGAGTCAGAAAAGGGCCAGAGACACTGGATACCTACTGACATGACATCACAAAGACCTCATCTGTGTTAAATTGAGAAGAAAAAAACCTCTTACTGGCTTTTGGGGCGATCCTTAAACAGTCTAGGAGTCAGAAAAGGGCCAGAGACACTGGATGCCTACTGACATGACATCACAAAGACCTCATCTGTGTTTAATTGAGAAAAAAACCTCTTACTGTCTTTTGAAGTGATCCTTAAACAGGCTAGGAGTCAGAAAAGGGCCAGAGACACTGGATGCCTACTGACATGACATCACAAAGACCTCATCTGTGTTTAATTGAGAAAAAAAACCTCATACTGTCTTTTGAAGTGATCCTTAAACAGTGTAGGAGTCAGAAAAGGTCGAGAGACACTGGATGCCTACTGACATGACATCACAAAGACCTCATCTGTGTTTAATTGAGAAGAAAAAAACCTCTTACTGCCTTTTGGGGCGATCTTTAAACAGACTAAAAGTCAGAAAAGGGCCAGAGACACTGGATACCTACTGACATGACATCACAAAGACCTCACCTGTGTTTAATTGAGAAGAAAAAAACCTCTTACTGTCTTTTGAGGCGATCCTTAAACAGTCTAGGAGTCAGAAAAGGGCCAGAGACACTGGAGGCCTACTGACATAACATCACAAAGACCTCATCTGTGTTTAATTGAGAAAAAAAAAAACCTCTTACTGGCTTTGGGGCGATCCTTAAACAGTGTAGGAGTCAGAAAAGGGCGAGAGACACAGGATGCCTACAGACATGACATCACAAAGACCTCATCTGTGTTTAATTGAGAAGAAAAACCTCATACTGTCTTTTGAAGCGATCCTTAAATAGTCTAGGAGTCAGAAAAGGGCCAGAGACACTGGATGACTACTGACATGACATCACAAAGACCTCATCTGTGTTTAATTGAGAAGAAAAACCTCTTACTGGCTTTTGGGGCGATCCTTAAACTGTCTAGGAGTCAGAAAAGGGCCAGAGACACTGGAGGCCTACTGACATGACATCACAAAGACCTCACCTGTGTTTAATTGAGAAGAAAAAAACCTCTTACTTTCTTTTGAGGCGATCCTTAAACAGTCTAGAAGTCAGAAAAGGGCCAGAGACACTGGATGCCTACGGACATGACATCACAAAGACACCATCTGTGTTTAATTGAGAAGAAAAACCTCTTACTGTCTTTTGAAGCAATCCTTAAACAGTCTAGGAGTCAGAAAAGGACCAGAGACACTGTATGCCTACGGACATGACATCACAAAGACCTCATCTGTGTTTAATTGAGAAGAAAAACCTCTTACTGGCTTTTGGGGCGATCCTTAAACAGTCTAGGAGTCAGAAAAGGGCCAGAGACACTGGAGGCCTACTGAATTGACATCACAAAGACCTCACCTGTGTTTGATTGAGAAGAAAAAAACCTCTTACTTTCTTTTGAGGCGATCCTTAAACAGTCTAGGAGTCAGAAAAGGGCCAGAGACACTGGATGCCTACGGACATGACATCACAAAGACACCATCTGTGTTTAATTGAGAAGAAAAACCTCTTACTGTCTTTTGAAGCAATCCTTAAACAGTCTAGGAGTCAGAAAAGGACCAGAGACACTGGATGCCTATTGACATGACATCACAAAGACCTCATCTGTGTTTAATTGAGAAAAAAACCTCTTACTGTCTTTTGAAGTGATCCTTAAACAGTCTAGGAGTCAGAAAAGGGCCAGAGACACTGGATGCCTACTGACATGACATCACAAAGACCTCATCTGTGTTTAATTGAGAAAAAAACCTCTTACTGTCTGTTGAAGCGATCCTTAAACAGTCTAGGAGTCAGAAAAGGGCCAGAGACACTGGATGCCTACTGACATGACATCTCAAAGACCTCACCTGTGTTTAATTGAGAAGAAAAAAACCTCTTACTGTCTTTTGAGGCGATCCTTAAACAGTCTAGGAGTCAGAAAAGGGCCAGAGACACTGGATGCCTGCTGACATGACATCACAAAGCCCTCACCTGTGTTTAGTAGACAAGAAAAAAACCTCTTACTGTCTTTTGAAGCGATCCTTAAACAGTGTAGGAGTCAGAAAAGGTCGAGAGACACTGGATGCCTACTGACATGACATCACAAAGACCTCATCTGTGTTTAATTGAGAAGAAAAAAACCTCTTACTGCCTTTTGGGGCGATCTTTAAACAGACTAAAAGTCAGAAAAGGGCCAGAGACACTGGATACCTACTGACATGACATCACAAAGACCTCACCTGTATTTAATTGAGAAGAAAAAAACCTCTTACTGTCTTTTGAGGCGATCCTTAAACAGTCTAGGAGTCAGAAAAGGGCCAGAGACACTGGATGCCTACTGACATGACATCACAAAGACCTCATCTGTGTTTAATTGAGAAAAAACCTCTTACTGTCTTTTGAAGTGATCCTTAAACAGTCTAGGAGTCAGAAAAGGGCCAGAGACACTGGATGCCTACTGACATGACATCACAAAGACCTCATCTGTGTTTAATTGAGAAAAATCCTCTTACTGTCTGTTGAAGCGATCCTTAAACAGTCTAGGAGTCAGAAAAGTGCCAGAGACACTGGATGCCTACTGACATGACATCACAAAGACCTCACCTGTGTTTAATTGAGAAGAAAAAAACCTCTTACTGTCTTTTGAGGCGATCCTTAAACAGTCTAGGAGTCAGAAAAGGGCCAGAGACACTGGATGCCTACTGACATGACATCACAAAGACCTCACCTGTGTTTAGTAGACAAGAAAAAAACCTCTTACTGTCTTTTGAAGCGATCCTTAAACAGTCTAGGAGTCAGAAAAGGGCCAGAGACACTGGATACCTACTGAAATGACATCACAAAGACCTCATCTGTGTTAAATTGAGAAGAAAAAAACCTCTTACTGGCTATTGGGGCGATCCTTAAACAGTCTAGGAGTCAGAAAAGGGCCAGAGACACTGGATGCCTACTGACATGACATCACAAAGACCTCATCTGTGTTTAATTGAGAAAAAAACCTCTTACTGTCTTTTGAAGTGATCCTTAAACAGGCTAGGAGTCAGAAAAGGGCCAGAGACACTGGATGCCTACTGACATGACATCACAAAGACCTCATCTGTGTTTAATTGAGAAAAAAAACCTCATACTGTCTTTTGAAGCGATCCTTAAACAGTGTAGGAGTCAGAAAAGGTCGAGAGACACTGGATGCCTACTGACATGACATCACAAAGACCTCATCTGTGTTTAATTGAGAAGAAAAAAACCTCTTACTGCCTTTTGGGGCGATCTTTAAACAGACTAAAAGTCAGAAAAGGGCCAGAGACACTGGATACCTACTGACATGACATCACAAAGACCTCATCTGTGTTTAATTGAGAAAAAAAACCTCATACTGTCTTTTGAAGCGATCCTTAAACAGTCTAGGAGTCAGAAAAGGGCCAGAGACACTGGATGCCTGCTGACATGACATCACAAAGCCCTCACCTGTGTTTAGTAGACAAGAAAAAAACCTCTTACTGTCTTTTGAAGCGATCCTTAAACAGTCTAGGAGTCAGAAAAGGGCCAGAGACACTGGATACCTACTGACATGACATCACAAAGACCTCATCTGTGTTAAATTGAGAAGAAAAAAACCTCTTACTGGCTATTGGGGCGATCCTTAAACAGTGTAGGAGTCAGAAAAGGTTGAGAGACACTGGATGCCTACTGACATGACATCACAAAGACCTCATCTGTGTTTAATTGAGAAAAAAACCTCTTACTGTCTTTTGAAGTGATCCTTAAACAGGCTAGGAGTCAGAAAAGGGCCAGAGACACTGGATGCCTACTGACATGACATCACAAAGACCTCATCTGTGTTTAATTGAGAAAAAAAACCTCATACTGTCTTTTGAAGCGATCCTTAAACAGTGTAGGAGTCAGAAAAGGTCGAGAGACACTGGATGCCTACTGACATGACATCACAAAGACCTCATCTGTGTTTAATTGAGAAGAAAAAAACCTCTTACTGCCTTTTGGGGCGATCTTTAAACAGACTAAAAGTCAGAAAAGGGCCAGAGACACTGGATACCTACTGACATGACATCACAAAGACCTCACCTGTGTTTAATTGAGAAGAAAAAAACCTCTTACTGTCTTTTGAGGCGATCCTTAAACAGTCTAGGAGTCAGAAAAGGGCCAGAGACACTGGATGCCTACTGACATGACATCACAAAGACCTCATCTGTGTTTAATTGAGAAAAAACCTCTTACTGTCTTTTGAAGTGATCCTTAAACAGTCTAGGAGTCAGAAAAGGGCCAGAGACACTGGATGCCTACTGACATGACATCACAAAGACCTCATCTGTGTTTAATTGAGAAAAAAACCTCTTACTGTCTGTTGAAGCGATCCTTAAACAGTCTAGGAGTCAGAAAAGTGCCAGAGACACTGGATGCCTACTGACATGACATCACAAAGACCTCACCTGTGTTTAATTGAGAAGAAAAAAACCTCTTACTGTCTTTTGAGGCGATCCTTAAACAGTCTAGGAGTCAGAAAAGGGCCAGAGACACTGGATGCCTACTGACATGACATCACAAAGACCTCACCTGTGTTTAGTAGACAAGAAAAAAACCTCTTACTGTCTTTTGAAGCGATCCTTAAACAGTCTAGGAGTCAGAAAAGGGCCAGAGACACTGGATACCTACTGACATGACATCACAAAGACCTCATCTGTGTTAAATTGAGAAGAAAAAAACCTCTTACTGGCTATTGGGGCGATCCTTAAACAGTCTAGGAGTCAGAAAAGGGCCAGAGACACTGGATGCCTACTGACATGACATCACAAAGACCTCATCTGTGTTTAATTGAGAAAAAAACCTCTTACTGTCTTTTGAAGTGATCCTTAAACAGGCTAGGAGTCAGAAAAGGGCCAGAGACACTGGATGCCTACTGACATGACATCACAAAGACCTCATCTGTGTTTAATTGAGAAAAAAAACCTCATACTGTCTTTTGAAGCGATCCTTAAACAGTGTAGGAGTCAGAAAAGGGCCAGAGACACTGGATGCCTACTGACATGACATCACAAAGACCTCATCTGTGTTTAATTGAGAAGAAAAAAACCTCTTACTGCCTTTTGGGGCGATCTTTAAACAGACTAAAAGTCAGAAAAGGGCCAGAGACACTGGATACCTACTGACATGACATCACAAAGACCTCATCTGTGTTAAATTGAGAAGAAAAAAACCTCTTACTGTCTTTTGAGGCGATCCTTAAACAGTCTAGGAGTCAGAAAAGGACCAGAGACACTGGATGCCTAATGACATGACATCACAAAGACCTCATCTGTGTTTAATTGAGAAAAAAACCTCTTACTGTCTTTTGAAGTGATCCTTAAACAGTCTAGGAGTCAGAAAAGGGCCAGAGACACTGGATGCCTACTGACATGACATCACAAAGACCTCATCTGTGTTTAATTGAGAAAAAAACCACTTACTGTCTGTTGAAGCGATCCTTAAACAGTCTAGGAGTCAGAAAAGGGCCAGAGACACTGGATGCCTACTGACATGACATCACAAAGACCTCACCTGTGTTTAATTGAGAAGAAAAAAACCTCTTACTGTCTTTTGAGGCGATCCTTAAACAGTCTAGGAGTCAGAAAAGGGCCAGAGACACTGGATGCCTACTGACATGACATCACAAAGACCTCACCTGTGTTTAGTAGACAAGAAAAAAACCTCTTACTGTCTTTTGAAGCGATCCTTAAACAGTCTAGGAGTCAGAAAAGGGCCAGAGACACTGGATACCTACTGACATGACATCACAAAGACCTCATCTGTGTTAAATTGAGAAGAAAAAAACCTCTTACTGGCTTTTGGGGCGATCCTTAAACAGTCTAGGAGTCAGAAAAGGGCCAGAGACACTGGATGCCTACTGACATGACATCACAAAGACCTCATCTGTGTTTAATTGAGAAAAAAACCTCTTACTGTCTTTTGAAGTGATCCTTAAACAGGCTAGGAGTCAGAAAAGGGCCAGAGACACTGGATGCCTACTGACATGACATCACAAAGACCTCATCTGTGTTTAATTGAGAAAAAAAACCTCATACTGTCTTTTGAAGCGATCCTTAAACAGTGTAGGAGTCAGAAAAGGTTGAGAGACACTGGATGCCTACTGACATGACATCACAAAGACCTCATCTGTGTTTAATTGAGAAGAAAAAAACCTCTTACTGCCTTTTGGGGCGATCTTTAAACAGACTAAAAGTCAGAAAAGGGCCAGAGACACTGGATACCTACTGACATGACATCACAAAGACCTCACCTGTGTTTAATTGAGAAGAAAAAAACCTCTTACTGTCTTTTGAGGCGATCCTTAAACAGTCTAGGAGTCAGAAAAGGGCCAGAGACACTGGATGCCTACTGACATGACATCACAAAGACCTCATCTGTGTTTAATTGAGAAGAAAAAAACCTCTTACTGCCTTTTGGGGCGATCTTTAAACAGACTAAAAGTCAGAAAAGGGCCAGAGACACTGGATACCTACTGACATGACATCACAAAGACCTCATCTGTGTTTAATTGAGAAGAAAAAAACCTCTTACTGCCTTTTGGGGCGATCTTTAAACAGACTAAAAGTCAGAAAAGGGCCAGAGACACTGGATACCTACTGACATGACATCACAAAGACCTCACCTGTGTTTAATTGAGAAGAAAAAAACCTCTTACTGTCTGTTGAAGCGATCCTTAAACAGTCTAGGAGTCAGAAAAGTGCCAGAGACACTGGATGCCTACTGACATGACATCACAAAGACCTCACCTGTGTTTAATTGAGAAGAAAAAAACCTCTTACTGTCTTTTGAGGCGATCCTTAAACAGTCTAGGAGTCAGAAAAGGGCCAGAGACACTGGATGCCTACTGACATGACATCACAAAGACCTCACCTGTGTTTAGTAGACAAGAAAAAAACCTCTTACTGTCTTTTGAAGCGATCCTTAAACAGTCTAGGAGTCAGAAAAGGGCCAGAGACACTGGATACCTACTGACATGACATCACAAAGACCTCATCTGTGTTAAATTGAGAAGAAAAAAACCTCTTACTGGCTATTGGGGCGATCCTTAAACAGTCTAGGAGTCAGAAAAGGGCCAGAGACACTGGATGCCTACTGACATGACATCACAAAGACCTCATCTGTGTTTAATTGAGAAAAAAACCTCTTACTGTCTTTTGAAGTGATCCTTAAACAGGCTAGGAGTCAGAAAAGGGCCAGAGACACTGGATGCCTACTGACATGACATCACAAAGACCTCATCTGTGTTTAATTGAGAAAAAAAACCTCATACTGTCTTTTGAAGCGATCCTTAAACAGTGTAGGAGTCAGAAAAGGGCCAGAGACACTGGATGCCTACTGACATGACATCACAAAGACCTCATCTGTGTTTAATTGAGAAGAAAAAAACCTCTTACTGCCTTTTGGGGCGATCTTTAAACAGACTAAAAGTCAGAAAAGGGCCAGAGACACTGGATACCTACTGACATGACATCACAAAGACCTCATCTGTGTTAAATTGAGAAGAAAAAAACCTCTTACTGTCTTTTGAGGCGATCCTTAAACAGTCTAGGAGTCAGAAAAGGACCAGAGACACTGGATGCCTAATGACATGACATCACAAAGACCTCATCTGTGTTTAATTGAGAAAAAAACCTCTTACTGTCTTTTGAAGTGATCCTTAAACAGTCTAGGAGTCAGAAAAGGGCCAGAGACACTGGATGCCTACTGACATGACATCACAAAGACCTCATCTGTGTTTAATTGAGAAAAAAACCACTTACTGTCTGTTGAAGCGATCCTTAAACAGTCTAGGAGTCAGAAAAGGGCCAGAGACACTGGATGCCTACTGACATGACATCACAAAGACCTCACCTGTGTTTAATTGAGAAGAAAAAAACCTCTTACTGTCTTTTGAGGCGATCCTTAAACAGTCTAGGAGTCAGAAAAGGGCCAGAGACACTGGATGCCTACTGACATGACATCACAAAGACCTCACCTGTGTTTAGTAGACAAGAAAAAAACCTCTTACTGTCTTTTGAAGCGATCCTTAAACAGTCTAGGAGTCAGAAAAGGGCCAGAGACACTGGATACCTACTGACATGACATCACAAAGACCTCATCTGTGTTAAATTGAGAAGAAAAAAACCTCTTACTGGCTTTTGGGGCGATCCTTAAACAGTCTAGGAGTCAGAAAAGGGCCAGAGACACTGGATGCCTACTGACATGACATCACAAAGACCTCATCTGTGTTTAATTGAGAAAAAAACCTCTTACTGTCTTTTGAAGTGATCCTTAAACAGGCTAGGAGTCAGAAAAGGGCCAGAGACACTGGATGCCTACTGACATGACATCACAAAGACCTCATCTGTGTTTAATTGAGAAAAAAAACCTCATACTGTCTTTTGAAGCGATCCTTAAACAGTGTAGGAGTCAGAAAAGGTTGAGAGACACTGGATGCCTACTGACATGACATCACAAAGACCTCATCTGTGTTTAATTGAGAAGAAAAAAACCTCTTACTGCCTTTTGGGGCGATCTTTAAACAGACTAAAAGTCAGAAAAGGGCCAGAGACACTGGATACCTACTGACATGACATCACAAAGACCTCACCTGTGTTTAATTGAGAAGAAAAAAACCTCTTACTGTCTTTTGAGGCGATCCTTAAACAGTCTAGGAGTCAGAAAAGGGCCAGAGACACTGGATGCCTACTGACATGACATCACAAAGACCTCATCTGTGTTTAATTGAGAAGAAAAAAACCTCTTACTGCCTTTTGGGGCGATCTTTAAACAGACTAAAAGTCAGAAAAGGGCCAGAGACACTGGATACCTACTGACATGACATCACAAAGACCTCACCTGTGTTTAATTGAGAAGAAAAAAACCTCTTACTGTCTTTTGAGGCGATCCTTAAACAGTCTAGGAGTCAGAAAAGGGCCAGAGACACTGGATGCCTACTGACATGACATCACAAAGACCTCACCTGTGTTTAGTAGACAAGAAAAAAACCTCTTACTGTCTTTTGAAGCGATCCTTAAACAGTCTAGGAGTCAGAAAAGGGCCAGAGACACTGGATACCTACTGACATGACATCACAAAGACCTCATCTGTGTTAAATTGAGAAGAAAAAAACCTCTTACTGGCTTTTGGGGCGATCCTTAAACAGTCTAGGAGTCAGAAAAGGGCCAGAGACACTGGATGCCTACTGACATGACATCACAAAGACCTCATCTGTGTTTAATTGACAAAAAAACCTCTTACTGTCTTTTGAAGTGATCCTTAAACTGGCTAGGAGTCAGAAAAGGGCCAGAGACACTGGATGCCTACTGACATGACATCACAAAGACCTCATCTGTGTTTAATTGAGAAAAAAAACCTCATACTGTCTTTTGAAGCGATCCTTAAACAGTGTAGGAGTCAGAAAAGGTTGAGAGACACTGGATGCCTACTGACATGACATCACAAAGACCTCATCTGTGTTTAATTGAGAAGAAAAAAACCTCTTACTGCCTTTTGGGGCGATCTTTAAACAGACTAAAAGTCAGAAAAGGGCCAGAGACACTGGATACCTACTGACATGACATCACAAAGACCTCACCTGTGTTTAATTGAGAAGAAAAAAACCTCTTACTGTCTTTTGAGGCGATCCTTAAACAGTCTAGGAGTCAGAAAAGGGCCAGAGACACTGGATGCCTACTGACATGACATCACAAAGACCTCATCTGTGTTTAATTGAGAAAAAAACCTCTTACTGTCTTTTGAAGTGATCCTTAAACAGTCTAGGAGTCAGAAAAGGGCCAGAGACACTGGATGCCTACTGACATGACATCACAAAGACCTCACCTGTGTTTAGTAGACAAGAAAAAAACCTCTTACTGTCTTTTGAAGCGATCCTTAAACAGTCTAGGAGTCAGAAAAGGGCCAGAGACACTGGATACCTACTGACATGACATCACAAAGACCTCATCTGTGTTAAATTGAGAAGAAAAAAACCTCTTACTGGCTATTGGGGCGATCCTTACACAGTCTAGGAGTCAGAAAAGGGCCAGAGACACTGGATGCCTACTGACATGACATCACAAAGACCTCATCTGTGTTTAATTGAGAAAAAAACCTCTTACTGTCTTTTGAAGTGATCCTTAAACAGTCTAGGAGTCAGAAAAGGGCCAGAGACACTGGATGCCTACTGACATGACATCACAAAGACCTCATCTGTGTTTAATTGAGAAAAAAACCTCTTACTGTCTGTTGAAGCGATCCTTAAACAGTCTAGGAGTCAGAAAAGTGCCAGAGACACTGGATGCCTACTGACATGACATCACAAAGACCTCACCTGTGTTTAATTGAGAAGAAAAAAACCTCTTACTGTCTTTTGAGGCGACCCTTAAACAGTCTAGGAGTCAGAAAAGGGCCAGAGACACTGGATGCCTACTGACATGACATCACAAAGACCTCACCTGTGTTTAGTAGACAAGAAAAAAACCTCTTACTGTCTTTTGAAGCGATCCTTAAACAGTCTAGGAGTCAGAAAAGGGCCAGAGACACTGGATACCTACTGACATGACATCACAAAGACCTCATCTGTGTTAAATTGAGAAGAAAAAAACCTCTTACTGGCTATTGGGGCGATCCTTAAACAGTCTAGGAGTCAGAAAAGGGCCAGAGACACTGGATGCCTACTGACATGACATCACAAAGACCTCATCTGTGTTTAATTGAGAAAAAAACCTCTTACTGTCTTTTGAAGTGATCCTTAAACAGGCTAGGAGTCAGAAAAGGGCCAGAGACACTGGATGCCTACTGACATGACATCACAAAGACCTCATCTGTGTTTAATTGAGAAAAAAAACCTCATACTTTCTTTTGAAGCGATCCTTAAACAGTGTAGGAGTGAGAAAAGGTCGAGAGACACTGGATGCCTACTGACATGACATCACAAAGACCTCACCTGTGTTTAGTAGACAAGAAAAAAACCTCTTACTGGCTTTTGGGGCGATCCTTAAACAGTCTAGGAGTCAGAAAAGGGCCAGAGACACTGGAGGCCTACTGACATGACATCACAAAGACCTCACCTGTGTTTAATTGAGAAGAAAAAAACCTCTTACTTTCGAGGCGATCCTTAAACAGTCTAGGAGTCAGAAAAGTGCCAGAGACACTGGATGCCTACGGACATGACATCACAAAGACACCATCTGTGTTTAATTGAGAAGAAAAACCTCTTACTGTCTTTTGAAGCAATCCTTAAACAGTCTAGGAGTCAGAAAAGGACCAGAGACACTGGATGCCTAATGACATGACATCACAAAGACCTCATCTGTGTTTAATTGAGAAAAAAACCTCTTATTGTCTTTTGAAGTGATCCTTAAACAGTCTAGGAGTCAGAAAAGGGCCAGAGACACTGGATGCCTACTGACATGACATCACAAAGACCTCATCTGTGTTTAATTGAGAAAAAAACCACTTACTGTCTGTTGAAGCGATCCTTAAACAGTCTAGGAGTCAGAAAAGGGCCAGAGACACTGGATGCCTACTGACATGACATCACAAAGACCTCACCTGTGTTTAATTGAGAAGAAAAAAACCTCTTACTGTCTTTTGAGGCGATCCTTAAACAGTCTAGGAGTCAGAAAAGGGCCAGAGACACTGGATGCCTACTGACATGACATCACAAAGACCTCACCTGTGTTTAATTGAGAAGAAAAAAACCTCTTACTGTCTTTTGAGGCGATCCTTAAACAGTCTAGGAGTCAGAAAAGGGCCAGAGACACTGGATGCCTACTGACATGACATCACAAAGACCTCATCTGTGTTTAATTGAGAAAAAAACCTCTTACTGTCTTTTGAAGTGATCCTTAAACAGTCTAGGAGTCAGAAAAGGGCCAGAGACACTGGATGCCTACTGACATGACATCACAAAGACCTCATCTGTGTTTAATTGAGAAAAAAACCTCTTACTGTCTGTTGAAGCGATCCTTAAACAGTCTAGGAGTCAGAAAAGTGCCAGAGACACTGGATGCCTACTGACATGACATCACAAAGACCTCACCTGTGTTTAATTGAGAAGAAAAAAACCTCTTACTGTCTTTTGAGGCGATCCTTAAACAGTCTAGGAGTCAGAAAAGGGCCAGAGACACTGGATGCCTACTGACATGACATCACAAAGACCTCACCTGTGTTTAGTAGACAAGAAAAAAACCTCTTACTGTCTTTTGAAGCGATCCTTAAACAGTCTAGGAGTCAGAAAAGGGCCAGAGACACTGGATACCTACAGACATGACATCACAAAGACCTCATCTGTGTTAAATTGAGAAGAAAAAAACCTCTTACTGGCTATTGGGGCGATCCTTGAACAGTCTAGGAGTCAGAAAAGGGCCAGAGACACTGGATGCCTAATGACATGACATCACAAAGACCTCATCTGTGTTTAATTGAGAAAAAAACCTCTTACTGTCTTTTGAAGTGATCCTTAAACAGTCTAGGAGTCAGAAAAGGGCCAGAGACACTGGATGCCTACTGACATGACATCACAAAGACCTCATCTGTGTTTAATTGAGAAAAAAACCACTTACTGTCTGTTGAAGCGATCCTTAAACAGTCTAGGAGTCAGAAAAGGGCCAGAGACACTGGATGCCTACTGACATGACATCACAAAGACCTCACCTGTGTTTAATTGAGAAGAAAAAAACCTCTTACTGTCTTTTGAGGCGATCCTTAAACAGTCTAGGAGTCAGAAAAGGGCCAGAGACACTGGATGCCTACTGACATGACATCACAAAGACCTCACCTGTGTTTAGTAGACAAGAAAAAAACCTCTTACTGTCTTTTGAAGCGATCCTTAACCAGTCTAGGAGTCAGAAAAGGGCCAGACACACTGGATACCTACTGACATGACATCACAAAGACCTCATCTGTGTTAAATTGAGAAGAAAAAAACCTCTTACTGGCTTTTGGGGCGATCCTTAAACAGTCTAGGAGTCAGAAAAGGGCCAGAGACACTGGATGCCTACTGACATGACATCACAAAGACCTCATCTGTGTTTAATTGAGAAAAAAACCTCTTACTGTCTTTTGAAGTGATCCTTAAACAGGCTAGGAGTCAGAAAAGGGCCAGAGACACTGGATGCCTACTGACATGACATCACAAAGACCTCATCTGTGTTTAATTGAGAAAAAAAACCTCATACTGTCTTTTGAAGCGATCCTTAAACAGTGTAGGAGTCAGAAAAGGTTGAGAGACACTGGATGCCTACTGACATGACATCACAAAGACCTCATCTGTGTTTAATTGAGAAGAAAAAAACCTCTTACTGCCTTTTGGGGCGATCTTTAAACAGACTAAAAGTCAGAAAAGGGCCAGAGACACTGGATACCTACTGACATGACATCACAAAGACCTCACCTGTGTTTAATTGAGAAGAAAAAAACCTCTTACTGTCTTTTGAGGCGATCCTTAAACAGTCTAGGAGTCAGAAAAGGGCCGGAGACACTGGATGCCTACTGACATGACATCACAAAGACCTCATCTGTGTTTAATTGAGAAGAAAAAAACCTCTTACTGCCTTTTGGGGCGATCTTTAAACAGACTAAAAGTCAGAAAAGGGCCAGAGACACTGGATACCTACTGACATGACATCACAAAGACCTCACCTGTGTTTAATTGAGAAGAAAAAAACCTCTTACTGTCTTTTGAGGCGATCCTTAAACAGTCTAGGAGTCAGAAAAGGGCCAGAGACACTGGATGCCTACTGACATGACATCACAAAGACCTCACCTGTGTTTAGTAGACAAGAAAAAAACCTCTTACTGTCTTTTGAAGCGATCCTTAAACAGTCTAGGAGTCAGAAAAGGGCCAGAGACACTGGATACCTACTGACATGACATCACAAAGACCTCATCTGTGTTAAATTGAGAAGAAAAAAACCTCTTACTGGCTTTTGGGGCGATCCTTAAACAGTCTAGGAGTCAGAAAAGGGCCAGAGACACTGGATGCCTACTGACATGACATCACAAAGACCTCATCTGTGTTTAATTGACAAAAAAACCTCTTACTGTCTTTTGAAGTGATCCTTAAACAGGCTAGGAGTCAGAAAAGGGCCAGAGACACTGGATGCCTACTGACATGACATCACAAAGACCTCATCTGTGTTTAATTGAGAAAAAAAACCTCATACTGTCTTTTGAAGCGATCCTTAAACAGTGTAGGAGTCAGAAAAGGTTGAGAGACACTGGATGCCTACTGACATGACATCACAAAGACCTCATCTGTGTTTAATTGAGAAGAAAAAAACCTCTTACTGCCTTTTGGGGCGATCTTTAAACAGACTAAAAGTCAGAAAAGGGCCAGAGACACTGGATACCTACTGACATGACATCACAAAGACCTCACCTGTGTTTAATTGAGAAGAAAAAAACCTCTTACTGTCTTTTGAGGCGATCCTTAAACAGTCTAGGAGTCAGAAAAGGGCCAGAGACACTGGATGCCTACTGACATGACATCACAAAGACCTCATCTGTGTTTAATTGAGAAAAAAACCTCTTACTGTCTTTTGAAGTGATCCTTAAACAGTCTAGGAGTCAGAAAAGGGCCAGAGACACTGGATGCCTACTGACATGACATCACAAAGACCTCACCTGTGTTTAGTAGACAAGAAAAAAACCTCTTACTGTCTTTTTAAGCGATCGTTAAACAGTCTAGGAGTCAGAAAAGGGCCAGAGACACTGGATACCTACTGACATGACATCACAAAGACCTCATCTGTGTTAAATTGAGAAGAAAAAAACCTGTTACTGGCTATTGGGGCGATCCTTACACAGTCTAGGAGTCAGAAAAGGGCCAGAGACACTGGATGCCTACTGACATGACATCACAAAGACCTCATCTGTGTTTAATTGAGAAAAAAACCTCTTACTGTCTTTTGAAGTGATCCTTAAACAGTCTAGGAGTCAGAAAAGGGCCAGAGACACTGGATGCCTACTGACATGACATCACAAAGACCTCATCTGTGTTTAATTGAGAAAAAAACCTCTTACTGTCTGTTGAAGCGATCCTTAAACAGTCTAGGAGTCAGAAAAGGGCCAGAGACACTGGATGCCTACTGACATGACATCACAAAGACCTCACCTGTGTTTAATTGAGAAGAAAAAAACCTCTTACTGTCTTTTGAGGCGATCCTTAAACAGTCTAGGAGTCAGAAAAGGGCCAGAGACACTGGATGCCTACTGACATGACATCACAAAGACCTCACCTGTGTTTAGTAGACAAGAAAAAAACCTCTTACTGTCTTTTGAAGCGATCCTTAAACAGTCTAGGAGTCAGAAAAGGGCCAGAGACACTGGATACCTACTGACATGACATCACAAAGACCTCATCTGTGTTAAATTGAGAAGAAAAAAACCTCTTACTGGCTTTTGGGGCGATCCTTAAACAGTCTAGGAGTCAGAAAAGGGCCAGAGACACTGGATGCCTACTGACATGACATCACAAAGACCTCATCTGTGTTTAATTGAGAAAAAAACCTCTTACTGTCTTTTGAAGTGATCCTTAAACAGGCTAGGAGTCAGAAAAGGGCCAGAGACACTGGATGCCTACTGACATGACATCACAAAGACCTCATCTGTGTTTAATTGAGAAAAAAAACCTCATACTGTCTTTTGAAGCGATCCTTAAACAGTGTAGGAGTCAGAAAAGGTTGAGAGACACTGGATGCCTACTGACATGACATCACAAAGACCTCATCTGTGTTTAATTGAGAAGAAAAAAACCTCTTACTGCCTTTTGGGGCGATCTTTAAACAGACTAAAAGTCAGAAAAGGGCCAGAGACACTGGATACCTACTGACATGACATCACAAAGACCTCACCTGTGTTTAATTGAGAAGAAAAAAACCTCTTACTGTCTTTTGAGGCGATCCTTAAACAGTCTAGGAGTCAGAAAAGGGCCAGAGACACTGGATGCCTACTGACATGACATCACAAAGACCTCATCTGTGTTTAATTGAGAAGAAAAAAACCTCTTACTGCCTTTTGGGGCGATCTTTAAACAGACTAAAAGTCAGAAAAGGGCCAGAGACACTGGATACCTACTGACATGACATCACAAAGACCTCACCTGTGTTTAATTGAGAAGAAAAAAACCTCTTACTGTCTTTTGAGGCGATCCTTAAACAGTCTAGGAGTCAGAAAAGGGCCAGAGACACTGGATGCCTACTGACATGACATCACAAAGACCTCACCTGTGTTTAGTAGACAAGAAAAAAACCTCTTACTGTCTTTTGAAGCGATCCTTAAACAGTCTAGGAGTCAGAAAAGGGCCAGAGACACTGGATACCTACTGACATGACATCACAAAGACCTCATCTGTGTTAAATTGAGAAGAAAAAAACCTCTTACTGGCTTTTGGGGCGATCCTTAAACAGTCTAGGAGTCAGAAAAGGGCCAGAGACACTGGATGCCTACTGACATGACATCACAAAGACCTCATCTGTGTTTAATTGACAAAAAAACCTCTTACTGTCTTTTGAAGTGATCCTTAAACAGGCTAGGAGTCAGAAAAGGGCCAGAGACACTGGATGCCTACTGACATGACATCACAAAGACCTCATCTGTGTTTAATTGAGAAAAAAAACCTCATACTGTCTTTTGAAGCGATCCTTAAACAGTGTAGGAGTCAGAAAAGGTTGAGAGACACTGGATGCCTACTGACATGACATCACAAAGACCTCATCTGTGTTTAATTGAGAAGAAAAAAACCTCTTACTGCCTTTTGGGGCGATCTTTAAACAGACTAAAAGTCAGAAAAGGGCCAGAGACACTGGATACCTACTGACATGACATCACAAAGACCTCACCTGTGTTTAATTGAGAAGAAAAAAACCTCTTACTGTCTTTTGAGGCGATCCTTAAACAGTCTAGGAGTCAGAAAAGGGCCAGAGACACTGGATGCCTACTGACATGACATCACAAAGACCTCATCTGTGTTTAATTGAGAAAAAAACCTCTTACTGTCTTTTGAAGTGATCCTTAAACAGTCTAGGAGTCAGAAAAGGGCCAGAGACACTGGATGCCTACTGACATGACATCACAAAGACCTCACCTGTGTTTAGTAGACAAGAAAAAAACCTCTTACTGTCTTTTTAAGCGATCGTTAAACAGTCTAGGAGTCAGAAAAGGGCCAGAGACACTGGATACCTACTGACATGACATCACAAAGACCTCATCTGTGTTAAATTGAGAAGAAAAAAACCTCTTACTGGCTATTGGGGCGATCCTTACACAGTCTAGGAGTCAGAAAAGGGCCAGAGACACTGGATGCCTACTGACATGACATCACAAAGACCTCATCTGTGTTTAATTGAGAAAAAAACCTCTTACTGTCTTTTGAAGTGATCCTTAAACAGTCTAGGAGTCAGAAAAGGGCCAGAGACACTGGATGCCTACTGACATGACATCACAAAGACCTCATCTGTGTTTAATTGAGAAAAAAACCTCTTACTGTCTGTTGAAGCGATCCTTAAACAGTCTAGGAGTCAGAAAAGGGCCAGAGACACTGGATGCCTACTGACATGACATCACAAAGACCTCACCTGTGTTTAATTGAGAAGAAAAAAACCTCTTACTGTCTTTTGAGGCGATCCTTAAACAGTCTAGGAGTCAGAAAAGGGCCAGAGACACTGGATGCCTACTGACATGACATCACAAAGACCTCACCTGTGTTTAGTAGACAAGAAAAAAACCTCTTACTGTCTTTTGAAGCGATCCTTAAACAGTCTAGGAGTCAGAAAAGGGCCAGAGACACTGGATACCTACTGACATGACATCACAAAGACCTCATCTGTGTTAAATTGAGAAGAAAAAAACCTCTTACTGGCTATTGGGGCGATCCTTAAACAGTCTAGGAGTCAGAAAAGGGCCAGAGACACTGGATGCCTACTGACATGACATCACAAAGACCTCATCTGTGTTTAATTGAGAAAAAAACCTCTTACTGTCTTTTGAAGTGATCCTTAAACAGGCTAGGAGTCAGAAAAGGGCCAGAGACACTGGATGCCTACTGACATGACATCACAAAGACCTCATCTGTGTTTAATTGAGAAAAAAAACCTCATACTTTCTTTTGAAGCGATCCTTAAACAGTGTAGGAGTGAGAAAAGGTCGAGAGACACTGGATGCCTACTGACATGACATCACAAAGACCTCATCTGTGTTTAATTGAGAAGAAAAAAACCTCTTACTGTCTTTTGAGGCGATCCTTAAACAGTCTAGGAGTCAGAAAAGGGCCAGAGACACTGGATGCCTACTGACATGACATCACAAAGACCTCACCTGTGTTTAGTAGACAAGAAAAAAACCTCTTACTGTCTTTTGAAGCGATCCTTAAACAGTCTAGGAGTCAGAAAAGGGCCAGAGACACTGGATACCTACTGACATGACATCACAAAGACCTCATCTGTGTTAAATTGAGAAGAAAAAAACCTCTTACTGGCTATTGGGGCGATCCTTAAACAGTCTAGGAGTCAGAAAAGGGCCAGAGACACTGGATGCCTACTGACATGACATCACAAATACCTCATCTGTGTTTAATTGAGAAAAAAACCTCTTACTGTCTTTTGAAGTGATCCTTAAACAGGCTAGGAGTCAGAAAAGGGCCAGAGACACTGGATGCCTACTGACATGACATCACAAAGACCTCATCTGTGTTTAATTGAGAAAAAAAACCTCATACTTTCTTTTGAAGCGATCCTTAAACAGTGTAGGAGTGAGAAAAGGTCGAGAGACACTGGATGCCTACTGACATGACATCACAAAGACCTCATCTGTGTTTAATTGAGAAGAAAAACCTCTTACTGGCTTTTGGGGCGATCCTTAAACAGTCTAGGAGTCAGAAAAGGGCCAGAGACACTGGAGGCCTACTGACATGACATCACAAAGACCTCACCTGTGTTTAATTGAGAAGAAAAAAACCTCTTACTTTCGAGGCGATCCTTAAACAGTCTAGGAGTCAGAAAAGTGCCAGAGACACTGGATGCCTACGGACATGACATCACAAAGACACCATCTGTGTTTAATTGAGAAGAAAAACCTCTTACTGTCTTTTGAAGCAATCCTTAAACAGTCTAGGAGTCAGAAAAGGACCAGAGACACTGGATGCCTAATGACATGACATCACAAAGACCTCATCTGTGTTTAATTGAGAAAAAAACCTCTTATTGTCTTTTGAAGTGATCCTTAAACAGTCTAGGAGTCAGAAAAGGGCCAGAGACACTGGATGCCTACTGACATGACATCACAAAGACCTCATCTGTGTTTAATTGAGAAAAAAACCACTTACTGTCTGTTGAAGCGATCCTTAAACAGTCTAGGAGTCAGAAAAGGGCCAGAGACACTGGATGCCTACTGACATGACATCACAAAGACCTCACCTGTGTTTAATTGAGAAGAAAAAAACCTCTTACTGTCTTTTGAGGCGATCCTTAAACAGTCTAGGAGTCAGAAAAGGGCCAGAGACACTGGATGCCTACTGACATGACATCACAAAGACCTCACCTGTGTTTAATTGAGAAGAAAAAAACCTCTTACTGTCTTTTGAGGCGATCCTTAAACAGTCTAGGAGTCAGAAAAGGGCCAGAGACACTGGATGCCTACTGACATGACATCACAAAGACCTCATCTGTGTTTAATTGAGAAAAAAACCTCTTACTGTCTTTTGAAGTGATCCTTAAACAGTCTAGGAGTCAGAAAAGGGCCAGAGACACTGGATGCCTACTGACATGACATCACAAAGACCTCATCTGTGTTTAATTGAGAAAAAAACCTCTTACTGTCTGTTGAAGCGATCCTTAAACAGTCTAGGAGTCAGAAAAGTGCCAGAGACACTGGATGCCTACTGACATGACATCACAAAGACCTCACCTGTGTTTAATTGAGAAGAAAAAAACCTCTTACTGTCTTTTGAGGCGATCCTTAAACAGTCTAGGAGTCAGAAAAGGGCCAGAGACACTGGATGCCTACTGACATGACATCACAAAGACCTCACCTGTGTTTAGTAGACAAGAAAAAAACCTCTTACTGTCTTTTGAAGCGATCCTTAAACAGTCTAGGAGTCAGAAAAGGGCCAGAGACACTGGATACCTACAGACATGACATCACAAAGACCTCATGTGTGTTAAATTGAGAAGAAAAAAACCTCTTACTGGCTATTGGGGCGATCCTTAAACAGTCTAGGAGTCAGAAAAGGGCCAGAGACACTGGATGCCTAATGACATGACATCACAAAGACCTCATCTGTGTTTAATTGAGAAAAAAACCTCTTACTGTCTTTTGAAGTGATCCTTAAACAGTCTAGGAGTCAGAAAAGGGCCAGAGACACTGGATGCCTACTGACATGACATCACAAAGACCTCATCTGTGTTTAATTGAGAAAAAAACCACTTACTGTCTGTTGAAGCGATCCTTAAACAGTCTAGGAGTCAGAAAAGGGCCAGAGACACTGGATGCCTACTGACATGACATCACAAAGACCTCACCTGTGTTTAATTGAGAAGAAAAAAACCTCTTACTGTCTTTTGAGGCGATCCTTAAACAGTCTAGGAGTCAGAAAAGGGCCAGAGACACTGGATGCCTACTGACATGACATCACAAAGACCTCACCTGTGTTTAATTGAGAAGAAAAAAACCTCTTACTGTCTTTTGAGGCGATCCTTAAACAGTCTAGGAGTCAGAAAAGGGCCAGAGACACTGGATGCCTACTGACATGACATCACAAAGACCTCATCTGTGTTTAATTGAGAAAAAAACCTCTTACTGTCTTTTGAAGTGATCCTTAAACAGTCTAGGAGTCAGAAAAGGGCCAGAGACACTGGATGCCTACTGACATGACATCACAAAGACCTCATCTGTGTTTAATTGAGAAAAAAACCTCTTACTGTCTGTTGAAGCGATCCTTAAACAGTCTAGGAGTCAGAAAAGTGCCAGAGACACTGGATGCCTACTGACATGACATCACAAAGACCTCACCTGTGTTTAATTGAGAAGAAAAAAACCTCTTACTGTCTTTTGAGGCGATCCTTAAACAGTCTAGGAGTCAGAAAAGGGCCAGAGACACTGGATGCCTACTGACATGACATCACAAAGACCTCACCTGTGTTTAGTAGACAAGAAAAAAACCTCTTACTGTCTTTTGAAGCGATCCTTAAACAGTCTAGGAGTCAGAAAAGGGCCAGAGACACTGGATACCTACTGACATGACATCACAAAGACCTCATCTGTGTTAAATTGAGAAGAAAAAAACCTCTTACTGGCTATTGGGGCGATCCTTAAACAGTCTAGGAGTCAGAAAAGGGCCAGAGACACTGGATGCCTACTGACATGACATCACAAAGACCTCATCTGTGTTTAATTGAGAAAAAAACCTCTTACTGTCTTTTGAAGTGATCCTTAAACAGGCTAGGAGTCAGAAAAGGGCCAGAGACACTGGATGCCTACTGACATGACATCACAAAGACCTCATCTGTGTTTAATTGAGAAAAAAAACCTCATACTTTCTTTTGAAGCGATCCTTAAACAGTGTAGGAGTGAGAAAAGGTCGAGAGACACTGGATGCCTACTGACATGACATCACAAAGACCTCATCTGTGTTTAATTGAGAAGAAAAACCTCTTACTGGCTTTTGGGGCGATCCTTAAACAGTCTAGGAGTCAGAAAAGGGCCAGAGACACTGGAGGCCTACTGACATGACATCACAAAGACCTCACCTGTGTTTAATTGAGAAGAAAAAAACCTCTTACTTTCAAGGCGATCCTTAAACAGTCTAGGAGTCAGAAAAGTGCCAGAGACACTGGATGCCTACGGACATGACATCACAAAGACACCATCTGTGTTTAATTGAGAAGAAAAACCTCTTACTGTCTTTTGAAGCAATCCTTAAACAGTCTAGGAGTCAGAAAAGGACCAGAGACACTGGATGCCTAATGACATGACATCACAAAGACCTCATCTGTGTTTAATTGAGAAAAAAACCTCTTACTGTCTTTTGAAGTGATCCTTAAACAGTCTAGGAGTCAGAAAAGGGCCAGAGACACTGGATGCCTACTGACATGACATCACAAAGACCTCATCTGTGTTTAATTGAGAAAAAAACCACTTACTGTCTGTTGAAGCGATCCTTAAACAGTCTAGGAGTCAGAAAAGGGCCAGAGACACTGGATGCCTACTGACATGACATCACAAAGACCTCACCTGTGTTTAATTGAGAAGAAAAAAACCTCTTACTGTCTTTTGAGGCGATCCTTAAACAGTCTAGGAGTCAGAAAAGGGCCAGAGACACTGGATGCCTACTGACATGACATCACAAAGACCTCACCTGTGTTTAGTAGACAAGAAAAAAACCTCTTACTGTCTTTTGAAGCGATCCTTAAACAGTCTAGGAGTCAGAAAAGGGCCAGAGACACTGGATACCTACTGACATGACATCACAAAGACCTCATCTGTGTTAAATTGAGAAGAAAAAAACCTCTTACTGGCTTTTGGGGCGATCCTTAAACAGTCTAGGAGTCAGAAAAGGACCAGAGACACTGGATGCCTAATGACATGACATCACAAAGACCTCATCTGTGTTAAATTGAGAAGAAAAAAACCTCTTACTGTCTTTTGAAGCAATCCTTAAACAGTCTAGGAGTCAGAAAAGGACCAGAGACACTGGATGCCTAATGACATGACATCACAAAGACCTCATCTGTGTTTAATTGAGAAAAAAACCTCTTACTGTCTTTTGAAGTGATCCTTAAACAGTCTAGGAGTCAGAAAAGGGCCAGAGACACTGGATGCCTACTGACATGACATCACAAAGACCTCATCTGTGTTTAATTGAGAAAAAAACCACTTACTGTCTGTTGAAGCGATCCTTAAACAGTCTAGGAGTCAGAAAAGGGCCAGAGACACTGGATGCCTACTGACATGACATCACAAAGACCTCACCTGTGTTTAGTAGACAAGAAAAAAACCTCTTACTGTCTTTTGAAGCGATCCTTAAACAGTCTAGGAGTCAGAAAAGGGCCAGAGACACTGGATACCTACTGACATGACATCACAAAGACCTCATCTGTGTTAAATTGAGAAGAAAAAAACCTCTTACTGGCTTTTGGGGCGATCCTTAAACAGTCTAGGAGTCAGAAAAGGGCCAGAGACACTGGATGCCTACTGACATGACATCACAAAGACCTCATCTGTGTTTAATTGAGAAAAAAACCTCTTACTGTCTTTTGAAGTGATCCTTAAACAGGCTAGGAGTCAGAAAAGGGCCAGAGACACTGGATGCCTACTGACATGACATCACAAAGACCTCATCTGTGTTTAATTGAGAAAAAAAACCTCATACTGTCTTTTGAAGCGATCCTTAAACAGTGTAGGAGTCAGAAAAGGTTGAGAGACACTGGATGCCTACTGACATGACATCACAAAGACCTCATCTGTGTTTAATTGAGAAGAAAAAAACCTCTTACTGCCTTTTGGGGCGATCTTTAAACAGACTAAAAGTCAGAAAAGGGCCAGAGACACTGGATACCTACTGACATGACATCACAAAGACCTCACCTGTGTTTAATTGAGAAGAAAAAAACCTCTTACTGTCTTTTGAGGCGATCCTTAAACAGTCTAGGAGTCAGAAAAGGGCCAGAGACACTGGATGCCTACTGACATGACATCACAAAGACCTCATCTGTGTTTAATTGAGAAAAAAACCTCTTACTGTCTTTTGAAGTGATCCTTAAACAGTCTAGGAGTCAGAAAAGGGCCAGAGACACTGGATGCCTACTGACATGACATCACAAAGACCTCACCTGTGTTTAGTAGACAAGAAAAAAACCTCTTACTGTCTTTTGAAGCGATCCTTAAACAGTCTAGGAGTCAGAAAAGGGCCAGAGACACTGGATACCTACTGACATGACATCACAAAGACCTCATCTGTGTTAAATTGAGAAGAAAAAAACCTCTTACTGGCTATTGGGGCGATCCTTACACAGTCTAGGAGTCAGAAAAGGGCCAGAGACACTGGATGCCTACTGACATGACATCACAAAGACCTCATCTGTGTTTAATTGAGAAAAAAACCTCTTACTGTCTTTTGAAGTGATCCTTAAACAGGCTAGGAGTCAGAAAAGGGCCAGAGACACTGGATGCCTACTGACATGACATCACAAAGACCTCATCTGTGTTTAATTGAGAAAAAAAAACCTCATACTGTCTTTTGAAGCGATCCTTAAACAGTGTAGGAGTCAGAAAAGGTCGAGAGACACTGGATGCCTACTGACATGACAACACAAAGACCTCATCTGTGTTTAATTGAGAAAAAAACCTCTTACTGTCTTTTGAAGTGATCCTTAAACAGTCTAGGAGTCAGAAAAGGGCCAGAGACACTGGATGCCTACTGACATGACATCACAAAGACCTCATCTGTGTTTAATTGAGAAAAAAACCTCTTACTGTCTGTTGAAGCGATCCTTAAACAGTCTAGGAGTCAGAAAAGTGCCAGAGACACTGGATGCCTACTGACATGACATCACAAAGACCTCACCTGTGTTTAATTGAGAAGAAAAAAACCTCTTACTGTCTTTTGAGGCGATCCTTAAACAGTCTAGGAGTCAGAAAAGGGCCAGAGACACTGGATACCTACTGACATGACATCACAAAGACCTCATCTGTGTTAAATTGAGAAGAAAAAAACCTCTTACTGGCTATTGGGGCGATCCTTAAACAGTCTAGGAGTCAGAAAAGGGCCAGAGACACTGGATGCCTACTGACATGACATCACAAAGACCTCATCTGTGTTTAATTGAGAAAAAAACCTCTTACTGTCTTTTGAAGTGATCCTTAAACAGGCTAGGAGTCAGAAAAGGGCCAGAGACACTGGATGCCTACTGACATGACATCACAAAGACCTCATCTGTGTTTAATTGAGAAAAAAAACCTCATACTTTTTTTTGAAGCGATCCTTAAACAGTGTAGGAGTGAGAAAAGGTCGAGAGACACTGGATGCCTACTGACATGACATCACAAAGACCTCATCTGTGTTTAATTGAGAAGAAAAACCTCTTACTGGCTTTTGGGGTGATCCTTAAACAGTCTAGGAGTCAGAAAAGGGCCAGAGACACTGGAGGCCTACTGACATGACATCACAAAGACCTCACCTGTGTTTAATTGAGAAGAAAAAAACCTCTTACTTTCAAGGCGATCCTTAAACAGTCTAGGAGTCAGAAAAGTGCCAGAGACACTGGATGCCTACGGACATGACATCACAAAGACACCATCTGTGTTTAATTGAGAAGAAAAACCTCTTACTGTCTTTTGAAGCAATCCTTAAACAGTCAAGGAGTCAGGAAAGGACCAGAGACACTGGATGCCTAATGACATGACATCACAAAGACCTCATCTGTGTTTAATTGAGAAAAAAACCTCTTACTGTCTTTTGAAGTGATCCTTAAACAGTCTAGGAGTCAGAAAAGGGCCAGAGACACTGGATGCCTACTGACATGACATCACAAAGACCTCATCTGTGTTTAATTGAGAAAAAAACCACTTACTGTCTGTTGAAGCGATCCTTAAACAGTCTAGGAGTCAGAAAAGGGCCAGAGACACTGGATGCCTACTGACATGACATCACAAAGACCTCACCTGTGTTTAATTGAGAAGAAAAAAACCTCTTACTGTCTTTTGAGGCGATCCTTAAACAGTCTAGGAGTCAGAAAAGGGCCAGAGACACTGGATGCCTACTGACATGACATCACAAAGACCTCACCTGTGTTTAGTAGACAAGAAAAAAACCTCTTACTGTCTTTTGAAGCGATCCTTAAACAGTCTAGGAGTCAGAAAAGGGCCAGAGACACTGGATACCTACTGACATGACATCACAAAGACCTCATCTGTGTTAAATTGAGAAGAAAAAAACCTCTTACTGGCTTTTGGGGCGATCCTTAAACAGTCTAGGAGTCAGAAAAGGACCAGAGACACTGGATGCCTAATGACATGACATCACAAAGACCTCATCTGTGTTAAATTGAGAAGAAAAAAACCTCTTACTGTCTTTTGAAGCAATCCTTAAACAGTCTAGGAGTCAGAAAAGGACCAGAGACACTGGATGCCTAATGACATGACATCACAAAGACCTCATCTGTGTTTAATTGAGAAAAAAACCTCTTACTGTCTTTTGAAGTGATCCTTAAACAGTCTAGGAGTCAGAAAAGGGCCAGAGACACTGGATGCCTACTGACATGACATCACAAAGACCTCATCTGTGTTTAATTGAGAAAAAAACCACTTACTGTCTGTTGAAGCGATCCTTAAACAGTCTAGGAGTCAGAAAAGGGCCAGAGACACTGGATGCCTACTGACATGACATCACAAAGACCTCACCTGTGTTTAGTAGACAAGAAAAAAACCTCTTACTGCCTTTTGAAGCGATCCTTAAACAGTCTAGGAGTCAGAAAAGGGCCAGAGACACTGGATACCTACTGACATGACATCACAAAGACCTCATCTGTGTTAAATTGAGAAGAAAAAAACCTCTTACTGGCTTTTGGGGCGATCCTTAAACAGTCTAGGAGTCAGAAAAGGGCCAGAGACACTGGATGCCTACTGACATGACATCACAAAGACCTCATCTGTGTTTAATTGAGAAAAAAACCTCTTACTGTCTTTTGAAGTGATCCTTAAACAGGCTAGGAGTCAGAAAAGGGCCAGAGACACTGGATGCCTACTGACATGACATCACAAAGACCTCATCTGTGTTTAATTGAGAAAAAAAACCTCATACTGTCTTTTGAAGCGATCCTTAAACAGTGTAGGAGTCAGAAAAGGTTGAGAGACACTGGATGCCTACTGACATGACATCACAAAGACCTCATCTGTGTTTAATTGAGAAGAAAAAAACCTCTTACTGCATTTGGGGCGATCTTTAAACAGACTAAAAGTCAGAAAAGGGCCAGAGACACTGGATACCTACTGACATGACATCACAAAGACCTCACCTGTGTTTAATTGAGAAGAAAAAAACCTCTTACTGTCTTTTGAGGCGATCCTTAAACAGTCTAGGAGTCAGAAAAGGGCCAGAGACACTGGATGCCTACTGACATGACATCACAAAGACCTCATCTGTGTTTAATTGAGAAAAAAACCTCTTACTGTCTTTTGAAGTGATCCTTAAACAGTCTAGGAGTCAGAAAAGGGCCAGAGACACTGGATGCCTACTGACATGACATCACAAAGACCTCACCTGTGTTTAGTAGACAAGAAAAAAACCTCTTACTGTCTTTTGAAGCGATCCTTAAACAGTCTAGGAGTCAGAAAAGGGCCAGAGACACTGGATACCTACTGACATGACATCACAAAGACCTCATCTGTGTTAAATTGAGAAGAAAAAAACCTCTTACTGGCTATTGGGGCGATCCTTACACAGTCTAGGAGTCAGAAAAGGGCCAGAGACACTGGATGCCTACTGACATGACATCACAAAGACCTCATCTGTGTTTAATTGAGAAAAAAACCTCTTACTGTCTTTTGAAGTGATCCTTAAACAGGCTAGGAGTCAGAAAAGGGCCAGAGACACTGGATGCCTACTGACATGACATCACAAAGACCTCATCTGTGTTTAATTGAGAAAAAAAAACCTCATACTGTCTTTTGAAGCGATCCTTAAACAGTGTAGGAGTCAGAAAAGGTCGAGAGACACTGGATGCCTACTGACATGACAACACAAAGACCTCATCTGTGTTTAATTGAGAAAAAAACCTCTTACTGTCTTTTGAAGTGATCCTTAAACAGTCTAGGAGTCAGAAAAGGGCCAGAGACACTGGATGCCTACTGACATGACATCACAAAGACCTCATCTGTGTTTAATTGAGAAAAAAACCTCTTACTGTCTGTTGAAGCGATCCTTAAACAGTCTAGGAGTCAGAAAAGTGCCAGAGACACTGGATGCCTACTGACATGACATCACAAAGACCTCACCTGTGTTTAATTGAGAAGAAAAAAACCTCTTACTGTCTTTTGAGGCGATCCTTAAACAGTCTAGAAGTCAGAAAAGGGCCAGAGACACTGGATGCCTACTGACATGACATCACAAAGACCTCACCTGTGTTTAGTAGACAAGAAAAAAACCTCTTACTGTCTTTTGAAGCGATCCTTAAACAGTCTAGGAGTCAGAAAAGGGCCAGAGACACTGGATACCTACTGACATGACATCACAAAGACCTCATCTGTGTTAAATTGAGAAGAAAAAAACCTCTTACTGGCTATTGGGGCGATCCTTAAACAGTCTAGGAGTCAGAAAAGGGCCAGAGACACTGGATGCCTACTGACATGACATCACAAAGACCTCATCTGTTTTTAATTGAGAAAAAAACCTCTTACTGTCTTTTGAAGTGATCCTTAAACAGGCTAGGAGTCAGAAAAGGGCCAGAGACACTGGATGCCTACTGACATGACATCACAAAGACCTCATCTGTGTTTAATTGAGAAAAAAAACCTCATACTGTCTTTTGAAGCGATCCTTAAACAGTGTAGGAGTGAGAAAAGGTCGAGAGACACTGGATGCCTACTGACATGACATCACAAAGACCTCATCTGTGTTTAATTGAGAAGAAAAACCTCTTACTGGCTTTTGGGGCGATCCTTAAACAGTCTAGGAGTCAGAAAAGGGCCAGAGACACTGGAGGCCTACTGACATGACATCACAAAGACCTCACCTGTGTTTAATTGGGAAGAAAAAAACCTCTTACTTTCGAGGCGATCCTTAAACAGTCTAGGAGTCAGAAAAGGGCCAGAGACACTGGATGCCTACGGACATGACATCACAAAGACACCATCTGTGTTTAATTGAGAAGAAAAACCTCTTACTGTCTTTTGAAGCAATCCTTAAACAGTCTAGGAGTCAGAAAAGGACCAGAGACACTGGATGCCTAATGACATGACATCACAAAGACCTCATCTGTGTTTAATTGAGAAAAAAACCTCTTACTGTCTTTTGAAGTGATCCTTAAACAGTCTAGGAGTCAGAAAAGGGCCAGAGACACTGGATGCCTACTGACATGACATCACAAAGACCTCATCTGTGTTTAATTGAGAAAAAAACCTCTTACTGTCTGTTGAAGCGATCCTTAAACAGTCTAGGAGTCAGAAAAGGGCCAGAGACACTGGATGCCTACTGACATGACATCACAAAGACCTCACCTGTGTTTAATTGAGAAGAAAAAAAACTCTTACTGTCTTTTGAGGCGATCCTTAAACAGTCTAGGAGTCAGAAAAGGGCCAGAGACACTGGATGCCTACTGACATGACATCACAAAGACCTCACCTGTGTTTAGTAGACAAGAAAAAAACCTCTTACTGTCTTTTGAAGCGATCCTTAAACAGTCTAGGAGTCAGAAAAGGGCCAGAGACACTGGATACCTACTGACATGACATCACAAAGACCTCATCTGTGTTAAATTGAGAAGAAAAAAACCTCTTACTGGCTTTTGGGGCGATCCTTAAACAGTCTAGGAGTCAGAAAAGGGCCAGAGACACTGGATGCCTACTGACATGACATCACAAAGACCTCATCTGTGTTTAATTGAGAAAAAAACCTCTTACTGTCTTTTGAAGTGATCCTTAAACAGGCTAGGAGTCAGAAAAGGGCCAGAGACACTGGATGCCTACTGACATGACATCACAAAGACCTCATCTGTGTTTAATTGAGAAAAAAAACCTCATACTGTCTTTTGAAGCGATCCTTAAACAGTGTAGGAGTCAGAAAAGGTTGAGAGACACTGGATGCCTACTGACATGACATCACAAAGACCTCATCTGTGTTTAATTGAGAAGAAAAAAACCTCTTACTGCCTTTTGGGGCGATCTTTAAACAGACTAAAAGTCAGAAAAGGGCCAGAGACACTGGATACCTACTGACATGACATCACAAAGACCTCACCTGTGTTTAATTGAGAAGAAAAAAACCTCTTACTGTCTTTTGAGGCGATCCTTAAACAGTCTAGGAGTCAGAAAAGGGCCAGAGACACTGGATGCCTACTGACATGACATCACAAAGACCTCATCTGTGTTTAATTGAGAAAAAAACCTCTTACTGTCTTTTGAAGTGATCCTTAAACAGTCTAGGAGTCAGAAAAGGGCCAGAGACACTGGATGCCTACTGACATGACATCACAAAGACCTCACCTGTGTTTAGTAGACAAGAAAAAAACCTCTTACTGTCTTTTGAAGCGATCCTTAAACAGTCTAGGAGTCAGAAAAGGGCCAGAGACACTGGATACCTACTGACATGACATCACAAAGACCTCATCTGTGTTAAATTGAGAAGAAAAAAACCTCTTACTGGCTATTGGGGCGATCCTTACACAGTCTAGGAGTCAGAAAAGGGCCAGAGACACTGGATGCCTACTGACATGACATCACAAAGACCTCATCTGTGTTTAATTGAGAAAAAAACCTCTTACTGTCTTTTGAAGTGATCCTTAAACAGGCTAGGAGTCAGAAAAGGGCCAGAGACACTGGATGCCTACTGACATGACATCACAAAGACCTCATCTGTGTTTAATTGAGAAAAAAAAACCTCATACTGTCTTTTGAAGCGATCCTTAAACAGTGTAGGAGTCAGAAAAGGTCGAGAGACACTGGATGCCTACTGACATGACAACACAAAGACCTCATCTGTGTTTAATTGAGAAAAAAACCTCTTACTGTCTTTTGAAGTGATCCTTAAACAGTCTAGGAGTCAGAAAAGGGCCAGAGACACTGGATGCCTACTGACATGACATCACAAAGACCTCATCTGTGTTTAATTGAGAAAAAAACCTCTTACTGTCTGTTGAAGCGATCCTTAAACAGTCTAGGAGTCAGAAAAGTGCCAGAGACACTGGATGCCTACTGACATGACATCACAAAGACCTCACCTGTGTTTAATTGAGAAGAAAAAAACCTCTTACTGTCTTTTGAGGCGATCCTTAAACAGTCTAGAAGTCAGAAAAGGGCCAGAGACACTGGATGCCTACTGACATGACATCACAAAGACCTCACCTGTGTTTAGTAGACAAGAAAAAAACCTCTTACTGTCTTTTGAAGCGATCCTTAAACAGTCTAGGAGTCAGAAAAGGGCCAGAGACACTGGATACCTACTGACATGACATCACAAAGACCTCATCTGTGTTAAATTGAGAAGAAAAAAACCTCTTACTGGCTATTGGGGCGATCCTTAAACAGTCTAGGAGTCAGAAAAGGGCCAGAGACACTGGATGCCTACTGACATGACATCACAAAGACCTCATCTGTTTTTAATTGAGAAAAAAACCTCTTACTGTCTTTTGAAGTGATCCTTAAACAGGCTAGGAGTCAGAAAAGGGCCAGAGACACTGGATGCCTACTGACATGACATCACAAAGACCTCATCTGTGTTTAATTGAGAAAAAAAACCTCATACTGTCTTTTGAAGCGATCCTTAAACAGTGTAGGAGTGAGAAAAGGTCGAGAGACACTGGATGCCTACTGACATGACATCACAAAGACCTCATCTGTGTTTAATTGAGAAGAAAAACCTCTTACTGGCTTTTGGGGCGATCCTTAAACAGTCTAGGAGTCAGAAAAGGGCCAGAGACACTGGAGGCCTACTGACATGACATCACAAAGACCTCACCTGTGTTTAATTGGGAAGAAAAAAACCTCTTACTTTCGAGGCGATCCTTAAACAGTCTAGGAGTCAGAAAAGGGCCAGAGACACTGGATGCCTACGGACATGACATCACAAAGACACCATCTGTGTTTAATTGAGAAGAAAAACCTCTTACTGTCTTTTGAAGCAATCCTTAAACAGTCTAGGAGTCAGAAAAGGACCAGAGACACTGTATGCCTAATGACATGACATCACAAAGACCTCATCTGTGTTTAATTGAGAAAAAAACCTCTTACTGTCTTTTGAAGTGATCCTTAAACAGTCTAGGAGTCAGAAAAGGGCCAGAGACACTGGATGCCTACTGACATGACATCACAAAGACCTCATCTGTGTTTAATTGAGAAAAAAACCTCTTACTGTCTGTTGAAGCGATCCTTAAACAGTCTAGGAGTCAGAAAAGGGCCAGAGACACTGGATGCCTACTGACATGACATCACAAAGACCTCACCTGTGTTTAATTGAGAAGAAAAAAAACTCTTACTGTCTTTTGAGGCGATCCTTAAACAGTCTAGGAGTCAGAAAAGGGCCAGAGACACTGGATGCCTACTGACATGACATCACGAAGACCTCACCTGTGTTTAGTAGACAAGAAAAAAACCTCTTACTGTCTTTTGAAGCGATCCTTAAACAGTCTAGGAGTCAGAAAAGGGCCAGAGACACTGGATACCTACTGACATGACATCACAAAGACCTCATCTGTGTTAAATTGAGAAGAAAAAAACCTCTTACTGGCTTTTGGGGCGATCCTTAAACAGTCTAGGAGTCAGAAAAGGGCCAGAGACACTGGAAGTCTACTGACATGACATCACAAAGACCTCATCTGTGTTTAATTGAGAAAAAAACCTCTTACTGTCTTTTGAAGTGATCCTTAAACAGGCTAGGAGTCAGAAAAGGGCCAGAGACCCTGGATGCCTACTGACATGACATCACAAAGACCTCATCTGTGTTTAATTGAGAAAAAAAACCTCATACTGTCTTTTGAAGCGATCCTTAAACAGTGTAGGAGTCAGAAAAGGTCGAGAGACACTGGATGCCTACTGACATGACATCACAAAGACCTCATCTGTGTTTAATTGAGAAGAAAAAAACCTCTTACTGCCTTTTGGGGCGATCTTTAAACAGACTAAAAGTCAGAAAAGGGCCAGAGACACTGGATACCTACTGACATGACATCACAAAGACCTCACCTGTGTTTAATTGAGAAGAAAAAAACCTCTTACTGTCTTTTGAGGCGATCCTTAAACTGTCTAGGAGTCAGAAAAGGGCCAGAGACACTGGAGGCCTACTGACATGACATCACAAAGACCTCATCTGTGTTTAATTGAGAAAAAAAAAACCTCTTACTGGCTTTTGGGGCGATCCTTAAACAGTGTAGGAGTCAGAAAAGGGCGAGAGACACTGGATGCCTACTGACATGACATCACAAAAACCTCATCTGTGTTTAATTGAGAAGAAAAACCTCATACTGTCTTTTGAAGCGATCCTTAAACAGTGTAGGAGTCAGAAAAGGGCGAGAGACACTGGATGCCTACTGACATGACATCACAAGGACCTCATCTGTGTTTAATTGAGAAGAAAAACCTCATACTGTCTTTTGAAGCGATCCTTAAATAGTCTAGGAGTCAGAAAAGGACCAGAGACACTGGATGCCTACTGACATGACATCACAAAGACCTCATCTGTGTTTAATTGAGAAAAAAACCTCTTACTGTCTTTTGAAGTGATCCTTAAACAGTCTAGGAGTCAGAAAAGGGCCAGAGACACTGGATGCCTACTGACATGACATCACAAAGACCTCATCTGTGTTTAATTGAGAAAAAAACCTCTTACTGTCTGTTGAAGCGATCCTTAAACAGTCTAGGAGTCAGAAAAGGGCCAGAGACACTGGATGCCTACTGACATGACATCACAAAGACCTCACCTGTGTTTAATTGAGAAGAAAAAAACCTCTTACTGTCTTTTGAGGCGATCCTTAAACAGTCTAGGAGTCAGAAAAGGGCCAGAGACACTGGATGCCTGCTGACATGACATCACAAAGACCTCACCTGTGTTTAGTAGACAAGAAAAAAACCTCTTACTGTCTTTTGAAGCGATCCTTAAACAGTCTAGGATTCAGAAAAGGGCCAGAGACACTGGATACCTACTGACATGACATCACAAAGACCTCATCTGTGTTAAATTGAGAAGAAAAAAACCTCTTACTGGCTATTGGGGCGATTCTTAAACAGTCTAGGAGTCAGAAAAGGGCCAGAGACACTGGAGGCCTACTGACATGACATCACAAAGACCTCATCTGTGTTTAATTGAGAAAAAAAAAAACCTCTTACTGGCTTTTGGGGCGATCCTTAAACAGTGTAGGAGTCAGAAAAGGGCGAGAGACACTGGATGCCTACTGACATGACATCACAAAAACCTCATCTGTGTTTAATTGAGAAGAAAAACCTCTTACTGTCTTTTGAAGTGATCCTTAAACAGGCTAGGAGTCAGAAAAGGACCAGAGACACTGGATGCCTACTGACATGACATCACAAAGACCTCATCTGTGTTTAATTGAGAAAAAAACCTCTTACTATCTTTTGAAGTGATCCTTAAACAGTCTAGGAGTCAGAAAAGGGCCAGAGACACTGGATGCCTACTGACATGACATCACGAAGACCTCATCTGTGTTTAATTGAGAAAAAAACCTCTTACTGTCTGTTGAAGCGATCCTTAAACAGTCTAGGAGTCAGAAAAGTGCCAGAGACACTGGATGCCTACTGACATGACATCACAAAGACCTCACCTGTGTTTAATTGAGAAGAAAAAAACCTCTTACTGTCTTTTGAGGCGATCCTTAAACAGTCTAGGAGTCAGAAAAGGGCCAGAGACACTGGATGCCTACTGACATGACATCACAAAGACCTCATCTGTGTTTAATTGAGAAAAAAACCTCTTACTGTCTTTTGAAGTGATCCTTAAACAGGCTAGGAGTCAGAAAAGGGCCAGAGACACTGGATGCCTACTGACATGACATCACAAAGACCTCATCTGTGTTTAATTGAGAAAAAAAAACTCATACTGTCTTTTGAAGCGATCCTTAAACAGTGTAGGAGTCAGAAAAGGTCGAGAGACACTGGATGCCTACTGACATGACATCACAAAGACCTCATCTGTGTTTAATTGAGAAGAAAAAAACCTCTTACTGCCTTTTGGGGCGATCTTTAAACAGACTAAAAGTCAGAAAAGGGCCAGAGACACTGGATACCTACTGACATGACATCACAAAGACCTCACCTGTGTTTAATTGAGAAGAAAAAAACCTCTTACTGTCTTTTGAGGCGATCCTTAAACAGTCTAGGAGTCAGAAAAGGGCCAGAGACACTGGATGCCTACTGACATGACATCACAAAGACCTCATCTGTGTTTAATTGAGAAAAAAACCTCTTACTGTCTTTTGAAGTGATCCTTAAACCGTCTAGGAGTCAGAAAAGGGCCAGAGACACTGGATGCCTACTGACATGACATCACAAAGACCTCATCTGTGTTTAATTGAGAAAAAAACCTCTTAAAGTCTGTTGAAGCGATCCTTAAACAGTCTAGGAGTCAGAAAAGTGCCAGAGACACTGGATGCCTACTGACATGACATCACAAAGACCTCACCTGTGTTTAATTGAGAAGAAAAAAAGCTCTTACTGTCTTTTGAGGCGATCCTTAAACAGTCTAGGAGTCAGAAAAGGGCCAGAGACACTGGATGCCTACTGACATGACATCACAAAGACCTCACCTGTGTTTAGTAGACAAGAAAAAAACCTCTTACTGTCTTTTGAAGCGATCCTTAAACAGTCTAGGAGTCAGAAAAAGGCCAGAGACACTGGATACCTACTGACATGACATCACAAAGACCTCATCTGTGTTAAATTGAGAAGAAAAAAACCTCTTACTGGCTATTGGGGCGATCCTTAAACAGTCTAGGAGTCAGAAAAGCGCCAGAGACACTGGATGCCTACTGACATGACATCACAAAGACCTCATCTGTGTTTAATTGAGAAAAAAACCTCTTACTGTCTTTTGAAGTGATCCTTAAACAGGCTAGGAGTCAGAAAAGGGCCAGAGACACTGGATGCCTACTGACATGACATCACAAAGACCTCATCTGTGTTTAATTGAGAAAAAAAAACCTCATACTGTCTTTTGAAGCGATCCTTAAACAGTGTAGGAGTCAGAAAAGGGCCAGAGACACTGGATACCTACTGACATGACATCACAAAGACCTCACCTGTGTTTAATTGAGAAGAAAAAAACCTCTTACTGTCTTTTGAAGTGATCCTTAAACAGTCTAGGAGTCAGAAAAGGGCCAGAGACACTGGATGCCTACTGACATGACATCACAAAGACCTCATCTGTGTTTAATTGAGAAAAAAACCTCTTACTGTCTGTTGAAGCGATCCTTAAACAGTCTAGGAGTCAGAAAAGGGCCAGAGACACTGGATGCCTACTGACATGACATCACAAAGACCTCACCTGTGTTTAATTGAGAAGAAAAAAAACTCTTACTGTCTTTTGAGGCGATCCTTAAACAGTCTAGGAGTCAGAAAAGGGCCAGAGACACTGGATGCCTCCTGACATGACATCACAAAGACCTCACCTGTGTTTAGTAGACAAGAAAAAAACCTCTTACTGTCTTTTGAAGCGATCCTTAAACAGTCTAGGAGTCAGAAAAGGGCCAGAGACACTGGATACCTACTGACATGACATCACAAAGACCTCATCTGTGTTAAATTGAGAAGAAAAAAACCTCTTACTGGCTTTTGGGGCGATCCTTAAACAGTCTAGGAGTCAGAAAAGGGCCAGAGACACTGGATGCCTACTGACATGACATCACAAAGACCTCATCTGTGTTTAATTGAGAAAAAAACCTCTTACTGTCTTTTGAAGTGATCCTTAAACAGGCTAGGAGTCAGAAAAGGGCCAGAGACACTGGATGCCTACTGACATGACATCACAAAGACCTCATCTGTGTTTAATTGAGAAAAAAAACCTCATACTGTCTTTTGAAGCGATCCTTAAACAGTGTAGGAGTCAGAAAAGGTTGAGAGACACTGGATGCCTACTGACATGACATCACAAAGACCTCATCTGTGTTTAATTGAGAAGAAAAAAACCTCTTACTGCCTTTTGGGGCGATCTTTAAACAGACTAAAAGTCAGAAAAGGGCCAGAGACACTGGATACCTACTGACATGACATCACAAAGACCTCACCTGTGTTTAATTGAGAAGAAAAAAACCTCTTACTGTCTTTTGAGGCGATCCTTAAACAGTCTAGGAGTCAGAAAAGGGCCAGAGACACTGGATGCCTACTGACATGACATCACAAAGACCTCATCTGTGTTTAATTGAGAAAAAAACCTCTTACTGTCTTTTGAAGTGATCCTTAAACAGTCTAGGAGTCAGAAAAGGGCCAGAGACACTGGATGCCTACTGACATGACATCACAAAGACCTCACCTGTGTTTAGTAGACAAGAAAAAAACCTCTTACTGTCTTTTGAAGCGATCCTTAAACAGTCTAGGAGTCAGAAAAGGGCCAGAGACACTGGATACCTACTGACATGACATCACAAAGACCTCATCTGTGTTAAATTGAGAAGAAAAAAACCTCTTACTGGCTATTGGGGCGATCCTTACACAGTCTAGGAGTCAGAAAAGGGCCAGAGACACTGGATGCCTACTGACATGACATCACAAAGACCTCATCTGTGTTTAATTGAGAAAAAAACCTCTTACTGTCTTTTGAAGTGATCCTTAAACAGGCTAGGAGTCAGAAAAGGGCCAGAGACACTGGATGCCTACTGACATGACATCACAAAGACCTCATCTGTGTTTAATTGAGAAAAAAACCTCTTACTGTCTTTTGAAGCGATCCTTAAACAGTGTAGGAGTCAGAAAAGGGCGAGAGACACTGGATGCCTACTGACATGACATCACAAGGACCTCATCTGTGTTTAATTGAGAAGAAAAACCTCATACTGTCTTTTGAAGCGATCCTTAAATAGTCTAGGAGTCAGAAAAGGACCAGAGACACTGGATGCCTACTGACATGACATCACAAAGACCTCATCTGTGTTTAATTGAGAAAAAAACCTCTTACTGTCTTTTGAAGTGATCCTTAAACAGTCTAGGAGTCAGAAAAGGGCCAGAGACACTGGATGCCTACTGACATGACATCACAAAGACCTCATCTGTGTTTAATTGAGAAAAAAACCTCTTACTGTCTGTTGAAGCGATCCTTAAACAGTCTAGGAGTCAGAAAAGGGCCAGAGACACTGGATGCCTACTGACATGACATCACAAAGACCTCACCTGTGTTTAATTGAGAAGAAAAAAACCTCTTACTGTCTTTTGAGGCGATCCTTAAACAGTCTAGGAGTCAGAAAAGGGCCAGAGACACTGGATGCCTGCTGACATGACATCACAAAGACCTCACCTGTGTTTAGTAGACAAGAAAAAAACCTCTTACTGTCTTTTGAAGTGATCCTTAAACAGTCTAGGATTCAGAAAAGGGCCAGAGACACTGGATACCTACTGACATGACATCACAAAGACCTCATCTGTGTTAAATTGAGAAGAAAAAAACCTCTTACTGGCTATTGGGGCGATTCTTAAACAGTCTAGGAGTCAGAAAAGGGCCAGAGACACTGGAGGCCTACTGACATGACATCACAAAGACCTCATCTGTGTTTAATTGAGAAAAAAAAAAACCTCTTACTGGCTTTTGGGGCGATCCTTAAACAGTGTAGGAGTCAGAAAAGGGCGAGAGACACTGGATGCCTACTGACATGACATCACAAAAACCTCATCTGTGTTTAATTGAGAAGAAAAACCTCTTACTGTCTTTTGAAGTGATCCTTAAACAGGCTAGGAGTCAGAAAAGGACCAGAGACACTGGATGCCTACTGACATGACATCACAAAGACCTCATCTGTGTTTAATTGAGAAAAAAACCTCTTACTATCTTTTGAAGTGATCCTTAAACAGTCTAGGAGTCAGAAAAGGGCCAGAGACACTGGATGCCTACTGACATGACATCACGAAGACCTCATCTGTGTTTAATTGAGAAAAAAACCTCTTACTGTCTGTTGAAGCGATCCTTAAACAGTCTAGGAGTCAGAAAAGTGCCAGAGACACTGGATGCCTACTGACATGACATCACAAAGACCTCACCTGTGTTTAATTGAGAAGAAAAAAACCTCTTACTGTCTTTTGAGGCGATCCTTAAACAGTCTAGGAGTCAGAAAAGGGCCAGAGACACTGGATGCCTACTGACATGACATCACAAAGACCTCATCTGTGTTTAATTGAGAAAAAAACCTCTTACTGTCTTTTGAAGTGATCCTTAAACAGGCTAGGAGTCAGAAAAGGGCCAGAGACACTGGATGCCTACTGACATGACATCACAAAGACCTCATCTGTGTTTAATTGAGAAAAAAAAACTCATACTGTCTTTTGAAGCGATCCTTAAACAGTGTAGGAGTCAGAAAAGGTCGAGAGACACTGGATGCCTACTGACATGACATCACAAAGACCTCATCTGTGTTTAATTGAGAAGAAAAAAACCTCTTACTGCCTTTTGGGGCGATCTTTAAACAGACTAAAAGTCAGAAAAGGGCCAGAGACACTGGATACCTACTGACATGACATCACAAAGACCTCACCTGTGTTTAATTGAGAAGAAAAAAACCTCTTACTGTCTTTTGAGGCGATCCTTAAACAGTCTAGGAGTCAGAAAAGGGCCAGAGACACTGGATACCTACTGACATGACATCACAAAGACCTCATCTGTGTTTAATTGAGAAAAAAACCTCTTACTGTCTTTTGAAGTGATCCTTAAACCGTCTAGGAGTCAGAAAAGGGCCAGAGACACTGGATGCCTACTGACATGACATCACAAAGACCTCATCTGTGTTTAATTGAGAAAAAAACCTCTTAAAGTCTGTTGAAGCGATCCTTAAACAGTCTAGGAGTCAGAAAAGTGCCAGAGACACTGGATGCCTACTGACATGACATCACAAAGACCTCACCTGTGTTTAATTGAGAAGAAAAAAAGCTCTTACTGTCTTTTGAGGCGATCCTTAAACAGTCTAGGAGTCAGAAAAGGGCCAGAGACACTGGATGCCTACTGACATGACATCACAAAGACCTCACCTGTGTTTAGTAGACAAGAAAAAAACCTCTTACTGTCTTTTGAAGCGATCCTTAAACAGTCTAGGAGTCAGAAAAAGGCCAGAGACACTGGATACCTACTGACATGACATCACAAAGACCTCATCTGTGTTAAATTGAGAAGAAAAAAACCTCTTACTGGCTATTGGGGCGATCCTTAAACAGTCTAGGAGTCAGAAAAGCGCCAGAGACACTGGATGCCTACTGACATGACATCACAAAGACCTCATCTGTGTTTAATTGAGAAAAAAACCTCTTACTGTCTTTTGAAGTGATCCTTAAACAGGCTAGGAGTCAGAAAAGGGCCAGAGACACTGGATGCCTACTGACATGACATCACAAAGACCTCATCTGTGTTTAATTGAGAAAAAAAAACCTCATACTGTCTTTTGAAGCGATCCTTAAACAGTGTAGGAGTCAGAAAAGGGCCAGAGACACTGGATACCTACTGACATGACATCACAAAGACCTCACCTGTGTTTAATTGAGAAGAAAAAAACCTCTTACTGTCTTTTGAAGTGATCCTTAAACAGTCTAGGAGTCAGAAAAGGGCCAGAGACACTGGATGCCTACTGACATGACATCACAAAGACCTCATCTGTGTTTAATTGAGAAAAAAACCTCTTACTGTCTGTTGAAGCGATCCTTAAACAGTCTAGGAGTCAGAAAAGGGCCAGAGACACTGGATGCCTACTGACATGACATCACAAAGACCTCACCTGTGTTTAATTGAGAAGAAAAAAAACTCTTACTGTCTTTTGAGGCGATCCTTAAACAGTCTAGGAGTCAGAAAAGGGCCAGAGACACTGGATGCCTCCTGACATGACATCACAAAGACCTCACCTGTGTTTAGTAGACAAGAAAAAAACCTCTTACTGTCTTTTGAAGCGATCCTTAAACAGTCTAGGAGTCAGAAAAGGGCCAGAGACACTGGATACCTACTGACATGACATCACAAAGACCTCATCTGTGTTAAATTGAGAAGAAAAAAACCTCTTACTGGCTTTTGGGGCGATCCTTAAACAGTCTAGGAGTCAGAAAAGGGCCAGAGACACTGGATGCCTACTGACATGACATCACAAAGACCTCATCTGTGTTTAATTGAGAAAAAAACCTCTTACTGTCTTTTGAAGTGATCCTTAAACAGGCTAGGAGTCAGAAAAGGGCCAGAGACACTGGATGCCTACTGACATGACATCACAAAGACCTCATCTGTGTTTAATTGAGAAAAAAAACCTCATACTGTCTTTTGAAGCGATCCTTAAACAGTGTAGGAGTCAGAAAAGGTTGAGAGACACTGGATGCCTACTGACATGACATCACAAAGACCTCATCTGTGTTTAATTGAGAAGAAAAAAACCTCTTACTGCCTTTTGGGGCGATCTTTAAACAGACTAAAAGTCAGAAAAGGGCCAGAGACACTGGATACCTACTGACATGACATCACAAAGACCTCACCTGTGTTTAATTGAGAAGAAAAAAACCTCTTACTGTCTTTTGAGGCGATCCTTAAACAGTCTAGGAGTCAGAAAAGGGCCAGAGACACTGGATGCCTACTGACATGACATCACAAAGACCTCATCTGTGTTTAATTGAGAAAAAAACCTCTTACTGTCTTTTGAAGTGATCCTTAAACAGTCTAGGAGTCAGAAAAGGGCCAGAGACACTGGATGCCTACTGACATGACATCACAAAGACCTCACCTGTGTTTAGTAGACAAGAAAAAAACCTCTTACTGTCTTTTGAAGCGATCCTTAAACAGTCTAGGAGTCAGAAAAGGGCCAGAGACACTGGATACCTACTGACATGACATCACAAAGACCTCATCTGTGTTAAATTGAGAAGAAAAAAACCTCTTACTGGCTATTGGGGCGATCCTTACACAGTCTAGGAGTCAGAAAAGGGCCAGAGACACTGGATGCCTACTGACATGACATCACAAAGACCTCATCTGTGTTTAATTGAGAAAAAAACCTCTTACTGTCTTTTGAAGTGATCCTTAAACAGGCTAGGAGTCAGAAAAGGGCCAGAGACACTGGATGCCTACTGACATGACATCACAAAGACCTCATCTGTGTTTAATTGAGAAAAAAACCTCTTACTGTCTTTTGAAGCGATCCTTAAACAGTGTAGGAGTCAGAAAAGGTCGAGAGACACTGGATGCCTACTGACATGACAACACAAAGACCTCATCTGTGTTTAATTGAGAAAAAAACCTCTTACTGTCTTTTGAAGTGATCCTTAAACAGTCTAGGAGTCAGAAAAGGGCCAGAGACACTGGATGCCTACTGACATGACATCACAAAGACCTCATCTGTGTTTAATTGAGAAAAAAACCTCTTACTGTCTGTTGAAGCGATCCTTAAACAGTCTAGGAGTCAGAAAAGTGCCAGAGACACTGGATGCCTACTGACATGACATCACAAAGACCTCACCTGTGTTTAATTGAGAAGAAAAAAACCTCTTACTGTCTTTTGAGGCGATCCTTAAACAGTCTAGAAGTCAGAAAAGGGCCAGAGACACTGGATGCCTACTGACATGACATCACAAAGACCTCACCTGTGTTTAGTAGACAAGAAAAAAACCTCTTACTGTCTTTTGAAGCGATCCTTAAACAGTCTAGGAGTCAGAAAAGGGCCAGAGACACTGGATACCTACTGACATGACATCACAAAGACCTCATCTGTGTTAAATTGAGAAGAAAAAAACCTCTTACTGGCTATTGGGGCGATCCTTAAACAGTCTAGGAGTCAGAAAAGGGCCAGAGACACTGGATGCCTACTGACATGACATCACAAAGACCTCATCTGTTTTTAATTGAGAAAAAAACCTCTTACTGTCTTTTGAAGTGATCCTTAAACAGGCTAGGAGTCAGAAAAGGGCCAGAGACACTGGATGCCTACTGACATGACATCACAAAGACCTCATCTGTGTTTAATTGAGAAAAAAAACCTCATACTGTCTTTTGAAGCGATCCTTAAACAGTGTAGGAGTGAGAAAAGGTCGAGAGACACTGGATGCCTACTGACATGACATCACAAAGACCTCATCTGTGTTTAATTGAGAAGAAAAACCTCTTACTGGCTTTTGGGGCGATCCTTAAACAGTCTAGGAGTCAGAAAAGGGCCAGAGACACTGGAGGCCTACTGACATGACATCACAAAGACCTCACCTGTGTTTAATTGGGAAGAAAAAAACCTCTTACTTTCGAGGCGATCCTTAAACAGTCTAGGAGTCAGAAAAGGGCCAGAGACACTGGATGCCTACGGACATGACATCACAAAGACACCATCTGTGTTTAATTGAGAAGAAAAACCTCTTACTGTCTTTTGAAGCAATCCTTAAACAGTCTAGGAGTCAGAAAAGGACCAGAGACACTGTATGCCTAATGACATGACATCACAAAGACCTCATCTGTGTTTAATTGAGAAAAAAACCTCTTACTGTCTTTTGAAGTGATCCTTAAACAGTCTAGGAGTCAGAAAAGGGCCAGAGACACTGGATGCCTACTGACACGACATCACAAAGACCTCATCTGTGTTTAATTGAGAAAAAAACCTCTTACTGTCTGTTGAAGCGATCCTTAAACAGTCTAGGAGTCAGAAAAGGGCCAGAGACACTGGATGCCTACTGACATGACATCACAAAGACCTCACCTGTGTTTAATTGAGAAGAAAAAAAACTCTTACTGTCTTTTGAGGCGATCCTTAAACAGTCTAGGAGTCAGAAAAGGGCCAGAGACACTGGATGCCTACTGACATGACATCACGAAGACCTCACCTGTGTTTAGTAGACAAGAAAAAAACCTCTTACTGTCTTTTGAAGCGATCCTTAAACAGGCTAGGAGTCAGAAAAGGGCCAGAGACACTGGATACCTACTGACATGACATCACAAAGACCTCATCTGTGTTAAATTGAGAAGAAAAAAACCTCTTACTGGCTTTTGGGGCGATCCTTAAACAGTCTAGGAGTCAGAAAAGGGCCAGAGACACTGGAAGTCTACTGACATGACATCACAAAGACCTCATCTGTGTTTAATTGAGAAAAAAACCTCTTACTGTCTTTTGAAGTGATCCTTAAACAGGCTAGGAGTCAGAAAAGGGCCAGAGACCCTGGATGCCTACTGACATGACATCACAAAGACCTCATCTGTGTTTAATTGAGAAAAAAAACCTCATACTGTCTTTTGAAGCGATCCTTAAACAGTGTAGGAGTCAGAAAAGGTCGAGAGACACTGGATGCCTACTGACATGACATCACAAAGACCTCATCTGTGTTTAATTGAGAAGAAAAAAACCTCTTACTGCCTTTTGGGGCGATCTTTAAACAGACTAAAAGTCAGAAAAGGGCCAGAGACACTGGATACCTACTGACATGACATCACAAAGACCTCACCTGTGTTTAATTGAGAAGAAAAAAACCTCTTACTGTCTTTTGAGGCGATCCTTAAACTGTCTAGGAGTCAGAAAAGGGCCAGAGACACTGGAGGCCTACTGACATGACATCACAAAGACCTCATCTGTGTTTAATTGAGAAAAAAAAAACCTCTTACTGGCTTTTGGGGCGATCCTTAAACAGTGTAGGAGTCAGAAAAGGGCGAGAGACACTGGATGCCTACTGACATGACATCACAAAAACCTCATCTGTGTTTAATTGAGAAGAAAAACCTCATACTGTCTTTTGAAGCGATCCTTAAACAGTGTAGGAGTCAGAAAAGGGCGAGAGACACTGGATGCCTACTGACATGACATCACAAGGACCTCATCTGTGTTTAATTGAGAAGAAAAACCTCATACTGTCTTTTGAAGCGATCCTTAAATAGTCTAGGAGTCAGAAAAGGACCAGAGACACTGGATGCCTACTGACATGACATCACAAAGACCTCATCTGTGTTTAATTGAGAAAAAAACCTCTTACTGTCTTTTGAAGTGATCCTTAAACAGTCTAGGAGTCAGAAAAGGGCCAGAGACACTGGATGCCTACTGACATGACATCACAAAGACCTCATCTGTGTTTAATTGAGAAAAAAACCTCTTACTGTCTGTTGAAGCGATCCTTAAACAGTCTAGGAGTCAGAAAAGGGCCAGAGACACTGGATGCCTACTGACATGACATCACAAAGACCTCACCTGTGTTTAATTGAGAAGAAAAAAACCTCTTACTGTCTTTTGAGGCGATCCTTAAACAGTCTAGGAGTCAGAAAAGGGCCAGAGACACTGGATGCCTGCTGACATGACATCACAAAGACCTCACCTGTGTTTAGTAGACAAGAAAAAAACCTCTTACTGTCTTTTGAAGCGATCCTTAAACAGTCTAGGATTCAGAAAAGGGCCAGAGACACTGGATACCTACTGACATGACATCACAAAGACCTCATCTGTGTTAAATTGAGAAGAAAAAAACCTCTTACTGGCTATTGGGGCGATTCTTAAACAGTCTAGGAGTCAGAAAAGGGCCAGAGACACTGGAGGCCTACTGACATGACATCACAAAGACCTCATCTGTGTTTAATTGAGAAAAAAAAAAACCTCTTACTGGCTTTTGGGGCGATCCTTAAACAGTGTAGGAGTCAGAAAAGGGCGAGAGACACTGGATGCCTACTGACATGACATCACAAAAACCTCATCTGTGTTTAATTGAGAAGAAAAACCTCTTACTGTCTTTTGAAGTGATCCTTAAACAGGCTAGGAGTCAGAAAAGGACCAGAGACACTGGATGCCTACTGACATGACATCACAAAGACCTCATCTGTGTTTAATTGAGAAAAAAACCTCTTACTATCTTTTGAAGTGATCCTTAAACAGTCTAGGAGTCAGAAAAGGGCCAGAGACACTGGATGCCTACTGACATGACATCACGAAGACCTCATCTGTGTTTAATTGAGAAAAAAACCTCTTACTGTCTGTTGAAGCGATCCTTAAACAGTCTAGGAGTCAGAAAAGTGCCAGAGACACTGGATGCCTACTGACATGACATCACAAAGACCTCACCTGTGTTTAATTGAGAAGAAAAAAAACCTCTTACTGTCTTTTGAGGCGATCCTTAAACAGTCTAGGAGTCAGAAAAGGGCCAGAGACACTGGATGCCTGCTGACATGACATCACAAAGACCTCACCTGTGTTTAGTAGACAAGAAAAAAACCTCTTCCTGTCTTTTGAAGCGATCCTTAAACAGTCTAGGAGTCAGAAAAGGGCCAGAGACGCTGGATACCTACTGACATGACATCACAAAGACCTCATCTGTGTTAAATTGAGAAGAAAAAAACCTCTTACTGGCTATTGGGGCGATTCTTAAACAGTCTAGGAGTCAGAAAAGGGCCAGAGACACTGGATGCCTACTGACATGACATCACAAAGACCTCATCTGTGTTTAATTGAGAAAAAAACCTCTTACTGTCTTTTGAAGTGATCCTTAAACAGGCTAGGAGTCAGAAAAGGGCCAGAGACACTGGATGCCTACTGACATGACATCACAAAGACCTCATCTGTGTTTAATTGAGAAAAAAAAACTCATACTGTCTTTTGAAGCGATCCTTAAACAGTGTAGGAGTCAGAAAAGGTCGAGAGACACTGGATGCCTACTGACATGACATCACAAAGACCTCATCTGTGTTTAATTGAGAAGAAAAAAACCTCTTACTGCCTTTTGGGGCGATCTTTAAACAGACTAAAAGTCAGAAAAGGGCCAGAGACACTGGATACCTACTGACATGACATCACAAAGACCTCACCTGTGTTTAATTGAGAAGAAAAAAACCTCTTACTGTCTTTTGAGGCGATCCTTAAACAGTCTAGGAGTCAGAAAAGGGCCAGAGACACTGGATGCCTACTGACATGACATCACAAAGACCTCATCTGTGTTTAATTGAGAAAAAAACCTCTTACTGTCTTTTGAAGTGATCCTTAAACCGTCTAGGAGTCAGAAAAGGGCCAGAGACACTGGATGCCTACTGACATGACATCACAAAGACCTCATCTGTGTTTAATTGAGAAAAAAACCTCTTAAAGTCTGTTGAAGCGATCCTTAAACAGTCTAGGAGTCAGAAAAGTGCCAGAGACACTGGATGCCTACTGACATGACATCACAAAGACCTCACCTGTGTTTAATTGAGAAGAAAAAAAGCTCTTACTGTCTTTTGAGGCGATCCTTAAACAGTCTAGGAGTCAGAAAAGGGCCAGAGACACTGGATGCCTACTGACATGACATCACAAAGACCTCACCTGTGTTTAGTAGACAAGAAAAAAACCTCTTACTGTCTTTTGAAGCGATCCTTAAACAGTCTAGGAGTCAGAAAAAGGCCAGAGACACTGGATACCTACTGACATGACATCACAAAGACCTCATCTGTGTTAAATTGAGAAGAAAAAAACCTCTTACTGGCTATTGGGGCGATCCTTAAACAGTCTAGGAGTCAGAAAAGCGCCAGAGACACTGGATGCCTACTGACATGACATCACAAAGACCTCATCTGTGTTTAATTGAGAAAAAAACCTCTTACTGTCTTTTGAAGTGATCCTTAAACAGGCTAGGAGTCAGAAAAGGGCCAGAGACACTGGATGCCTACTGACATGACATCACAAAGACCTCATCTGTGTTTAATTGAGAAAAAAAAACCTCATACTGTCTTTTGAAGCGATCCTTAAACAGTGTAGGAGTCAGAAAAGGGCCAGAGACACTGGATACCTACTGACATGACATCACAAAGACCTCACCTGTGTTTAATTGAGAAGAAAAAAACCTCTTACTGTCTTTTGAGGCGATCCTTAAACAGTCTAGGAGTCAGAAAAGGGCCAGAGACACTGGAGGCCTACTGACATAACATCACAAAGACCTCATCTGTGTTTAATTGAGAGAAAAAAAAACCTCTTACTGGCTTTTGGGGCGATCCTTAAACAGTGTAGGAGTCAGAAAAGGGCGAGAGACACTGGATGCCTACTGACATGACATCACAAAAACCTCATCTGTGTTTAATTGAGAAGAAAAACCTCATACTGTCTTTTGAAGCGATCCTTAAACAGTGTAGGAGTCAGAAAAGGGCCAGAGACACTGGATGCCTACTGACATGACATCACAAAGACCTCATCTCTGTTTAATTGAGAAGAAAAAAACCTCTTACTGCCTTTTGGGGCGATCTTTAAACAGACTAAAAGTCAGAAAATGGTCAGAGACACTGGATACCTACTGACATGACATCACAAGGAACTCATCTGTGTTTAATTGAGAAGAAAAACCTCATACTGTCTTTTGAAGCGATCCTTAAATAGTCTAGGAGTCAGAAAAGGGCCAGAGACACTGGATGACTACTGACATGACATCACAAAGACCCCATCTGTGTTTAATTGAGAAGAAAAACCTCTTACTGTCTTTTGAAGCGATCCTTAAACAGTCTAGGAGTCAGAAAAGGACCAGAGACACTGGATGCCTACTGACATGACATCACAAAGACCTCATCTGTGTTTAATTGAGAAAAAAACCTCTTACTGTCTTTTGAAGTGATCCTTAAACAAGCTAGGAGTCAGAAAAGGGCCAGAGACACTGGATGCCTACTGACATGACATCACAAAGACCTCATCTATGTTTAATTGAGAAGAAAAAAACCTCTTACTGTCTTTTGAAGCGATCCTTAAACAGTGTAGGAGTCAGAAAAGGTCGAGAGACACTGGATGCCTACTGACATGACATCACAAAGACCTCATCTGTGTTTAATTGAGAAGAAAAAAACCTCTTACTGCCTTTTGGGGCGATCTTTAAACAGACTAAAAGTCAGAAAAGGGCCAGAGACACTGGATACCTACTGACATGACATCACAAAGACCTCACCTGTGTTTAATTGAGAAGAAAAAAACCTCTTACTGTCTTTTGAGGCGATCCTTAAACAGTCTAGGAGTCAGAAAAGGGCCAGAGACACTGGAGGCCTATTGACATAACATCACAAAGACCTCATCTGTGTTTAATTGAGAAAAAAAAAACCTCTTACTGGCTTTTGGGGCGATCCTTAAACAGTGTAGGAGTCAGAAAAGGGCGAGAGACACTGGATGCCTACTGACATGACATCACAAAGACCTCACCTGTGTTTAATTGAGAAGAAAAAAACCTCTTAAAGTCTGTTGAAGCGATCCTTAAACAGTGTAGGAGTCAGAAAAGGGCCAGAGACACTGGATGCCTACTGACATGACATCACAAAGACCTCATCTCTGTTTAATTGAGAAGAAAAAAACCTCTTACTGCCTTTTGGGGCGATCTTTAAACAGACTAAAAGTCAGAAAATGGTCAGAGACACTGGATACCTACTGACATGACATCACAAGGAACTCATCTGTGTTTAATTGAGAAGAAAAACCTCATACTGTCTTTTGAAGCGATCCTTAAATAGTCTAGGAGTCAGAAAAGGGCCAGAGACACTGGATGACTACTGACATGACATCACAAAGACCCCATCTGTGTTTAATTGAGAAGAAAAACCTCTTACTGTCTTTTGAAGCGATCCTTAAACAGTCTAGGAGTCAGAAAAGGACCAGAGACACTGGATGCCTACTGACATGACATCACAAAGACCTCATCTGTGTTTAATTGAGAAAAAAACCTCTTACTGTCTTTTGAAGTGATCCTTAAACAAGCTAGGAGTCAGAAAAGGGCCAGAGACACTGGATGCCTACTGACATGACATCACAAAGACCTCATCTATGTTTAATTGAGAAGAAAAAAACCTCTTACTGTCTTTTGAAGCGATCCTTAAACAGTGTAGGAGTCAGAAAAGGTCGAGAGACACTGGATGCCTACTGACATGACATCACAAAGACCTCATCTGTGTTTAATTGAGAAGAAAAAAACCTCTTACTGCCTTTTGGGGCGATCTTTAAACAGACTAAAAGTCAGAAAAGGGCCAGAGACACTGGATACCTACTGACATGACATCACAAAGACCTCACCTGTGTTTAATTGAGAAGAAAAAAACCTCTTACTGTCTTTTGAGGCGATCCTTAAACAGTCTAGGAGTCAGAAAAGGGCCAGAGACACTGGAGGCCTATTGACATAACATCACAAAAACCTCATCTGTGTTTAATTGAGAAAAAAAAAACCTCTTACTGGCTTTTGGGGCGATCCTTAAACAGTGTAGGAGTCAGAAAAGGGCGAGAGACACTGGAGGCCTACTGACATAACATCACAAAGACCTCATCTGTGTTTAATTGAGGGAAAAAAAAAACCTCATACTGTCTTTTGGGGCGATCCTTAAACAGTGTAGGAGTCAGAAAAGGGCCAGAGACACTGGATGACTACTGACATGACATCACAAAGACCTCATCTGTGTTTAATTGAGAAGAAAAACCTCTTACTGGCTTTTGGGGCGATCCTTAAACAGTCTAGGAGTCAGAAAAGGGCCAGAGACACTGGAGGCCTACTGACATGACATCACAAAGACCTCACCTGTGTTTAATTGAGAAGAAAAAAACCTCTTACTGTCTTTTGAGGCGATCCTTAAACAGTCTAGGAGCCAGAAAAGGGCCAGAGACACTGGATGCCTACGGACATGACATCACAAAGACACCATCTGTGTTTAATTGAGAAGAAAAACCTCTTACTGTCTTTTGAAGCAATCCTTAAACAGTCTAGGAGTCAGAAAAGGACCAGAGACACTGGATGCCTACTGACATGACATCACAAAGACCTCATCTATGTTTAATTGAGAAGAAAAAAACCTCTTACTGTCTTTTGAAGCGATCCTTAAACAGTGTAGGAGTCAGAAAAGGTCGAGAGACACTGGATGCCTACTGACATGACATCACAAAGACCTCATCTGTGTTTAATTGAGAAGAAAAAAACCTCTTACTGCCTTTTGGGGCGATCTTTAAACAGACTAAAAGTCAGAAAAGGGCCAGAGACACTGGATACCTACTGACATGACATCACAAAGACCTCACCTGTGTTTAATTGAGAAGAAAAAAACCTCTTACTGTCTTTTGAGGCGATCCTTAAACAGTCTAGGAGTCAGAAAAGGGCCAGAGACACTGGAGGCCTATTGACATAACATCACAAAGACCTCATCTGTGTTTAATTGAGAAAAAAAAAAACCTCTTACTGGCTTTTGGGGCGATCCTTAAACAGTGTAGGAGTCAGAAAAGGGCGAGAGACACTGGATGCCTACTGACATGACATCACAAAGACCTCACCTGTGTTTAATTGAGAAGAAAAAAACCTCTTAAAGTCTGTTGAAGCGATCCTTAAACAGTGTAGGAGTCAGAAAAGGGCCAGAGACACTGGATGCCTACTGACATGACATCACAAAGACCTCATCTCTGTTTAATTGAGAAGAAAAAAACCTCTTACTGCCTTTTGGGGCGATCTTTAAACAGACTAAAAGTCATAAAATGGTCAGAGACACTGGATACCTACTGACATGACATCACAAGGAACTCATCTGTGTTTAATTGAGAAGAAAAACCTCATACTGTCTTTTGAAGCGATCCTTAAATAGTCTAGGAGTCAGAAAAGGGCCAGAGACACTGGATGACTACTGACATGACATCACAAAGACCCCATCTGTGTTTAATTGAGAAGAAAAACCTCTTACTGTCTTTTGAAGCGATCCTTAAACAGTCTAGGAGTCAGAAAAGGACCAGAGACACTGGATGCCTACTGACATGACATCACAAAGACCTCATCTGTGTTTAATTGAGAAAAAAACCTCTTACTGTCTTTTGAAGTGATCCTTAAACAAGCTAGGAGTCAGAAAAGGGCCAGAGACACTGGATGCCTACTGACATGACATCACAAAGACCTCATCTATGTTTAATTGAGAAGAAAAAAACCTCTTACTGTCTTTTGAAGCGATCCTTAAACAGTGTAGGAGTCAGAAAAGGTCGAGAGACACTGGATGCCTACTGACATGACATCACAAAGACCTCATCTGTGTTTAATTGAGAAGAAAAAAACCTCTTACTGCCTTTTGGGGCGATCTTTAAACAGACTAAAAGTCAGAAAAGGGCCAGAGACACTGGATACCTACTGACATGACATCACAAAGACCTCACCTGTGTTTAATTGAGAAGAAAAAAACCTCTTACTGTCTTTTGAGGCGATCCTTAAACAGTCTAGGAGTCAGAAAAGGGCCAGAGACACTGGAGGCCTATTGACATAACATCACAAAGACCTCATCTGTGTTTAATTGAGAAAAAAAAAACCTCTTACTGGCTTTTGGGGCGATCCTTAAACAGTGTAGGAGTCAGAAAAGGGCGAGAGACACTGGAGGCCTACTGACATAACATCACAAAGACCTCATCTGTGTTTAATTGAGGGAAAAAAAAAACCTCTTACTGGCTTTTGGGGCGATCCTTAAACAGTGTAGGAGTCAGAAAAGGGCGAGAGACACTGGATGCCTACTGACATGACATCACAAAAACCTCATCTGTGTTTAATTGAGAAGAAAAACCTCATACTGTCTTTTGAAGCGATCCTTAAACAGTGTAGGAGTCAGAAAAGGGCCAGAGACACTGGATGACTACTGACATGACATCACAAAGACCTCATCTGTGTTTAATTGAGAAGAAAAACCTCTTACTGGCTTTTGGGGCGATCCTTAAACAGTCTAGGAGTCAGAAAAGGGCCAGAGACACTGGAGGCCTACTGACATGACATCACAAAGACCTCACCTGTGTTTAATTGAGAAGAAAAAAACCTCTTACTTTCTTTTGAGGCGATCCTTAAACAGTCTAGGAGTCAGAAAAGGGCCAGAGACACTGGATGCCTACGGACATGACATCACAAAGACACCATCTGTGTTTAATTGAGAAGAAAAACCTCTTACTGTCTTTTGAAGCAATCCTTAAACAGTCTAGGAGTCAGAAAAGGACCAGAGACACTGGATGCCTACTGACATGACATCACAAAGACCTCATCTGTGTTTAATTGAGAAAAAAACCTCTTACTGTCTTTTGAAGTGATCCTTAAACAGTCTAGGAGTCAGAAAAGGGCCAGAGACACTGGATGCCTACTGACATGACATCACAAAGACCTCATCTGTGTTTAATTGAGAAAAAAACCTCTTACTGTCTGTTGAAGCGATCCTTAAACAGTCTAGGAGTCAGAAAAGGGCCAGAGACACTGGATGCCTACTGACATGACATCACAAAGACCTCACCTGTGTTTAATTGAGAAGAAAAAAACCTCTTACTGTCTTTTGAGGCGATCCTTAAACAGTCTAGGAGTCAGAAAAGGGCCAGAGACACTGGATACCTACTGACATGACATCACAAAGACCTCATCTGTGTTAAATTGAGAAGAAAAAAAACTCTTACTGGCTTTTGGGGCGATCCATAAACAGTGTAGGAGTCAGAAAAGGGCGAGAGACACTGGATGCCTACTGACATGACATCACAAAGACCTCATCTGTGATTATTGGGAAGAAAAACCTCATACTGTCTTTTGAAGCGATCCTTAAACAGTGTAGGAGTCAGAAAAGGGCGAGAGACACTGGATGCCTACTGACATGACATCACAAAGACCTCATCTGTGTTTAATTGAGAAAAAAAAAAAACCTCTTACTGGCTTTTGGGGCGATCCTTAAACAGTCTAGGAGTCAGAAAAGGGCCAGAGACACTGGAGGCCTACTGACATGACATCACATAGACCTCACCTGTGTTTAATTGAGAAGAAAAAAACCTCTTATTGCCTTTTGGGGTGATCTTTAAACAGACTAAAAGTCAGAAAAGGGCCAGAGACACCGGATGCCTACTGACATGACATCACAAAGACCTCATCTGTGTTTAATTGAGAAGAAAAAAACCACTTACTGTCTTTTGAGGCGATCCTTAAACAGTCTAGGAGTCAAAAAAGGGCCAGAGACACTGGATGCCTACTGACATGACATCACAAAGACCTCACCTGTGTTTAATTGAGAAGAAAAAAACCTCTTACTGTCTTTTGAGGCGATCCTTAAACAGTCTAGGAGTCAGAAAAGGGCCAGAGACACTGGATGCCTGCTGACATGACATCACAAAGACCTCACCTGTGTTTAGTAGACAAGAAAAAAACCTCTTACTGTCTTTTGAAGCGATCCTTAAACAGTCTAGGAGTCAGAAAAGGGCCAGAGACACTGGATACCTACTGACATGACATCACAAAGACCTCATCTGTGTTAAATTGAGAAGAAAAAAACCTCTTACTGGCTATTGGGGCGATCCTTAAACAGTCTAGGAGTCAGAAAAGGGCCAGAGACACTGGATGCCTACTGACATGACTTCACAAAGACCTCATCTGTGTTTAATTGAGAAAAAAAACCTCATACTGTCTTTTGAAGCGATCCTTAAACAGTCTAGGAGTCAGAAAAGGGCCAGAGACACTGGATGCCTACTGACATGACATCACAAAGACCTCATCTGTGTTTAATTGAGAAAAAAAACCTCATACTGTCTTTTGAAGCGATCCTTAAACAGTCTAGGAGTCAGAAAAGGGCCAGAGACACTGGATGCCTACTGACATGACATCACAAAGACCTCACCTGTGTTTAATTGAGAAGAAAAAAACCTCTTACTGGCTTTTGGGGCGATCCTGAAACAGTCTAGGAGTCAGAAAAGGGCCAGAGACACTGGATGCCTACTGACATAACATCACAAAGACCTCATCTGTGTTTAATTGAGAAAAAAAAAACCTCTTACTGGCTTTTGGGGCGATCCTTAAACAGTGTAGGAGTCAGAAAAGGGCGAGAGACACTGGATGCCTACTGACATGACATCACAAAGACCTCACCTGTGTTTAATTGAGAAGAAAAAAACCTCTTAAAGTCTGTTGAAGCGATCCTTAAACAGTGTAGGAGTCAGAAAAGGGCCAGAGACACTGGATGCCTACTGACATGACATCACAAAGACCTCATCTCTGTTTAATTGAGAAGAAAAAAACCTCTTACTGCCTTTTGGGGCGATCTTTAAACAGACTAAAAGTCAGAAAATGGTCAGAGACACTGGATACCTACTGACATGACATCACAAGGAACTCATCTGTGTTTAATTGAGAAGAAAAACCTCATACTGTCTTTTGAAGCGATCCTTAAATAGTCTAGGAGTCAGAAAAGGGCCAGAGACACTGGATGACTACTGACATGACATCACAAAGACCCCATCTGTGTTTAATTGAGAAGAAAAACCTCTTACTGTCTTTTGAAGCGATCCTTAAACAGTCTAGGAGTCAGAAAAGGACCAGAGACACTGGATGCCTACCGACATGACATCACAAAGACCTCATCTGTGTTTAATTGAGAAAAAAACCTCTTACTGTCTTTTGAAGTGATCCTTAAACAAGCTAGGAGTCAGAAAAGGGCCAGAGACACTGGATGCCTACTGACATGACATCACAAAGACCTCATCTATGTTTAATTGAGAAGAAAAAAACCTCTTACTGTCTTTTGAAGCGATCCTTAAACAGTGTAGGAGTCAGAAAAGGTCGAGAGACACTGGATGCCTACTGACATGACATCACAAAGACCTCATCTGTGTTTAATTGAGAAGAAAAAAACCTCTTACTGCCTTTTGGGGCGATCTTTAAACAGACTAAAAGTCAGAAAAGGGCCAGAGACACTGGATACCTACTGACATGACATCACAAAGACCTCACCTGTGTTTAATTGAGAAAAAAAAACCTCTTACTGGCTTTTGGGGCGATCCTTAAACAGTGTAGGAGTCAGAAAAGGGCGAGAGACACTGGATGACTACTGACATGACATCACAAAGACCTCATCTGTGTTTAATTGAGAAGAAAAACCTCTTACTGGCTTTTGGGGCGATCCTTAAACAGTCTAGGAGTCAGAAAAGGGCCAGAGACACTGGAGGCCTACTGACAGGACATCACAAAGACCTCACCTGTGTTTAATTGAGAAGAAAAAAACCTCTTACTTTCTTTTGAGGCGATCCTTAAACAGTCTAGGAGTCAGAAAAGGGCCAGAGACACTGGATGCCTACGGACATGACATCACAAAGACACCATCTGTGTTTAATTGAGAAGAAAAACCTCTTACTGTCTTTTGAAGCAATCCTTAAACAGTCTAGGAGTCAGAAAAGGACCAGAGACACTGGATGCCTACTGACATGACATCACAAAGACCTCATCTGTGTTTAATTGAGAAAAAAACCTCTTACTGTCTTTTGAAGTGATCCTTAAACAGTCTAGGAGTCAGAAAAGGGCCAGAGACACTGGATGCCTACTGACATGACATCACAAAGACCTCATCTGTGTTTAATTGAGAAAAAAACCTCTTACTGTCTGTTGAAGCGATCCTTAAACAGTCTAGGAGTCAGAAAAGGGCCAGAGACACTGGATGCCTACTGACATGACATCACAAAGACCTCACCTGTGTTTAATTGAGAAGAAAAAAACCTCTTACTGTCTTTTGAGGCGATCCTTAAACAGTCTAGGAGTCAGAAAAGGGCCAGAGACACTGGATACCTACTGACATGACATCACAAAGACCTCATCTGTGTTAAATTGAGAAGAAAAAAAACTCTTACTGGCTTTTGGGGCGATCCATAAACAGTGTAGGAGTCAGAAAAGGGCGAGAGACACTGGATGCCTACTGACATGACATCACAAAGACCTCATCTGTGATTATTGGGAAGAAAAACCTCATACTGTCTTTTGAAGCGATCCTTAAACAGTGTAGGAGTCAGAAAAGGGCGAGAGACACTGGATGCCTACTGACATGACATCACAAAGACCTCATCTGTGTTTAATTGAGAAAAAAAAAAACCTCTTACTGGCTTTTGGGGCGATCCTTAAACAGTCTAGGAGTCAGAAAAGGGCCAGAGACACTGGAGGCCTACTGACATGACATCACATAGACCTCACCTGTGTTTAATTGAGAAGAAAAAAACCTCTTACTGCCTTTTGGGGTGATCTTTAAACAGACTAAAAGTCAGAAAAGGGCCAGAGACACCGGATGCCTACTGACATGACATCACAAAGACCTCATCTGTGTTTAATTGAGAAGAAAAAAACCACTTACTGTCTTTTGAGGCGATCCTTAAACAGTCTAGGAGTCAAAAAAGGGCCAGAGACACTGGATGCCTACTGACATGACATCACAAAGACCTCACCTGTGTTTAATTGAGAAGAAAAAAACCTCTTACTGTCTTTTGAGGCGATCCTTAAACAGTCTAGGAGTCAGAAAAGGGCCAGAGACACTGGATGCCTGCTGACATGACATCACAAAGACCTCACCTGTGTTTAGTAGACAAGAAAAAAACCTCTTACTGTCTTTTGAAGCGATCCTTAAACAGTCTAGGAGTCAGAAAAGGGCCAGAGACACTGGATACCTACTGACATGACATCACAAAGACCTCATCTGTGTTAAATTGAGAAGAAAAAAACCTCTTACTGGCTATTGGGGAGATCCTTAAACAGTCTAGGAGTCAGAAAAGGGCCAGAGACACTGGATGCCTACTGACATGACTTCACAAAGACCTCATCTGTGTTTAATTGAGAAAAAAAACCTCATACTGTCTTTTGAAGCGATCCTTAAACAGTCTAGGAGTCAGAAAAGGGCCAGAGACACTGGATGCCTACTGACATGACATCACAAAGACCTCATCTGTGTTTAATTGAGAAAAAAAACCTCATACTGTCTTTTGAAGCGATCCTTAAACAGTCTAGGAGTCAGAAAAGGGCCAGAGACACTGGATGACTACTGACATGACATCACAAAGACCTCACCTGTGTTTAATTGAGAAGAAAAAAACCTCTTACTGGCTTTTGGGGCGATCCATAAACAGTGTAGGAGTCAGAAAAGGGCGAGAGACACTGGATGCCTACTGACATGACATCACAAAGACCTCATCTGTGTTTAATTGAGAAGAAAAACCTCATACTGTCTTTTGAAGCGATCCTTAAACAGTGTAGGAGTCAGAAAAGGGCGAGAGACACTGGATGCCTACTGACATGACATCACAAAGACCTCATCTGTGTTTAATTGAGAAAAAAAAAAACCTCTTACTGGCTTTTGGGGCGATCCTTAAACAGTCTAGGAGTCAGAAAAGGGCCAGAGACACTGGATGCCTACTGACATGACATCACATAGACCTCACCTGTGTTTAATTGAGAAGAAAAAAACCTCTTACTGCCTTTTGGGGTGATCTTTAAACAGACTAAAAATCAGAAAAGGGCCAGAGACACCGGATGCCTACTGACATGACATCACAAAGACCTCATCTGTGTTTAATTGAGAAGAAAAAAACCACTTACTGTCTTTTGAGGCGATCCTTAAAAAGTCTAGGAGTCAAAAAAGGGCCAGAGACACTGGATGCCTACTGACATGACATCACAAAGACCTCACCTGTGTTTAATTGAGAAGAAAAAAACCTCTTACTGTCTTTTGAGGCGATCCTTAAACAGTCTAGGAGTCAGAAAAGGGCCAGAGACACTGGATGCCTGCTGACATGACATCACAAAGACCTCACCTGTGTTTAGTAGACAAGAAAAAAACCTCTTACTGTCTTTTGAAGCGATCCTTAAACAGTCTAGGAGTCAGAAAAGGGCCAGAGACACTGGATACCTACTGACATGACATCACAAAGACCTCATCTGTGTTAAATTGAGAAGAAAAAAACCTCTTACTGGCTATTGGGGCGATCCTTAAACAGTCTAGGAGGCAGAAAAGGGCCAGAGACACTGGATGCCTACTGACATGACTTCACAAAGACCTCATCTGTGTTTAATTGAGAAAAAAACCTCTTACTGTCTTTTGAAGTGATCCTTAAACAGGCTAGGAGTCAGAAAAGGGCCAGAGACACTGGATGCCTACTGACATGACATCACAAAGACCTCATCTGTGTTTAATTGAGAAAAAAAACTTCATACTGTCTTTTGAAGCGATCCTTAAACAGTCTAGGAGTCAGAAAAGGTCGAGAGACACTGGATGCCTACTGACATGACATCACAAAGACCTCATCTGTGTTTAATTGAGAAGAAAAAAACCTCTTACTGCCTTTTGGGGCGATCTTTAAACAGACTAAAAGTCAGAAAAGGGCCAGAGCCACTGGATACCTACTGACATGACATCACAAAGACCTCACCTGTGTTTAATTGAGAAGAAAAAAACCTCTTACTGTCTTTTGAGGCGATCCTTAAACAGTCTAGGAGTCAGAAAAGGGCCAGAGACACTGGATGCCTACTGACATGACATCACAAAGACCTCATCTGTGTTTAATTGAGAAAAAAACCTCTTACTGTCTTTTGAAGTGATCCTTAAACAGTCTAGGAGTCAGAAAAGGGCCAGAGACACTGGATGCCTACTGACATGACATCACAAAGACCTCATCTGTGTTTAATTGAGAAAAAAACCTCTTACTGTCTGTTGAAGCGATCCTTAAACAGTCTAGGAGTCAGAAAAGTGCCAGAGACACTGGATGCCTACTGACATGACATCACAAAGACCTCACCTGTGTTTAATTGAGAAGAAAAAAACCTCTTACTGTCTTTTGAGGCGATCCTTAAACAGTCTAGGAGTCAGAAAAGGGCCAGAGACACTGGATGCCTACTGACATTACATCACAAAGACCTCACCTGTGTTTAATTGAGAAGAAAAAAACCTCTTACTGTCTTTTGAGGCGATCCTTAAACAGTCTAGGAGTCAGAAAAGGGCCAGAGACACTGGATACCTACTGACATGACATCACAAAGACCTCATCTGTGTTAAATTGAGAAGAAAAAAACCTCTTACTGGCTTTTGGGGCGATCCATAAACAGTGTAGGAGTCAGAAAAGGGCGAGAGACACTGGATGCCTACTGACATGACATCACAAAGACCTCATCTGTGTTTAATTGAGAAGAAAAACCTCATACTGTCTTTTGAAGCGATCCTTAAACAGTGTAGGAGTCAGAAAAGGGCGAGAGACACTGGATGCCTACTGACATGACATCACAAAGACCTCATCTGTGTTTAATTGAGAAAAAAAAAAACCTCTTACTGGCTTTTGGGGCGATCCTTAAACAGTCTAGGAGTCAGAAAAGGGCCAGAGACACTGGATGCCTACTGACATGACATCACATAGACCTCACCTGTGTTTAATTGAGAAGAAAAAAACCTCTTACTGCCTTTTGGGGTGATCTTTAAACAGACTAAAAGTCAGAAAAGGGCCAGAGACACCGGATGCCTACTGACATGACATCACAAAGACCTCATCTGTGTTTAATTGAGAAGAAAAAAACCACTTACTGTCTTTTGAGGCGATCCTTAAACAGTCTAGGAGTCAAAAAAGGGCCAGAGACACTGGATGCCTACTGACATGACACCACAAAGACCTCACCTGTGTTTAATTGAGAAGAAAAAAACCTCTTACTGTCTTTTGAGGCGATCCTTAAACAGTCTAGGAGTCAGAAAAGGGCCAGAGACACTGGATGCCTGCTGACATGACATCACAAAGACCTCACCTGTGTTTAGTAGACAAGAAAAAAACCTCTTACTGTCTTTTGAAGCGATCCTTAAACAGTCTAGGAGTCAGAAAAGGGCCAGAGACACTGGATACCTACTGACATGACATCACAAAGACCTCATCTGTGTTAAATTGAGAAGAAAAAAACCTCTTACTGGCTATTGGGGCGATCCTTAAACAGTCTAGGAGTCAGAAAAGGGCCAGAGACACTGGATGCCTACTGACATGACTTCACAAAGACCTCATCTGTGTTTAATTGAGAAAAAAACCTCTTACTGTCTTTTGAAGTGATCCTTAAACAGGCTAGGAGTCAGAAAAGGGCCAGAGACACTGGATGCCTACTGACATGACATCACAAAGACCTCATCTGTGTTTAATTGAGAAAAAAAACCTCATACTGTCTTTTGAAGCGATCCTTAAACAGTGTAGGAGTCAGAAAAGGTCGAGAGACACTGGATGCCTACTGACATGACATCACAAAGACCTCATCTGTGTTTAATTGAGAAGAAAAAAACCTCTTACTGCCTTTTGGGGCGATCTTTAAACAGACTAAAAGTCAGAAAAGGGCCAGAGACACTGGATACCTACTGACATGACATCACAAAGACCTCACCTGTGTTTAATTGAGAAGAAAAAAACCTCTTACTGTCTTTTGAGGCGATCCTTAAACAGTCTAGGAGTCAGAAAAGGGCCAGAGACACTGGATGCCTACTGACATGACATCACAAAGACCTCATCTGTGTTTAATTGAGAAAAAAACCTCTTACTGTCTTTTGAAGTGATCCTTAAACAGTCTAGGAGTCAGAAAAGGGCCAGAGACACTGGATGCCTACTGACATGACATCACAAAGACCTCATCTGTGTTTAATTGAGAAAAAAACCTCTTACTGTCTGGTGAAGCGATCCTTAAACAGTCTAGGAGTCAGAAAAGTGCCAGAGACACTGGATGCCTACTGACATGACATCACAAAGACCTCACCTGTGTTTAATTGAGAAGAAAAAAACCTCTTACTGTCTTTTGAGGCGATCCTTAAACAGTCTAGGAGTCAGAAAAGGGCCAGAGACACTGGATGCCTACTGACATGACATCACAAAGACCTCACCTGTGTTTAGTAGACAAGAAAAAAACCTCTTACTGTCTTTTGAAGCGATCCTTAAACAGTCTAGGAGTCAGAAAAGGGCCAGAGACACTGGATACCTACTGACATGACATCACAAAGACCTCATCTGTGTTAAATTGAGAAGAAAAAAACCTCTTACTGGCTTTTGGGGCGATCCTTAAACAGTCTAGGAGTCAGAAAAGGGCCAGAGACACTGGATGCCTACTGACATGACATCACAAAGACCTCATCTGTGTTTAATTGAGAAAAAAACCTCTTACTGTCTTTTGAAGTGATCCTTAAACAGGCTAGGAGTCAGAAAAGGGCCAGAGACACTGGATGCCTACTGACATGACATCACAAAGACCTCATCTGTGTTTAATTGAGAAAAAAAACCTCATACTGTCTTTTGAAGCGATCCTTAAACAGTGTAGGAGTCAGAAAAGGTCGAGAGACACTGGATGCCTACTGACATGACATCACAAAGACCTCATCTGTGTTTAATTGAGAAGAAAAAAACCTCTTACTGCCTTTTGGGGCGATCTTTAAACAGACTAAAAGTCAGAAAAGGGCCAGAGACACTGGATACCTACTGACATGACATCACAAAGACCTCACCTGTGTTTAATTGAGAAGAAAAAAACCTCTTACTGTCTTTTGAGGCGATCTTTAAACAGTCTAGGAGTCAGAAAAGGGCCAGAGACACTGGATGCCTACTGACATGACATCACAAAGACCTCATCTGTGTTTAATTGAGAAAAAAACCTCTTACTGTCTTTTGAAGTAATCCTTAAACAGTCTAGGAGTCAGAAAAGGGCCAGAGACACTGGATGCCTACTGACATGACATCACAAAGACCTCATCTGTGTTTAATTGAGAAAAAAACCTCTTACTGTCTGTTGAAGCGATCCTTAAACAGTCTAGGAGTCAGAAAAGTGCCAGAGACACTGGATGCCTACTGACATGACATCACAAAGACCTCACCTGTGTTTAATTGAGAAGAAAAAAACCTCTTACTGTCTTTTGAGGCGATCCTTAAACAGGCTAGGAGTCAGAAAAGGGCCAGAGACACTGGAGGCCTACTGACATAACATCACAAAGACCTCATCTGTGTTTAATTGAGAAAAAAAAAACCTCTTACTGGCTTTTGGGGCGATCCTTAAACAGTGTAGGAGTCAGAAAAGGGCGAGAGACACTGGATGCCTACTGACATGACATCACAAAAACCTCATCTGTGTTTAATTGAGAAGAAAAACCTCATACTGTCTTTTGAAGCGATCCTTAAACAGTGTAGGAGTCAGAAAAGGGCCAGAGACACTGGATGCCTACTGACATGACATCACAAAGACCTCATCTCTGTTTAATTGAGAAGAAAAAAACCTCTTACTGCCTTTTGGGGCGATCTTTAAACAGACTAAAAGTCAGAAAATGGTCAGAGACACTGGATACCTACTGACATGACATCACAAGGAACTCATCTGTGTTTAATTGAGAAGAAAAACCTCATACTGTCTTTTGAAGCGATCCTTAAATAGTCTAGGAGTCAGAAAAGGGCCAGAGACACTGGATGACTACTGACATGACATCACAAAGACCCCATCTGTGTTTAATTGAGAAGAAAAACCTCTTGCTGTCTTTTGAAGCGATCCTTAAACAGTCTAGGAGTCAGAAAAGGGCCAGAGACACTGGATACCTACTGACATGACATCACAAAGACCTCATCTGTGTTTAATTGAGAAAAAAACCTCTTACTGTCTGTTGAAGCGATCCTTAAACAGTCTAGGAGTCAGAAAAGTGCCAGAGACACTGGATGCCTACTGACATGACATCACAAAGACCTCACCTGTGTTTAATTGAGAAGAAAAAAACCTCTTACTGTCTTTTGAGGCGATCCTTAAACAGGCTAGGAGTCAGAAAAGGGCCAGAGACACTGGAGGCCTACTGACATAACATCACAAAGACCTCATCTGTGTTTAATTGAGAAAAAAAAAACCTCTTACTGGCTTTTGGGGCGATCCTTAAACAGTGTAGGAGTCAGAAAAGGGCCAGAGACACTGGATGCCTACTGACATGACATCACAAAAACCTCATCTGTGTTTAATTGAGAAGAAAAACCTCATACTGTCTTTTGAAGCGATCCTTAAACAGTGTAGGAGTCAGAAAAGGGCCAGAGACACTGGATGCCTACTGACATGACATCACAAAGACCTCATCTCTGTTTAATTGAGAAGAAAAAAACCTCTTACTGCCTTTTGGGGCGATCTTTAAACAGACTAAAAGTCAGAAAATGGTCAGAGACACTGGATACCTACTGACATGACATCACAAGGAACTCATCTGTGTTTAATTGAGAAGAAAAACCTCATACTGTCTTTTGAAGCGATCCTTAAATAGTCTAGGAGTCAGAAAAGGGCCAGAGACACTGGATGACTACTGACATGACATCACAAAGACCCCATCTGTGTTTAATTGAGAAGAAAAACCTCTTACTGTCTTTTGAAGTGATCCTTAAACAGGCTAGGAGTCAGAAAAGGGCCAGAGACACTGGATGCCTACTGACATGACATCACAAAGACCTCATCTGTGTTTAATTGAGAAGAAAAACCTCTTACTGTCTTTTGAAGCGATCCTTAAACAGTCTAGGAGTCAGAAAAGGGCCAGAGACACTGGATACCTACTGACATGACATCACAAAGACCTCATCTGTGTTAAATTGAGAAGAAAAAAACCTCTTACTGGCTTTTGGGGCGATCCTTAAACAGTCTAGGAGTCAGAAAAGGGCCAGAGACACTGGATGCCTACTGACATGACATCACAAAGACCTCATCTGTGTTTAATTGAGAAAAAAACCTCTTACTGTCTTTTGAAGTGATCCTTAAACAGGCTAGGAGTCAGAAAAGGGCCAGAGACACTGGATGCCTACTGACATGACATCACAAAGACCTCATCTATGTTTAATTGAGAAGAAAAAAACCTCTTACTGGCTTTTGGGGCGATCCTTAAACAGTGTAGGAGTCAGAAAAGGGCGAGAGACACTGGATGCCTACTGACATGACATCACAAAAACCTCATCTGTGTTTAATTGAGAAGAAAAACCTCATACTGTCTTTTGAAGCGATCCTTAAACAGTGTAGGAGTCAGAAAAGGGCCAGAGACACTGGATGACTACTGACATGACATCACAAAGACCTCATCTGTGTTTAATTGAGAAGAAAAACCTCTTACTGGCTTTTGGGGCGATCCTCAAACAGTCTAGGAGTCAGAAAAGGGCCAGAGACACTGGAGGCCTACTGACATGACATCACAAAGACCTCACCTGTGTTTAATTGAGAAGAAAAAAACCTCTTACTTTCTTTTGAGGCGATCCTTAAACAGTCTAGGAGTCAGAAAAGGGCCAGAGACACTGGATGCCTACGGACATGACATCACAAAGACACCATCTGTGTTTAATTGAGAAGAAAAAAACCACTTACTGTCTTTTGAAGCAATCCTTAAACAGTCTAGGAGTCAGAAAAGGACCAGAGACACTGGATGCCTACTGACATGACATCACAAAGACCTCATCTGTGTTTAATTGAGAAAAAAACCTCTTACTGTCTTTTGAAGTGATCCTTAAACAGTCTAGGAGTCAGAAAAGGGCCAGAGACACTGGATGCCTACTAACATGACATCACAAAGACCTCATCTGTGTTTAATTGAGAAAAAAACCTCTTACTGTCTGTTGAAGCGATCCTTAAACAGTCTAGGAGTCAGAAAAGGGCCAGAGACACTGGATGCCTACTGACATGACATCACAAAGACCTCACCTGTGTTTAATTGAGAAGAAAAAAACCTCTTACTGTCTTTTGAGGCGATCCTTAAACAGTCTAGCAGTCAGAAAAGGGCCAGAGACACTGGATACCTACTGACATGACATCACAAAGACCTCATCTGTGTTAAATTGAGAAGAAAAAAACCTCTTACTGGCTTTTGGGGCGATCCATAAACAGTGTAGGAGTCAGAAAAGGGCGAGAGACACTGGATGCCTACTGACATGACATCACAAAGACCTCATCTGTGTTTAATTGAGAAGAAAAACCTCATACTGTCTTTTGAAGCGATCCTTAAACAGTGTAGGAGTCAGAAAAGGGCGAGAGACACTGGATGCCTACTGACATGACATCACAAAGACCTCATCTGTGTTTAATTGAGAAAAAAAAAAAACCTCTTACTGGCTTTTGGGGCGATCCTTAAACAGTCTAGGAGTCAGAAAAGGGCCAGAGACAATGGATGCCTACTGACATGACATCACATAGACCTCACCTGTGTTTAATTGAGAAGAAAAAAACCTCTTACTGCCTTTTGGGGTGATCTTTAAACAGACTAAAAGTCAGAAAAGGGCCAGAGACACCGGATGCCTACTGACATGACATCACAAAGACCTCATCTGTGTTTAATTGAGAAGAAAAAAACCAACTTACTGTCTTTTGAGGCGATCCTTAAACAGTCTAGGAGTCAGAAAAGGGCCAGAGACACTGGATGCCTACTGACATGACATCACAAAGACCTCACCTGTGTTTAATTGAGAAGAAAAAAACCTCTTACTGTCTTTTGATACGATACGATAACATTTATTGTATGTAGCCAAAGGCCATTACAAAACACAATTAAAACAATATGGCACAAATATAAACAAATAAAACAATATTTCTCCAATATTGTGTACCTAAAAATGTAAACATGGACTACTAAGTTACAATAAAAGAGATAAAATGGTGTAACAAGGTGGAGGCTCCTGTAAAAATGCATTAGCTCGAATCTTCCTGGCAGCCAGAGCAAAAAGTGCCACCCTATAAGAGATATAGGGGTCGACATCTGATAACAGATAGGTGACTTTGTTAAAATCAGAAATAGGGTGAGAGTTTGGTAATAGCTTGGCAAGGAATTTGCCCCTGGGTTCGGAGTACAGGGGACAAGCCAAGACATAGTGGGGCAGGTCCTCCACAGATGGATTTCCACATATGCACAGGCGTTGGGCTGTGGGTATTCGGAGATATCGCCCAGAGAGCATGGCTGATGGCATCATTTCAAACCGCAAAGATGTTAGGGCCATTCTAAGATTACGTGTCGTTATATTTACTAAATATGATGCTCTGGAATGGTCTTTTTTAATTGTTTTATACCATGGGGCTGCTTGTGATAGCTGTATTGAAGAGTGGTCGATCAGAGAGTCAGCTTTGAACACCCAATCACGTAAATCAGAAATATTGGCTGATGTATGCAGTAAGTCATCTGGTATGGTATAGCGTGAAAGAATGGAGCTAAAAAAATCAGACCGAGTCCTGTCCTTGCTCAATAAGAGCTTAAAACTTTGATGGTTTAAAGAATCTAATTTGGTTGAGATGTCTTTCTTCCAAGATTTCAGAATAGCTAAGTGGGCACGGGCTTTGAGTGAGGGAAAACCAAGCTCTGCCCTCATCAGGGCTGCAGGGGACCCTTTTGGAAGAGCCAGGATACGTCTGAAGAAAAAGTTCTGAATGGGCTCCAAGCTATTGATTGTTTGTTCTTTCCAGCCCCAGATGTCAATGCCATATAGTAGGTGAGGAATGACCTTGGCTGCAAAGAGCTTTAGAGCTGGGTCAACTAGAAACCCTCCCCTGGTATAATAAAATCTCAGAATGGCTCCAATGATTTTTAGACCAGAGGCCTTTATAGTTGCAAGGTGGGCATTCCAGTTTAGGGTCTCACTGTAAGTGATCCCAAGATATTTAAATGTACTACACTGTTCTATAGGAATATTGTTTATACTCCAGATAAATTTTTTAGGTCTTTTCCTAAAAACCATAACTTTTGTTTTTGTGTAGTTAATGGAAAGGGACTCTTCCTTACAATAAGTACCCAAGTTGTTAAGTAGCTTTTTCAGACCAACTCTTGTAAGGGAAACCAGAACCATGTCATCTGCATAAAGCAGGATAGAGACCTTTTGCTGACCGACAGAAGGGGGTACAAATTCTGGGCCCGATAGTCTTTGAACTATATCGTTGATATAAATATTGAAAAGCAGAGGGGCTAGTACACACCCTTGCTTTACCCCTTTCCTTACTGCAATTTCATTAGTTAGAGAGCCTGAAGCACCTACCCTAATTTTTGTGTGGGTGCCTGAGTGCAGTTCATGCATCAGAAACAGTAGGCGTTTATCGATGTTAGTTTCCCTCAGCTTTGACCAGAGTCTGTCCCTATCAATGGAGTCAAAAGCTGTGGCTAAATCAATGAAAGCTGCGTATAAGGCTCTCGTAGGGCCTTCTGTACTGGAGTAGACTAAGTAATGGAGGGTTTGGCAGTGGTCAGTGGTAGAATGGCCTCTTCTAAATCCTGCTTGGTGTGGGTGTAAGATATGGTTGTCAGCAGCCCAGTCCTCTAGTTTATGTAAGAGGAATTTTCCATAGAGTTTAGATGCGATATTTAGTAAACTAATGGGGCGGTAGTTTTGTGGGTCGGTCTTGTTGCCTTTTTTGTGGATAGGAACCACTATGCTCATCTTCCAGCCATTGGGAAAAATGCCTGATTCATTTATCTGGGTGAAGACCCTAGCTAAGACTGGGGCCCACCAGTTAGGGAACGCTTTAAATAAATCAGGTGGAATCAGATCTTCTCCAGGTGATTTATTGGAAGCTAGGGATGTAATAAGGCCTCTGACTTCAGCCTCTGTGACTGGGGGCCAAGCTGGTAAACTTAGAGAGTCAATGGAAATAGCCTGGGTGTTTGGTTCTGTATATGGTGGGGGAGGTGGCCAGGCTCCAAAGGTTTTCGAAAAGTGTGTAAACCAAGTGTTTCCAGATATTTGGGCTTCAACCTGTTGGGGTGATTTTGCAAGCCCGAAAGAAACAAGGTTCCAGAATTGAGACTCATTTTTCTCCTTTACTGCCAGATTTAGTTTGTTCCACATATGTTTAGCATAGTCAGCTTTCTTACTTTTGAGGAGACTCTTATATTGGGATCTTAATCTGATGAGTTCTAACATTCTGTTATCCTCTCTACTGCGACGGCTCAGCCTCATACATTTGACTAGCTTTTTCCTGAAGGTTTTGCATTCTTGGTCAAACCAGCCATTATTGGGGCAGGATAACAGCTTTAGAGGTTTATTGTTGATAAGCAGAGGTTTGATCAAGCGAATAATTTTGTCATAGTGTCCTATGGCGTCATGGCCAGGCTGTAAAAGGGCTGAATGCAGGGATTTAAGGTCATCACTCGTCAGAGCTTGAGCTATGTTGTTTTGTACCTGCTCTGACCATTTCATCCTCCTATTGCCAGGAAATGTACCTTCAGCGAGTTCAGGAATTGGAGGTAAAAGAATGTTGCTATTATATTTAAGTAAGAGCTGTAGAGGGCAGTGATCACTTAAAGGAGAGTTACCTACTTCAAAAAAGACCACCTCTGTTAGTAAAGCAGGTGAAACTGCTATATAATCTATGGTGCTAGCATGACAGGAAGATAAAAATGTGAAGGAACCACCAGACTTATCAAACTTAGAGCCATGTAAGACATAAAGATTAAACAAGGATAGCAACTCCAATAATTTTAGACCAGGCTTATTAATTGTAGGGTCTTGTGAGACTCGTTCTAAAAGACATGTGTGCTCCGCGATTTGAGAGTTGACATCTGCCCTAGAGTCAGAGTGACCAGGGCCAATTCTGGCATTAAAATCACCACACATAATTATTTGGGCATTAGGAAACTGAGAAGAAAGGGTTTCCAGTGTGTGGGAAAGTTGGTCCCAAAGTTTCCCTTTATCCTGTGACAGTGAGAGTTTTGGAGGGAGATATACATTGATGCACAGGAGGTTGCCGAAATGTGGTCCCTTAATCAGTAATGCTTGGATGTAATTTGGGCAGCTGCTTTCCAGGGTCTGAACCTCTGCTATTAAGTCAACCGCTACAAGGACGGCCAGACCGCCACTGCCCCGGCCCTTACAATGGACTTTGATTGCCGGTGTGGCAAATGGCTGAAAACCCTGTAGAGCTACAGAGCTTACATCTTGGACCCAGGTTTCCTGTAAGAAAAGAATATCGTAACCACTTAAAAATTTTGAGAATTCAGGATCATAGAATTTGTTCTGCCATCCCCCCAAGTTCCAAGATAGTATCTTTAACAGTCAGTCCGAGTTTGAAATTTTATCTAATTCTCCCCTTGAATCTGAGAAGACACATCCATTTTTGGAGGGGAGTCCATGAGTAGAGGAGGACTGTTTCCGTGCAGATGGGCCGTTTTTCACAGGTTCACACTCCATTGGCTGGAAGATTGAAATTTCATCTCTGGAGCTCTGTATCTTATCAGGGAGTAACTTGGGCGGAGGGAAAACAGCTGGAGTGCTTGGTGATGTGGATGTTTGGTTGCAGTTTGTTGGTGGGGATAGGTTTTGAACTGCTGAGACTTCGTGAATTTTCAAAAGTTCCAACCTGAGACATTCTAGTCTGTTTGTGATGGCTAGACGTTCTGATGTTGGGAGGGTCGAAAAGGAGTTGATAAGGCCCTCTTCAAAGGAGTTTTCAAGGTGAAGATCTCCAGAACTTGAGAGTAGGCAGTCTGGTTGGCCAGGCCGTCTAGAAGGGTCCTGTTGTAATGTGTTATTTGATGTTTCCTCAGGAAGCTTTTCTGCTGGTATAGTGGTTTTCTGGCGAGGAGGATTTGAAAACAAAGCAGTTGTTACAGTATTAGTGAAGACTCGAATGGGGAAAACTCCTTTAGGACCCAGGATAGATTTCTGTCTTAGGAGTAGAGAAGGTATCCTTGGACTATTGAAGGTGAGCATAATTCTCTGTGCCTGATTTGCATAGTTAAGGAATTCTGTTGAGATTAGGTCTATAGGGAAGTGCCTCTCTATGATTAGGGTTCTCAGATGTTTGATAGCCAGGTGCTTAGAATTCCAAGGGGGGACCCACCCCTTGTACCGGCAGATGACCAGGCAGACTTTACATGGTTGTAAAATCAGGTGTTGGAGTTTTCTTTTGTCTTCTGACTGCCTTGTGTAAGGATTCTCACAGGTCCTTGTGGTTGAACCAGAAGGATAATAAGATGGCTGAGGGAGAGGCCCATTAGAGGCTGATTTGGACTCCCTCAGGGTGACTAGCCTTGAGACTGTCTGGGTAAGTTTTTCGAGTAGATAGCCATTCCTTTTCAACGCGCAGAAAATACTCTCCACTGTTCTTGCAGTCAGCTCCAAGAGTTCTCCTGCAAGGTTTTCTGTGCCTCCTTTACTGTCAGCTTCTAGGAGTGAATTGTTTGGATTTAAGTTTAGGTTTTCTTCAGTTTCTGCCAGAGGAGTAAAACGGTTCTTGGTGGGAATGCTAAATGTTGAGGCATTGCTGGTCACAAAGTAATCCCCTATTCTCGTCTGTTTTTGAGCTGGCAAATTTAAATCCTCTTCACACCTGCGTTTTACTCCCATTCCCATATGATGAGTGGCAGCAGAGATACTTGGACAATTAGTTAAAGGAACAGATAAGCAGACAAGCAAAAAATTGCTCCAAGCTGAAAACAATTTTTTGTAACTTTGTAGTTCTGTAAAACAGTGGTTATTGAAGAAAAAAAAAATTCTCCCCCCTTTTATACTAAAGCTGCCTATTGGAGAGCTTGAAGTTAGGCTGCGATTTATGGCCCTCTGCTAAGGAGGCACTCCTTGATAAGCGCTGCTCTTCCGTGGTTGGTATAATTAACAAAATAAGATTGAGGAATGCCTTCAGTTCAGAGTAGCACAAGATAGCACAAGATAGCACACAGCCACAGACCTTCAGGAAACTTCAATTAGCAGAGTAAAATAACAGAATAAAATATAACTTGCGGAGCGGGATAGCCGGTGTTTCTATCTGGACGCCATCTTGCCGTCGTTCGCGGAAATATTGACATAACATCACAAAGACCTCATCTGTGTTTAATTGAGAAAAAAAAAAACCTCTTACTGGCTTTTGGGGCGATCCTTAAACAGTGTAGGAGTCAGAAAAGGGCGAGAGACACTGGAGGCCTACTGACATAACATCACAAAGACCTCATCTGTGTTTAATTGAGGAAAAAAAAAACCTCTTACTGGCTTTTGGGGCGATCCTTAAACAGTGTAGGAGTCAGAAAAGGGCGAGAGACACTGGATGCCTACTGACATGACATCACAAAAACCTCATCTGTGTTTAATTGAGAAGAAAAACCTCATACTGTCTTTTGAAGCGATCCTTAAACAGTGTAGGAGTCAGAAAAGGGCCAGAGACACTGGATGACTACTGACATGACATCACAAAGACCTCATCTGTGTTTAATTGAGAAGAAAAACCTCTTACTGGCTTTTGGGGCGATCCTCAAACAGTCTAGGAGTCAGAAAAGGGCCAGAGACACTGGAGGCCTACTGACATGACATCACAAAGACCTCACCTGTGTTTAATTGAGAAGAAAAAAACCTCTTACTTTCTTTTGAGGCGATCCTTAAACAGTCTAGGAGTCAGAAAAGGGCCAGAGACACTGGATGCCTACGGACATGACATCACAAAGACACCATCTGTGTTTAATTGAGAAGAAAAACCTCTTACTGTCTTTTGAAGCAATCCTTAAACAGTCTAGGAGTCAGAAAAGGACCAGAGACACTGGATGCCTACTGACATGACATCACAAAGACCTCATCTGTGTTTAATTGAGAAAAAAACCTCTTACTGTCTTTTGAAGTGATCCTTAAACAGTCTAGGAGTCAGAAAAGGGCCAGAGACACTGGATGCCTACTGACATGACATCACAAAGACCTCATCTGTGTTTAATTGAGAAAAAAACCTCTTACTGTCTGTTGAAGCGATCCTTAAACAGTCTAGGAGTCAGAAAAGGGCCAGAGACACTGGATGCCTACTGACATGACATCACAAAGACCTCACCTGTGTTTAATTGAGAAGAAAAAAACCTCTTACTGTCTTTTGAGGCGATCCTTAAACAGTCTAGGAGTCAGAAAAGGGCCAGAGACACTGGATACCTACTGACATGACATCACAAAGACCTCATCTGTGTTAAATTGAGAAGAAAAAAACCTCTTACTGGCTTTTGGGGCGATCCATAAACAGTGTAGGAGTCAGAAAAGGGCGAGAGACACTGGATGCCTACTGACATGACATCACAAAGACCTCATCTGTGTTTAATTGAGAAGAAAAACCTCATACTGTCTTTTGAAGCGATCCTTAAACAGTGTAGGAGTCAGAAAAGGGCGAGAGACACTGGATGCCTACTGACATGACATCACAAAGACCTCATCTGTGTTTAATTGAGAAAAAAAAAAAACCTCTTACTGGCTTTTGGGGCGATCCTTAAACAGTCTAGGAGTCAGAAAAGGGCCAGAGACACTGGATGCCTACTGACATGACATCACATAGACCTCACCTGTGTTTAATTGAGAAGAAAAAAACCTCTTACTGCCTTTTGGGGTGATCTTTAAACAGACTAAAAGTCAGAAAAGGGCCAGAGACACCGGATGCCTACTGACATGACATCACAAAGACCTCATCTGTGTTTAATTGAGAAGAAAAAAACCACTTACTGTCTTTTGAGGCGATCCTTAAACAGTCTAGGAGTCAGAAAAGGGCCAGAGACACTGGATGCCTACTGACATGACATCACAAAGACCTCACCTGTGTTTAATTGAGAAGAAAAAAACCTCTTACTGTCTTTTGAGGCGATCCTTAAACAGTCTAGGAGTCAGAAAAGGGCCAGAGACACTGGATGCCTACTGACATGACATCACATAGACCTCACCTGTGTTTAATTGAGAATAAAAAAACCTCTTACTGCCTTTTGGGGTGATCTTTAAACAGACTAAAAGTCAGAAAAGGGCCAGAGACACTGGATACCTACTGACATGACATCACAAAGACCTCACCTGTGTTTAATTGAGAAGAAAAAAACCTCTTACTGTCTTTTGAGGCGATCCTTAAACAGTCTAGAAGTCAGAAAAGGGCCAGAGACACTGGAGGCCTACTGACATGACATCACAAAGACCTCACCTGTGTTTAGTAGACAAGAAAAAAACCTCTTACTGTCTTTTGAAGCGATCCTTAAAGAGTCTAGGAGTCAGAAAAGGGCCAGAGACACTGGAGGCCTACTGACATAACATCACAAAGACCTCATCTGTGTTTAATTGAGAAAAAAAAACAACCTCTTACTGGCTTTTGGGGCGATCCTTAAACAGTGTAGGAGTCAGAAAAGGGCGAGAGACACTGGATGCCTACTGACATGACATCACAAAAACCTCATCTGTGTTTAATTGAGAAGAAAAACCTCATACTGTCTTTTGGGTCGATCTTTAAACAGACTAAAAGTCAGAAAAGGGTCAGAGACACTGGATACCTACTGACATGACATCACAGGGAACTCATCTGTGTTTAATTGAGAAGAAAAACCTCATACTGTCTTTTGAAGCGATCCTTAAATAGTCTAGGAGTCAGAAAAGGGCCAGAGACACTGGATACCTACTGACATGACATCACAAAGACCTCATCTGTGTTAAATTGAGAAGAATAAAACCTCTTACTGTCTGTTGAAGCGATCCTTAAACAGTCTAGGAGTCAGAAAAGGGCCAGAGACACTGGATGCCTACTGACATGACATCACAAAGACCTCACCTATGTTTAATTGAGAAGAAAAAAACCTCTTACTGTCTTTTGAGGCGATCCTTAAACAGTGTAGGAGTCAGAAAAGGGCGAGAGACACTGGATGCCTACTGACATGACATCACAAAGACCTCACCTGTGTTTAGTAGACAAGAAAAAAACCTCTTACTGTCTGTTGCAGCGATCCTTAAACAGTCTAGGAGTCAGAAAAGGGCCAGAGACACTGGATACCTACTCACATGACATCACAAAGACCTCATCTGTGTTAAATTGAGAAGAAAAAAACCTCTTACTGGCTTTTGGGGCGATCCTTAAACAGTGTAGGAGTCAGAAAAGGGCGAGAGACACTGGATGCCTACTGACATGACATCACAAAGACCTCATCTGTGTTTAATTGCGAAGAAAAACCTCTTACTGGCTTTTGGGGCGATCCTTAAACAGTCTAGGAGTCAGAAAAGGTCCAGAGACACTGGATGCCTACTGACATGACATCACAAAGAACTCATCTGTGTTTAATTGAGAAAAAAACCTCGTACTGTCTTTTGAAGTGATCCTTAAACAGTCTAGGAGTCAGAAAAGGGAGAGAGACACTGGATGCCTACTGACATGACATCACAAAGACATCATCTGTGTTTAATTGAGAAGAAAAACCTCATACTGTATTTTGAAGCGATCCTTAAACAGTCTAGGAGACAGAAAAGGGCCAGAGACACTGGATGCCTACTGACATGACATCACATAGACCTCACCTGTGTTTAATTGAGAAGAAAAAAACCTCTTACTGCCTTTTGGGGTGATCTTTAAACAGACTAAAAGTCAGAAAAGGGCCAGAGACACTGGATACCTACTGACATGACATCACAAAGACCTCACCTGTGTTTAATTGAGAAGAAAAAAACCTCTTACTGCCTTTTAGGGCGATCTTTAAACAGACTAAAAATCAGAAAAGGGCCAGAGACACTGGATACCTACTGACATGATATCACAAGGACCTCATCTGTGTTTAATTGAGAAGAAAAACCTCATACTGTCTTTTGAAGCGATCCTTAAACAGTCTAGGAGACAGAAAAGGGCCAGAGACACTGGATGACTACTGACATGACATCACAAAGACCTCATCTGTGTTTAATTGAGAAGAAAAACCTCTTACTGTCTTTTGAAGCGATCCTTAAACAGTCTAGGAGTCAGAAAAGGTCCAGAGACACTGGATGCCTACTGACATGACATCACAAAGACCTCATCTGTGTTTAATTGAGAAGAAAAACCTCTTACTGTCTTTTGGAGCGATACTTAAACAGTCTAGGAGTCAGAAAAGGGAGAGAGACACTGGATGCCTACTGACATGACATCACAAAGACATCATCTGTGTTTAATTGAGAAGAAAAACCTCATACTGTCTTTTGAAGCGATCCTTAAACAGTCTAGGAGACAGAAAAGGGCCAGAGACACTGGATGACTACTGACATGACATCACAAAGACCTCATCTGTGTTTAATTGAGAAGAAAAACCTCTTACTGTCTTTTGAAGCGATCCTTAAACAGTCTAGGAGTCAGAAAAGGTCCAGAGACACTGGATGCCTACTGACATGACATCACAAAGACCTCATCTGTGTTTAATTGAGAAGATAAACCTCTTACTGTCTTTTGGAGCGATCCTTAAACAGTCTAGGAGTCAGAAAAGGGCGAGAGACACTGGATGCCTACTGACATGACATCACAAAGACCTCATCTGTGTTTAATTGAGAAAAAAAACCTCTTACTGTCTTTTGAAGCGATCTTTAAACAGACTAAAAGTCAGAAAAGGGCCAGATACACTGGATAACTACTGAAATGACATCACAAAGACCTCACCTGTGTTTAATTGAGAAGAAAAAACCTCTTACTGGCTTTTGAGGCCATCTTTAAACAGACTAAAAGTCAGAAAAGGGTCAGAGACCCTGGATACCTACTGACATGACATCACAAGGACCTCATCTGTTTTTAATTGAGAAGAAAAACCTCATACTGTCTTTTGAAGCGATCCTTAAACAGTCTAGGAGTCAGAAAAGGTCCAGAGACACTGGATGCCTACTGACATGACGTCACAAAGACCTCATCTGTGTTTAATTGAGAAGAAAAACCTCATACTGTCTTCTGAAGCGATCCTTAAACAGTGTAGGAGTCAGAAAATGGCGAGAGACACTGGATGCCTACTGACATGACATCAAAAAGACCTCATCTGTGTTTAATTGAGAAGAAAAACCTCTTACTGTCATTTGGAGCGATCCTTAAACAGTCTAGGAGTCAGAAAAGGGCCAGAGACACTGGATGCCTACTGACATGACATCCCAAAGACCTCATCTGTGTTTAATTGAGAAAAAAACCTCTTACTGTCTTTTGAAGCGATCCTTAAACAGTCTAGGAGTAAGAAAAGGGCCAGAGACACTGGATGCCTACTGACATGACACCACAAAGACCTCACCTGTGTTTAATTGAGAAAAAAAACTTCTTACTATCTTTTGAAGCGATCCTTAAACAGTCTAGGAGTCAGAAAAGGGCCAGAGACACTGGATGCCTACTGACATGACATCACAAAGACCTCACCTGTGTTTAATTGAGAAGAAAAAAACCTCTTACTGTCTTTTGAGGCGATCCTTAAACAGTCTAGGAGTCAGAAAAGGGACAGAGACACTGGATGCCTACTGACATGACATCACATAGACCTCACCTGTGTTTAATTGAGAAGAAAAAAACCTCTTACTGCCTTTTGGGGTGATCTTTAAACAGACTAAAAGTCAGAAAAGGGCCAGAGACACTGGATACCTACTGACATGACATCACAAAGACCTCACCTGTGTTTAATTGAGAAGAAAAAAACCTCTTACTGCCTTTTATGGCGATCTTTAAACAGACTAAAAATCAGAAAAGGGCCAGAGACACTGGATACCTACTGACATGATATCACAAGGACCTTATCTGTGTTTAATTGAGAAGAAAAACCTCATACTGTCTTTTGAAGCGATCCTTAAATAGTCTAGGAGTCAGAAAAGGGCCAGAGACACTGGATACCTACTGACATGACATCACAAAGACCTCATCTGTGTTAAATTGAGAAGAATAAAACCTCTTACTGTCTGTTGAAGCGATCCTTAAACAGTCTAGGAGTCAGAAAAGGGCCAGAGACACTGGATGCCTACTGACATGACATCACAAAGACCTCACCTATGTTTAATTGAGAAGAAAAAAACCTCTTACTGTCTTTTGAGGCGATCCTTAAACAGTGTAGGAGTCAGAAAAGGGCGAGAGACACTGGATGCCTACTGACATGACATCACAAAGACCTCACCTGTGTTTAGTAGACAAGAAAAAAACCTCTTACTGTCTGTTGCAGCGATCCTTAAACAGTCTAGGAGTCAGAAAAGGGCCAGAGACACTGGATACCTACTCACATGACATCACAAAGACCTCATCTGTGTTAAATTGAGAAGAAAAAAACCTCTTACTGGCTTTTGGGGCGATCCTTAAACAGTGTAGGAGTCAGAAAAGGGCGAGAGACACTGGATGCCTACTGACATGACATCACAAAGACCTCATCTGTGTTTAATTGCGAAGAAAAACCTCTTACTGGCTTTTGGGGCGATCCTTAAACAGTCTAGGAGTCAGAAAAGGTCCAGAGACACTGGATGCCTACTGACATGACATCACAAAGAACTCATCTGTGTTTAATTGAGAAAAAAACCTCGTACTGTCTTTTGAAGTGATCCTTAAACAGTCTAGGAGTCAGAAAAGGGAGAGAGACACTGGATGCCTACTGACATGACATCACAAAGACATCATCTGTGTTTAATTGAGAAGAAAAACCTCATACTGTATTTTGAAGCGATCCTTAAACAGTCTAGGAGACAGAAAAGGGCCAGAGACACTGGATGCCTACTGACATGACATCACATAGACCTCACCTGTGTTTAATTGAGAAGAAAAAAACCTCTTACTGCCTTTTGGGGTGATCTTTAAACAGACTAAAAGTCAGAAAAGGGCCAGAGACACTGGATACCTACTGACATGACATCACAAAGACCTCACCTGTGTTTAATTGAGAAGAAAAAAACCTCTTACTGCCTTTTAGGGCGATCTTTAAACAGACTAAAAATCAGAAAAGGGCCAGAGACACTGGATACCTACTGACATGATATCACAAGGACCTCATCTGTGTTTAATTGAGAAGAAAAACCTCATACTGTCTTTTGAAGCGATCCTTAAACAGTCTAGGAGACAGAAAAGGGCCAGAGACACTGGATGACTACTGACATGACATCACAAAGACCTCATCTGTGTTTAATTGAGAAGAAAAACCTCTTACTGTCTTTTGAAGCGATCCTTAAACAGTCTAGGAGTCAGAAAAGGTCCAGAGACACTGGATGCCTACTGACATGACATCACAAAGACCTCATCTGTGTTTAATTGAGAAGAAAAACCTCTTACTGTCTTTTGGAGCGATACTTAAACAGTCTAGGAGTCAGAAAAGGGAGAGAGACACTGGATGCCTACTGACATGACATCACAAAGACATCATCTGTGTTTAATTGAGAAGAAAAACCTCATACTGTATTTTGAAGCGATCCTTAAACAGTCTAGGAGACAGAAAAGGGCCAGAGACACTGGATGACTACTGACATGACATCACAAAGACCTCATCTGTGTTTAATTGAGAAGAAAAACCTCTTACTGTCTTTTGAAGCGATCCTTAAACAGTCTAGGAGTCAGAAAAGGTCCAGAGACACTGGATGCCTACTGACATGACATCACAAAGACCTCATCTGTGTTTAATTGAGAAGATAAACCTCTTACTGTCTTTTGGAGCGATCCTTAAACAGTCTAGGAGTCAGAAAAGGGCGAGAGACACTGGATGCCTACTGACATGACATCACAAAGACCTCATCTGTGTTTAATTGAGAAAAAAAACCTCTTACTGTCTTTTGAAGCGATCTTTAAACAGACTAAAAGTCAGAAAAGGGCCAGATACACTGGATAACTACTGAAATGACATCACAAAGACCTCACCTGTGTTTAATTGAGAAGAAAAAACCTCTTACTGGCTTTTGAGGCCATCTTTAAACAGACTAAAAGTCAGAAAAGGGTCAGAGACCCTGGATACCTACTGACATGACATCACAAGGACCTCATCTGTTTTTAATTGAGAAGAAAAACCTCATACTGTCTTTTGAAGCGATCCTTAAACAGTCTAGGAGTCAGAAAAGGTCCAGAGACACTGGATGCCTACTGACATGACGTCACAAAGACCTCATCTGTGTTTAATTGAGAAGAAAAACCTCATACTGTCTTCTGAAGCGATCCTTAAACAGTGTAGGAGTCAGAAAATGGCGAGAGACACTGGATGCCTACTGACATGACATCAAAAAGACCTCATCTGTGTTTAATTGAGAAGAAAAACCTCTTACTGTCATTTGGAGCGATCCTTAAACAGTCTAGGAGTCAGAAAAGGGCCAGAGACACTGGATGCCTACTGACATGACATCCCAAAGACCTCATCTGTGTTTAATTGAGAAAAAAACCTCTTACTGTCTTTTGAAGCGATCCTTAAACAGTCTAGGAGTAAGAAAAGGGCCAGAGACACTGGATGCCTACTGACATGACACCACAAAGACCTCACCTGTGTTTAATTGAGAAAAAAAACTTCTTACTATCTTTTGAAGCGATCCTTAAACAGTCTAGGAGTCAGAAAAGGGCCAGAGACACTGGATGCCTACTGACATGACATCACAAAGACCTCACCTGTGTTTAATTGAGAAGAAAAAAACCTCTTACTGTCTTTTGAGGCGATCCTTAAACAGTCTAGGAGTCAGAAAAGGGACAGAGACACTGGATGCCTACTGACATGACATCACATAGACCTCACCTGTGTTTAATTGAGAAGAAAAAAACCTCTTACTGCCTTTTGGGGTGATCTTTAAACAGACTAAAAGTCAGAAAAGGGCCAGAGACACTGGATACCTACTGACATGACATCACAAAGACCTCACCTGTGTTTAATTGAGAAGAAAAAAACCTCTTACTGCCTTTTATGGCGATCTTTAAACAGACTAAAAATCAGAAAAGGGCCAGAGACACTGGATACCTACTGACATGATATCACAAGGACCTTATCTGTGTTTAATTGAGAAGAAAAACCTCATACTGTCTTTTGAAGTGATCCTTAAACAGTCTAGGAGTCAGAAAAGGGAGAGAGACACTGGATGCCTACTGACATGACATCACAAAGACATCATCTGTGTTTAATTGAGAAGAAAAACCTCATACTGTATTTTGAAGCGATCCTTAAACAGTCTAGGAGACAGAAAAGGGCCAGAGACACTGGATGCCTACTGACATGACATCACATAGACCTCACCTGTGTTTAATTGAGAAGAAAAAAACCTCTTACTGCCTTTTGGGGTGATCTTTAAACAGACTAAAAGTCAGAAAAGGGCCAGAGACACTGGATACCTACTGACATGACATCACAAAGACCTCACCTGTGTTTAATTGAGAAGAAAAAAACCTCTTACTGCCTTTTAGGGCGATCTTTAAACAGACTAAAAATCAGAAAAGGGCCAGAGACACTGGATACCTACTGACATGATATCACAAGGACCTCATCTGTGTTTAATTGAGAAGAAAAACCTCATACTGTCTTTTGAAGCGATCCTTAAACAGTCTAGGAGACAGAAAAGGGCCAGAGACACTGGATGACTACTGACATGACATCACAAAGACCTCATCTGTGTTTAATTGAGAAGAAAAACCTCTTACTGTCTTTTGAAGCGATCCTTAAACAGTCTAGGAGTCAGAAAAGGTCCAGAGACACTGGATGCCTACTGACATGACATCACAAAGACCTCATCTGTGTTTAATTGAGAAGAAAAACCTCTTACTGTCTTTTGGAGCGATACTTAAACAGTCTAGGAGTCAGAAAAGGGAGAGAGACACTGGATGCCTACTGACATGACATCACAAAGACATCATCTGTGTTTAATTGAGAAGAAAAACCTCATACTGTATTTTGAAGCGATCCTTAAACAGTCTAGGAGACAGAAAAGGGCCAGAGACACTGGATGACTACTGACATGACATCACAAAGACCTCATCTGTGTTTAATTGAGAAGAAAAACCTCTTACTGTCTTTTGAAGCGATCCTTAAACAGTCTAGGAGTCAGAAAAGGTCCAGAGACACTGGATGCCTACTGACATGACATCACAAAGACCTCATCTGTGTTTAATTGAGAAGATAAACCTCTTACTGTCTTTTGGAGCGATCCTTAAACAGTCTAGGAGTCAGAAAAGGGCGAGAGACACTGGATGCCTACTGACATGACATCACAAAGACCTCATCTGTGTTTAATTGAGAAAAAAAACCTCTTACTGTCTTTTGAAGCGATCTTTAAACAGACTAAAAGTCAGAAAAGGGCCAGATACACTGGATAACTACTGAAATGACATCACAAAGACCTCACCTGTGTTTAATTGAGAAGAAAAAACCTCTTACTGGCTTTTGAGGCCATCTTTAAACAGACTAAAAGTCAGAAAAGGGTCAGAGACCCTGGATACCTACTGACATGACATCACAAGGACCTCATCTGTTTTTAATTGAGAAGAAAAACCTCATACTGTCTTTTGAAGCGATCCTTAAACAGTCTAGGAGTCAGAAAAGGTCCAGAGACACTGGATGCCTACTGACATGACGTCACAAAGACCTCATCTGTGTTTAATTGAGAAGAAAAACCTCATACTGTCTTCTGAAGCGATCCTTAAACAGTGTAGGAGTCAGAAAATGGCGAGAGACACTGGATGCCTACTGACATGACATCAAAAAGACCTCATCTGTGTTTAATTGAGAAGAAAAACCTCTTACTGTCATTTGGAGCGATCCTTAAACAGTCTAGGAGTCAGAAAAGGGCCAGAGACACTGGATGCCTACTGACATGACATCCCAAAGACCTCATCTGTGTTTAATTGAGAAAAAAACCTCTTACTGTCTTTTGAAGCGATCCTTAAACAGTCTAGGAGTAAGAAAAGGGCCAGAGACACTGGATGCCTACTGACATGACACCACAAAGACCTCACCTGTGTTTAATTGAGAAAAAAAACTTCTTACTATCTTTTGAAGCGATCCTTAAACAGTCTAGGAGTCAGAAAAGGGCCAGAGACACTGGATGCCTACTGACATGACATCACAAAGACCTCACCTGTGTTTAATTGAGAAGAAAAAAACCTCTTACTGTCTTTTGAGGCGATCCTTAAACAGTCTAGGAGTCAGAAAAGGGACAGAGACACTGGATGCCTACTGACATGACATCACATAGACCTCACCTGTGTTTAATTGAGAAGAAAAAAACCTCTTACTGCCTTTTGGGGTGATCTTTAAACAGACTAAAAGTCAGAAAAGGGCCAGAGACACTGGATACCTACTGACATGACATCACAAAGACCTCACCTGTGTTTAATTGAGAAGAAAAAAACCTCTTACTGCCTTTTATGGCGATCTTTAAACAGACTAAAAATCAGAAAAGGGCCAGAGACACTGGATACCTACTGACATGATATCACAAGGACCTTATCTGTGTTTAATTGAGAAGAAAAACCTCATACTGTCTTTTGAAGCGATCCTTAAACAGTCTAGGAGACAGAAAAGGGCCAGAGACACTGGATGCCTACTGACATGACGTCACAAAGACCTCATCTGTGTTTAATTGAGAAGAAAAACCTCATACTGTCTTTTGAAGCGATCCTTAAACAGTGTAGGAGTCAGAAAATGGCGAGAGACACTGGATGACTACTGACATGACATCACAAAGACCTCATCTGTGTTTAATTGAGAAGAAAAACCTCTTACTGTCTTTTGAAGCGATCCTTAAACAGTCTAGGAGTCAGAAAAGGTCCAGAGACACTGGATGCCTACTGACATGACATCACAAAGACCTCATCTGTGTTTAATTGAGAAGAAAAACCTCTTACTGTCTTTTGGAGCGATACTTAAACAGTCTAGGAGTCAGAAAAGGGCGAGAGACACTGGATGCCTACTGACATGACATCACAAAGACCTCATCTGTGTTTAATTGAGAAGAAAAACCTCATACTGTCTTTTGAAGCGATCCTTAAACAGTCTAGGAGACAGAAAAGGGCCAGAGACACTGGATGACTACTGAATTGACATCACAAAGACCATCTCTGTGTTTAATTGAGAAGAAAAACCTCTTACTGTCTTTTGAAGCGATCCTTAAACAGTCTAGGAGTCAGAAAAGGTCCAGAGACACTGGATGCCTACTGACAGGACATCACAAAGACCTCATCTGTGTTTAATTGACAAGAAAAACCTCTTACTGTCTTTTGGAGCGATACTTAAACAGTCTAGGAGTCAGAAAAGGGCGAGAGACACTGGATGCCTACTGACATGACATCACAAAGACCTCATCTGTGTTTAATTGAGAAGAAAAACCTCTTACTGTCTTTTGAAGCGATCCTTAAACAGTCTAGGAGTCAGAAAAGGGCCAGAGACACTGGATGCCTACTGACATGACATCACAAAGACCTCATCTGTGTTTAATTGAGAAGAAAAACCTCTTACTGTCTTTTGGAGCGATACTTAAACAGTCTAGGAGTCAGAAAAGGGCGAGAGACACTGGATGCCTACTGACATGACATCACAAAGACCTCATCTGTGTTTAATTGAGAAGAAAAACCTCTTACTGTTTTCTGAAGCGATCCTTAAACAGTCTAGGAGTCAGAAAAGGGCCAGAGACACTGGATGCCTACTGACATGACATCACAAAGACCTCATCTGTGTTTAATTGAGAAAAAAAACCTCTTACTGTCTTTTGAAGCGATCTGTAAACAGACTAAAAGTCAGAAAAGGGCCAGAGACACTGGATAACTACTGACATGACATCACAAAGACCTCACCTGTGTTTAATTGAAAAGAAAAAACCCCTTACTGGCTTTTGAGGCCATCTTTAAACAGACTAAAAGTCAGAAAAGGGTCAGAGACACTGGATGCCTACTGACATGACATCCCAAAGACCTCATCTGTGTTTAATTGAGAAAAAAACCTCTTACTGTCTTTTGAAGCGATCCTTAAACAGTCTAGGAGTAAGAAAAGGGCCAGAGACACTGGATGCCTACTGACATGACATCACAAAGACCTCACCTGTGTTTAGTAGACAAGAAAAAAACCTCTTACTGTCTTTTGAAGCGATCCTTAAACAGTCTAGGAGTAAGAAAAGGGCCAGAGACACTGGAGGCCTACTGAGATGACATCACAAAGACCTCACCTGTGTTTAATTGAGAAGAAAAAAACCTCTTACTGTCTTTTGAGGCGATCCTTAAACAGTCTAGGAGTCAGAAAAGGGCCAGAGACACTGGAGGCCTACTGACATGACATCACATAGACCTCACCTGTGTTTAATTGAGAAGAAAAAAACCTCTTACTGCCTTTTGGGGTGATCTTTAAACAGACTAAAAGTCAGAAAAGGGCCAGGGACACTGGATACCTACTGACATGACATCACAAAGACCTCACCTGTGTTTAATTGAGAAGAAAAAAACCTCTTACTGCCTTTTATGGCGATCTTTAAACAGACTAAAAATCAGAAAAGGGCCAGAGACACTGGATACCTACTGACATGACATCACAAGGACCTCATCTGTGTTTAATTGAGAAGAAAAACCTCATACTGTCTTTTGAAGCGATCCTTAAACAGTCAAGGAGTCAGAAAAGGGCCAGAGACAATGGATGACTACTGACATGACATCACAAAGACCTCATCTGTGTTTAATTGAGAAAAAAAAACCTCTTACTGTCTTTTGAAGCGATCCTTAAACAGTCTAGGAGTCAGAAAAGGGCCAGAGACACTGGATGCCTACTGACATGACATCACAAAGACCTCATCTGTGTTTAATTCATTAAAAAAACCTCTTATTGTCTTTTGAAGTGATCCTTAAACAGTCTAGGAGTCAGAAAAGGGCCAGAGACAATGGATGACTACTGACATGACATCACTAAGACCTCATCTGTGTTTAATTGAGAAGAAAAAAACCTCTTACAGCCTTTTGGGGCGATCCTTAAACAGACTAAAAGTCAGAAAAGGGCCAGAGACACTGGATGCCTACTGACATGACATCACAAAGACCCCATCTGTGTTTAATTGAGAAGAAAAACCTCTTACTGTCTTTTGAAGCGATCCTTAAACAGTCTAGGAGTCAGAAAAGGGCCAGAGACAGTGGATGCCTACTGACATGACATCACAAAGACCTCATCTGTGTTTAATTGATTAAAAAAACCTCTTATTGTCTTTTGAAGTGATCCTTAAACAGTCTAGGAGTCAGAAAAGGGCCAGAGACAGTGGATGCCTACTGACATGACATCACAAAGACCTCATCTGTGTTTAATTGAGAAAAAAAACTCTTACTGTCTTTTGAAGCGATCCTTAAACAGTCTAGGAGTCAGAAAAGGGCCAGAGACACTGGATGCCTACTGACATGACATCACAAAGACCTCATCTGTGTTTAATTGAGAAAAAAACCTCTTACTGTCTTTTGAAGCGATCCTTAAACAGTCTAGGAGTCAGAAAAGGGCCAGAGACACTGGATGCCTACTGATATGACATCACAAAGACCTCATCTGTGTTTAATAGAGAAGAAAAAAACCTCTTACTGTCTTTTGAGGCGATCCTTAAACAGTCTAGGAGTCAGAAAAGGGCCAGAGACGCTGGATGCCTACTGACATGACATCACAAAGACCTCATCTGTGTTTAATTGATTAAAAAAACCTCTTATTGTCTTTTGAAGTGATCCTTAAACAGTCTAGGAGTCAGAAAAGGGCCAGAGACAGTGGATGCCTACTGACATGACATCACAAAGACCTCATCTGTGTATAATTGAGAAAAAAAAAACCCTTACTGTCTTTTGAAGCGATCCTTAAACAGTCTAGGAGTCAGAAAAGGGCCAGAGACACTGGATGCCTACTGACATGACATCACAAAGACCTCATCTGTGTTTAATTGATTAAAAAAACCTCTTATTGTCTTTTGAAGTGATCCTTAAACAGTCTAGGAGTCAGAAAAGGGCCAGAGACAATGGATGACTACTGACATGACATCACTAAGACCTCATCTGTGTTTAATTGAGAAGAAAAAAACCTCTTACAGCCTTTTGGGGCGATCCTTAAACAGACTAAAAGTCAGAAAAGGGCCAGAGACACTGGATGCCTACTGACATGACATCACAAAGACCCCATCTGTGTTTAATTGAGAAGAAAAACCTCTTACTGTCTTTTGAAGCGATCCTTAAACAGTCTAGGAGTCAGAAAAGGGCCAGAGACAGTGGATGCCTACTGACATGACATCACAAAGACCTCATCTGTGTTTAATTGATTAAAAAAACCTCTTATTGTCTTTTGAAGTGATCCTTAAACAGTCTAGGAGTCAGAAAAGGGCCAGAGACAGTGGATGCCTACTGACATGACATCACAAAGACCTCATCTGTGTTTAATTGAGAAAAAAACCTCTTACTGTCTTTTGAAGCGATCCTTAAACAGTCTAGGAGTCAGAAAAGGGCCAGAGACACTGGATGCCTACTGACATGACATCACAAAGACCTCATCTGTGTTTAATTGAGAAAAAAACCTCTTACTGTCTTTTGAAGCGATCCTTAAACAGTCTAGGAGTCAGAAAAGGGCCAGAGACACTGGATGCCTACTGATATGACATCACAAAGACCTCATCTGTGTTTAATTGAGAAGAAAAAAACCTCTTACTGTCTTTTGAGGCGATCCTTAAACAGTCTAGGAGTCAGAAAAGGGCCAGAGACGCTGGATGCCTACTGACATGACATCACAAAGACCTCATCTGTGTTTAATTGAGAAGAAAAAAACCTCTTACTGCCTTTTGGGGCGATCTTTAAACAGACTAAAAGTCAGAAAAGGGCCAGAGACACTGGATAACTACTGACATGACATCACAAAGACCTCATCTGTGTTTAATTGATTAAAAAAACCTCTTATTGTCTTTTGAAGTGATCCTTAAACAGTCTAGGAGTCAGAAAAGGGCCAGAGACAGTGGATGCCTACTGACATGACATCACAAAGACCTCATCTGTGTTTAATTGAGAAAAAAAACTCTTACTGTCTTTTGAAGCGATCCTTAAACAGTCTAGGAGTCAGAAAAGGGCCAGAGACACTGGATGCCTACTGACATGACATCACAAAGACCTCATCTGTGTTTAATTGAGAAAAAAACCTCTTACTGTCTTTTGAAGCGATCCTTAAACAGTCTAGGAGTCAGAAAAGGGCCAGAGACACTGGATGCCTACTGATATGACATCACAAAGACCTCATCTGTGTTTAATAGAGAAGAAAAAAACCTCTTACTGTCTTTTGAGGCGATCCTTAAACAGTCTAGGAGTCAGAAAAGGGCCAGAGACGCTGGATGCCTACTGACATGACATCACAAAGACCTCATCTGTGTTTAATTGATTAAAAAAACCTCTTATTGTCTTTTGAAGTGATCCTTAAACAGTCTAGGAGTCAGAAAAGGGCCAGAGACAGTGGATGCCTACTGACATGACATCACAAAGACCTCATCTGTGTATAATTGAGAAAAAAAAAACCCTTACTGTCTTTTGAAGCGATCCTTAAACAGTCTAGGAGTCAGAAAAGGGCCAGAGACACTGGATGCCTACTGACATGACATCACAAAGACCTCATCTGTGTTTAATTGATTAAAAAAACCTCTTATTGTCTTTTGAAGTGATCCTTAAACAGTCTAGGAGTCAGAAAAGGGCCAGAGACAATGGATGACTACTGACATGACATCACTAAGACCTCATCTGTGTTTAATTGAGAAGAAAAAAACCTCTTACAGCCTTTTGGGGCGATCCTTAAACAGACTAAAAGTCAGAAAAGGGCCAGAGACACTGGATGCCTACTGACATGACATCACAAAGACCCCATCTGTGTTTAATTGAGAAGAAAAACCTCTTACTGTCTTTTGAAGCGATCCTTAAACAGTCTAGGAGTCAGAAAAGGGCCAGAGACAGTGGATGCCTACTGACATGACATCACAAAGACCTCATCTGTGTTTAATTGATTAAAAAAACCTCTTATTGTCTTTTGAAGTGATCCTTAAACAGTCTAGGAGTCAGAAAAGGGCCAGAGACAGTGGATGCCTACTGACATGACATCACAAAGACCTCATCTGTGTTTAATTGAGAAAAAAACCTCTTACTGTCTTTTGAAGCGATCCTTAAACAGTCTAGGAGTCAGAAAAGGGCCAGAGACACTGGATGCCTACTGACATGACATCACAAAGACCTCATCTGTGTTTAATTGAGAAAAAAACCTCTTACTGTCTTTTGAAGCGATCCTTAAACAGTCTAGGAGTCAGAAAAGGGCCAGAGACACTGGATGCCTACTGATATGACATCACAAAGACCTCATCTGTGTTTAATTGAGAAGAAAAAAACCTCTTACTGTCTTTTGAGGCGATCCTTAAACAGTCTAGGAGTCAGAAAAGGGCCAGAGACGCTGGATGCCTACTGACATGACATCACAAAGACCTCATCTGTGTTTAATTGAGAAGAAAAAAACCTCTTACTGCCTTTTGGGGCGATCTTTAAACAGACTAAAAGTCAGAAAAGGGCCAGAGACACTGGATAACTACTGACATGACATCACAACGACCTCATCTGTGTTTAATTGAGAAAAAAAACCTCTTACTGTCTTTTGAAGCGATCCTTAAACAGTCTAGGAGTCAGAAAAGGGCCAGAGACACTGCATGCCTACTGACATGACATCACAAAGACCTCATCTGTGTTTAATTGAGAAGAAAAAAACCTCTTACTGCCTTTTGGGGCAATCTTTAAACAGACTAAAAGTCAGAAAAAGGCCAGAGACACTGGATAACTATTGACATGACATCACAAAGACCTCACATGTGTTTAATTGAGAAGAAAAAAACCTCTTACTGTCTTTTGAGGTGATCCTTAAACAGTCTAGGAGTCAGAAAAGGGCCAGAGACACTGGATGCCTACTGACATGACATCACAACGACCTCATCTGTGTTTAACTGAGAAAAAAAACCTCTTACTGTCTTTTGAAGCGATCCTTAAACAGTCTAGGAGTCAGAAAAGGGCCAGAGACACTGCATGCCTACTGACATGACATCACAAAGACCTCATCTGTGTTTAATTGAGAAGAAAAAAACCTCTTACTGCCTTTTGGGGCAATCTTTAAACAGACTAAAAGTCAGAAAAAGGCCAGAGACACTGGATAACTACTGACATGACATCACAAAGACCTCACATGTGTTTAATTGAGAAGAAAAAAACCTCTTACTGTCTTTTGAGGCGATCCTTAAACAGTCTAGGAGTCAGAAAAGGGCCAGAGACACTGGATGCCTACTGACATGACATCACAAAGACCCCATCTGTGTTTAATTGAGAAGAAAAACCTCTTACTGTCTTTTGAAGCGATCCTTAAACAGTCTAGGAGTCAGAAAAGGGCCAGAGACACTGGATGCCTACTGACATGACATTACAAAGACCTCATCTGTGTTTAATTGAGAAGAAAACCCTCTTACTGTCTTTTGAAGCGATCCTTAAACACTCTAGTAGTCAGAAAAGGGCCAGAGACACTGGATGCCTACTGACATGACATCACAAAGACCCCATCTGTGTTTAATTGAGAAGAAAAACCTCTTACGGTCTTTTGAAGCGATCCTTAAACAGTCTAGGAGTCAGAAAAGGGCCAGAGACACTGGATGCCTACTGATATGACATCACAAAGACCTCATCTGTGTTTAATTGATTAAAAAAACCTCTTATTGTCTTTTGAAGTGATCCTTAAACAGTCTAGGAGTCAGAAAAGGGCCAGAGACAGTGGATGCCTACTGACATGACATCATAAAGACCTGATCTGTGTTTAATTGAGAAAAAAACCTCTTACTCTCTTTTGAAGCGATCCTTAAACAGTTTAGGAGTCAGAAAAGGGCCAGAGACACTGGATGCCTACTGACATGACATCACAAAGACCTCATCTGTGTTTAATTGAGAAGAAAAAAACCTCTTACTGTCTTTTGAGGCGATCCTTAAACAGTCTAGGAGTCAGAAAAGGGCAAGAGACGCTGGATGCCTACTGACATGACATCACAAAGACCTCATCTGTGTTTAATTGAGAAGAAAAAAACCTCTTACTGCCTTTTGGGGCGATCTTTAAACAGACTAAAAGTCAGAAAAGGGCCAGAGACACTGGCTACCTACTGACATGACATCACAAGGACCTCATCTGTGTTTAATTGAGAAGAAAAACCTCATACTGTCTTTTGAAGCGATCCTTACTCTAGGAGTCAGAAAAGGGCCAGAGACACTGGATGCCTACTGACATGACATCACAAAGACCCCATCTGTGTTTAATTGAGAAGAAAAACCTCTTACTGTCTTTTGAAGCGATCCTTAAACAGTCTAGGAGTCAGAAAAGGGCCAGAGACACTGGATGCCTACTGACATGACATCACAAAGACCTCATCTGTGTTTAATGGATTAAAAAAACCTCTTATTGTCTTTTGAAGTGATCCTTAAACAGTCTAGGAGTCAGAAAAGGGCCAGAGACAATGGATGACTACTGACTACTATGGATGACTACTGACTACTATGGAGACAATGGATGACTACATCACTACTAGTGATGTCATAAGACCTCATCTGTGTTTAATTGAGAAGAAAAAAACCTCTTACAGCCTTTTGGGGCGATCCTTAAACAGACTAAAAGTCAGAAAAAGGCCAGAGACACTGGATAACTACTGACATGACATCACAAAGACCTCACATGTGTTTAATTGAGAAGAAAAAAACCTCTTACTGTCTTTTGAGGCGATCCTTAAACAGTCTAGGAGTCAGAAAAGGGCCAGAGACACTGGATGCCTACTGACATGACATCACAAAGACCCCATCTGTGTTTAATTGAGAAGAAAAACCTCTTACTGTCTTTTGAAGCGATCCTTAAACAGTCTAGGAGTCAGAAAAGGGCCAGAGACACTGGATGCCTACTGACATGACATCACAAAGACCTCATCTGTGTTTAATTGAGAAGAAAACCCTCTTACTGTCTTTTGAAGCGATCCTTAAACACTCTAGTAGTCAGAAAAGGGCCAGAGACACTGGATGCCTACTGACATGACATCACAAAGACCCCATCTGTGTTTAATTGAGAAGAAAAACCTCTTACTGTCTTTTGAAGCGATCCTTAAACAGTCTAGGAGTCAGAAAAGGGCCAGAGACACTGGATGCCTACTGATATGACATCACAAAGACCTCATCTGTGTTTAATTGATTAAAAAAACCTCTTATTGTCTTTTGAAGTGATCCTTAAACAGTCTAGGAGTCAGAAAAGGGCCAGAGACAGTGGATGCCTACTGACATGACATCACAAAGACCTGATCTGTGTTTAATTGAGAAAAAAACCTCTTACTCTCTTTTGAAGCGATCCTTAAACAGTCTAGGAGTCAGAAAAGGGCCAGAGACACTGGATGCCTACTGACATGACATCACAAAGACCTCATCTGTGTTTAATTGAGAAGAAAAAAACCTCTTACTGTCTTTTGAGGCGATCCTTAAACAGTCTAGGAGTCAGAAAAGGGCCAGAGACGCTGGATGCCTACTGACATGACATCACAAAGACCTCATCTGTGTTTAATTGAGAAGAAAAAAACCTCTTACTGCCTTTTGGGGCGATCTTTAAACAGACTAAAAGTCAGAAAAGGGCCAGAGACACTGGCTACCTACTGACATGACATCACAAGGACCTCATCTGTGTTTAATTGAGAAGAAAAACCTCATACTGTCTTTTGAAGCGATCCTTACTCTAGGAGTCAGAAAAGGGCCAGAGACACTGGATGCCTACTGACATGACATCACAAAGACCCCATCTGTGTTTAATTGAGAAGAAAAACCTCTTACTGTCTTTTGAAGCGATCCTTAAACAGTCTAGGAGTCAGAAAAGGGCCAGAGACACTGGATGCCTACTGACATGACATCACAAAGACCTCATCTGTGTTTAATGGATTAAAAAAACCTCTTATTGTCTTTTGAAGTGATCCTTAAACAGTCTAGGAGTCAGAAAAGGGCCAGAGACAATGGATGACTACTGACTACTATGGATGACTACTGACTACTATGGAGACAATGGATGACTACATCACTACTAGTGATGTCATAAGACCTCATCTGTGTTTAATTGAGAAGAAAAAAACCTCTTACAGCCTTTTGGGGCGATCCTTAAACAGACTAAAAGTCAGAAAAGGGCCAGAGACACTGGATGCCTACTGACATGACATCACAAAGACCCCATCTGTGTTTAATTGAGAAGAAAAACCTCTTACTGTCTTTTGAAGCGATCTTTAAACAGTCTAGGAGTCAGAAAAGGGCCAGAGACACTGGATGCCTACTGACATGACATCACAAAGACCCCATCTGTGTTTAATTGAGAAGAAACACCTCTTACTGTCTTTTGAAGCGATCCTTAAACAGTCTAGGAGTCAGAAAAGGGCCAGAGACACTGGATGCCTACTGACATGACATCACAAAGACCTCATCTGTGTTTAATTGAGAAGAAAACCCGCTTACTGTCTTTTGAAGCGATCCTTAAACAGTCTAGGAGTCAGAAAAGGGCCAGAGACACTGGATGCCTACTGACATGACATCACAAAGACCTCATCTGTGTTTAATTGAGAAGAAAACCCTCTTACTGTCTTTTGAAGCGATCCTTACTCTAGTAGTCAGAAAAGGGCCAGAGACACTGGATGCCTACTGACATGACATCACAAAGACCCCATCTGTGTTTAATTGAGAAGAAAAACCTCTTACTGTCTTTTGAAGCGATCCTTAAACAGTCTAGGAGTCAGAAAAGGGCCAGAGACAATGGATGACTACTGACTACTATGGATGACTACTGACTACTATGGAGACAATGGATGACTACATCACTACTAGTGATGTCATAAGACCTCATCTGTGTTTAATTGAGAAGAAAAAAACCTCTTACAGCCTTTTGGGGCGATCCTTAAACAGACTAAAAGTCAGAAAAGGGCCAGAGACACTGGATGCCTACTGACATGACATCACAAAGACCCCATCTGTGTTTAATTGAGAAGAAAAACCTCTTACTGTCTTTTGAAGCGATCTTTAAACAGTCTAGGAGTCAGAAAAGGGCCAGAGACACTGGATGCCTACTGACATGACATCACAAAGACCTCATCTGTGTTTAATTGTTTAAAAAAACCTCTTATTGTCTTTTGAAGTGATCCTTAAACAGTCTAGGAGTCAGAAAAGGGCCAGAGACAGTGGATGCCTACTGACATGACATCACAAAGACCTCATCTGTGTTTAATTGAGAAGAAAAACCTCTTACTGTCTTTTGAAGCAATCCTTAAACAGTCTAGGAGTCAGAAAAGGGCCAGAGACACTGGATGCCTACTGATATGACATCACAAAGACCTCATCTGTGTTTAATTGATTAAAAAAACCTCTTATTGTCTTTTGAAGTGATCCTTAAACAGTCTAGGAGTCAGAAAAGGGCCAGAGACAGTGGATGCCTACTGACATGACATCACAAAGACCTGATCTGTGTTTAATTGAGAAAAAAACCTCTTACTCTCTTTTGAAGCGATCCTTAAACAGTCTAGGAGTCAGAAAAGGGCCAGAGACACTGGATGCCTACTGACATGACATCACAAAGACCTCATCTGTGTTTAATTGAGAAGAAAAAAACCTCTTACTGTCTTTTGAGGCGATCCTTAAACAGTCTAGGAGTCAGAAAAGGGCCAGAGACGCTGGATGCCTACTGACATGACATCAGAAAGACCTCATCTGTGTTTAATTGAGAAGAAAAAAACCTCTTACTGCCTTTTGGGGCGATCTTTAAACAGACTAAAAGTCAGAAAAGGGCCAGAGACACTGGCTACCTACTGACATGACATCACAAGGACCTCATCTGTGTTTAATTGAGAAGAAAAACCTCATACTGTCTTTTGAAGCGATCCTTAAACAGTCAAGGAGTCAGAAAAGGGCCAGAGACAATGGATGACTACTGACATGACATCACAAAGACCTCATCTGTGTTTAATTGAGAAAAAAACCGCTTACTGTCTTTTGAAGCGATCCTTAAACAGTCTAGGAGTCAGAAAAGGGCCAGAGACACTGGATGCCTACTGACATGACATCACAAAGACCTCATCTGTGTTTAATTGAGAAGAAAACACTCTTACTGTCTTTTGAAGCGATCCTTAAACACTCTAGTAGTCAGAAAAGGGCCAGAGACACTGGATGCCTACTGACATGACATCACAAAGACCCCATCTGTGTTTAATTGAGAAGAAAAACCTCTTACTGTCTTTTGAAGCGATCTTTAAACAGTCTAGGAGTCAGAAAAGGGCCAGAGACACTGGATGCCTACTGACATGACATCACAAAGACCTCATCTGTGTTTAATTGTTTAAAAAAACCTCTTATTGTCTTTTGAAGTGATCCTTAAACAGTCTAGGAGTCAGAAAAGGGCCAGAGACAGTGGATGCCTACTGACATGACATCACAAAGACCTCATCTGTGTTTAATTGAGAAGAAAAACCTCTTACTGTCTTTTGAAGCAATCCTTAAACAGTCTAGGAGTCAGAAAAGGGCCAGAGACACTGGATGCCTACTGATATGACATCACAAAGACCTCATCTGTGTTTAATTGATTAAAAAAACCTCTTATTGTCTTTTGAAGTGATCCTTAAACAGTCTAGGAGTCAGAAAAGGGCCAGAGACAGTGGATGCCTACTGACATGACATCACAAAGACCTGATCTGTGTTTAATTGAGAAAAAAACCTCTTACTCTCTTTTGAAGCGATCCTTAAACAGTCTAGGAGTCAGAAAAGGGCCAGAGACACTGGATGCCTACTGACATGACATCACAAAGACCTCATCTGTGTTTAATTGAGAAGAAAAAAACCTCTTACTGTCTTTTGAGGCGATCCTTAAACAGTCTAGGAGTCAGAAAAGGGCCAGAGACGCTGGATGCCTACTGACATGACATCAGAAAGACCTCATCTGTGTTTAATTGAGAAGAAAAAAACCTCTTACTGCCTTTTGGGGCGATCTTTAAACAGACTAAAAGTCAGAAAAGGGCCAGAGACACTGGCTACCTACTGACATGACATCACAAGGACCTCATCTGTGTTTAATTGAGAAGAAAAACCTCATACTGTCTTTTGAAGCGATCCTTAAACAGTCAAGGAGTCAGAAAAGGGCCAGAGACAATGGATGACTACTGACATGACATCACAAAGACCTCATCTGTGTTTAATTGAGAAAAAAACCGCTTACTGTCTTTTGAAGCGATCCTTAAACAGTCTAGGAGTCAGAAAAGGGCCAGAGACACTGGATGCCTACTGACATGACATCACAAAGACCTCATCTGTGTTTAATTGAGAAGAAAACACTCTTACTGTCTTTTGAAGCGATCCTTAAACACTCTAGTAGTCAGAAAAGGGCCAGAGACACTGGATGCCTACTGACATGACATCACAAAGACCCCATCTGTGTTTAATTGAGAAGAAAAACCTCTTACTGTCTTTTGAAGCGATCCTTAAACAGTCTAGGAGTCAGAAAAGGGCCAGAGACAGTGGATGCCTACTGACATGACATCACAAAGACCTCATCTGTGTTTAATGGATTAAAAAAACCTCTTATTGTCTTTTGAAGTGATCCTTAAACAGTCTAGGAGTCAGAAAAGGGCCAGAGACAGTGGATGCCTACTGACATGACATCACAAAGACCTCATCTGTGTTTAATTGAGAAAAAAACCTCTTACTGTCTTTTGAAGCGATCCTTAAACAGTCTAGGAGTCAGAAAAGGGCCAGAGACACTGGATGCCTACTGACATGACATCACAAAGACCTCATCTGTGTTTAATTGAGAAAAAAACCTCTTACTGTCTTTTGAAGCGATCCTTAAACAGTCTAGGAGTCAGAAAAGGGCCAGAGACAGTGGATGCCTACTGACATGACATCACAAAGACCTCATCTGTGTTTAATTGAGAAAAAAAACCTCTTATTGTCTTTTGAAGTGATCCTTAAACAGTCTAAAAGTCAAAAAAGGGCCAGAGACACTGGATGCCTACTGACATGACATCACAAAGACCTCATCTGTGTTTAATTGAGAAGAAAAAAACCTCTTACTGCCTTTTGGGGCGATCTTTAAACAGACTAAAAGTCAGAAAAGGGCCAGAGACACTGGATAACTACTGACATGACATCACAAGGACCTCATCTGTGTTTAATTGAGAAGAAAAACCTCATACTGTCTTTTGAAGCGATCCTTAAACAGTCTAGGAGTCAGAAAAGGGCCAGAGACACTGGATGCCAACTGACATGACATTACAACGACCTCATCTGTGTTTAATTGAGAAAAAAACCTCTTACTGTCTTTTGAAGCGATCCTTAAACAGTCTAGGAGTCAGAAAAGGGCCAGAGATGCCTACTGACATGACATGCCTACTGGATGCCTACTGACATGACATCACAACGACCTCATCTGTGTTTAATTGAGAAAAAAAAACCTCATACTGCCTTTTGAAGCGATCCTTAAACAGTAGGAGTCAGAAAAGGGCCAGAGACACTGGATTCCTACTGACATGACATCACAAAGACCTCATCTGTGTTTAATTGAGAAAAAAAAAACCTCTTACTGTCTTTTGAAGCGATCCTTAAACAGTCTAGGAGTCAGAAAAGGGCCAGAGACACTGGATGCCTACTGATATGACATCACAAAGACCTCATCTGTGTTTAATTGAGAAGAAAAAAACCTCTTACTGTCTTTTGAGGCGATCCTTAAACAGTCTAGGAGTCAGAAAAGGGCCAGAGACGCTGGATGCCTACTGACATGACATCACAAAGACCTCATCTGTGTTTAATTGAGAAGAAAAAAACCTCTTACTGCCTTTTGGGGCGATCTTTAAACAGACTAAAAGTCAGAAAAGGGCCAGAGACACTGGATAACTACTGACATGACATCACAAGGACCTCATCTGTGTTTAATTGAGAAGAAAAACCTCATACTGTCTTTTGAGGCGATCCTTAAACAGTCTAGGAGTCAGAAAAGGGCCAGAGACACTGGATGCCTACTGACATGACATCACAACGACCTCATCTGTGTTTAATTGAGAAAAAAAACCTTTTACTGTCTTTTGAAGCGATCCTTAAAAAGTCTAGGAGTCAGAAAAGGGCCAGAGACACTGCATGCCTACTGACATGACATCACAAAGACCTCATCTGTGTTTAATTGAGAAGAAAAACCTCTTACTGTCTTTTGAAGCGATCCTTAAACACTCTAGTAGTCAGAAAAGGGCCAGAGACACTGGATGCCTACTGACATGACATCACAAAGACCCCATCTGTGTTTAATTGAGAAGAAAAACCTCTTACTGTCTTTTGAAGCGATCCTTAAACAGTCTAGGAGTCAGAAAAGGGCCAGAGACACTGGATGCCTACTGACATGACATCACAAAGACCTCATCTGTGTTTAATGGATTAAAAAAACCTCTTATTGTCTTTTGAAGTGATCCTTAAACAGTCTAGGAGTCAGAAAAGGGCCAGAGACAGTGGATGCCTACTGACATGACATCACAAAGACCTCATCTGTGTTTAATTGAGAAAAAAAAACCTCTTATTGTCATTTGAAGTGATCCTTAAACAGTCTAAAAGTCAAAAAAGGGCCAGAGACACTGGATGCCTACTGACATGACATCACAAAGACCCCATCTGTGTTTAATTGAGAAGAAAAACCTCTTACTGTCTTTTGAAGCGATCCTTAAACAGTCTAGGAGTCAGAAAAGGGCCAGAGACACTGGATGCCTACTGACATGACATCACAAAGACCTCATCTGTGTTTAATTGAGAAGAAAAACCTCTTACTGTCTTTTGAAGCGATCCTTAAACAGTCTAGGAGTCAGAAAAGGGCCAGAGACACTGGATGCCTACTGACATGACATCACAAAGACCTCATCTGTGTTTAATTGAGAAAAAAAACCTCTTACTGTCTTTTGAAGTGATCCTTAAACAGTCTAGGAGTCAGAAAAGGGCCAGAGACAGTGGATGCCTACTGACATGACATCACAAAGACCTCATCTGTGTTTAATTGAGAAAAAAAAACCTCTTATTGTCATTTGAAGTGATCCTTAAACAGTCTAAAAGTCAAAAAAGGGCCAGAGACACTGGATGCCTACTGACATGACATCACAAAGACCTCATCTGTGTTTAATTGAGAAGAAAAAAACCTCTTACTGCCTTTTGGGGCGATCTTTAAACAGACTAAAAGTCAGAAAAGGGCCAGAGACACTGGATAACTACTGACATGACATCACAAGGACCTCATCTGTGTTTAATTGAGAAGAAAAACCTCATACTGTCTTTTGAAGCGATCCTTAAACAGTCTAGGAGTCAGAAAAGGGCCAGAGACACTGGATGCCTACTGACATGACATTACAACGACCTCATCTGTGTTTAATTGAGAAAAAAACCTCTTACTGTCTTTTGAAGCGATCCTTAAACAGTCTAGGAGTCAGAAAAGGGCCAGAGATGCCTACTGACATGACATGCCTACTGGAGGCCTACTGACATGACATCACAACGACCTCATCTGTGTTTAATTGAGAAAAAAAACCTCATACTGCCTTTTGAAGCGATCCTTAAACAGTAGGAGTCAGAAAAGGGCCAGAGACACTGGATTCCTACTGACATGACATCACAAAGACCTCATCTGTGTTTAATTGAGAAAAAAAAACCTCTTACTGTCTTTTGAAGCGATCCTTAAACAGTCTAGGAGTCAGAAAAGGGCCAGAGACACTGGATGCCTACTGATATGACATCACAAAGACCTCATCTGTGTTTAATTGAGAAGAAAACACTCTTACTGTCTTTTGAAGCGATCCTTAAACACTCTAGTAGTCAGAAAAGGGCCAGAGACACTGGATGCCTACTGACATGACATCACAAAGACCCCATCTGTGTTTAATTGAGAAGAAAAACCTCTTACTGTCTTTTGAAGCGATCCTTAAACAGTCTAGGAGTCAGAAAAGGGCCAGAGACACTGGATGCCTACTGACATGACATCACAAAGACCTCATCTGTGTTTAATGGATTAAAAAAACCTCTTATTGTCTTTTGAAGTGATCCTTAAACAGTCTAGGAGTCAGAAAAGGGCCAGAGACAATGGATGACTACTGACTACTATGGATGACTACTGACTACTATGGAGACAATGGATGACTACATCACTACTAGTGATGTCATAAGACCTCATCTGTGTTTAATTGAGAAGAAAAAAACCTCTTACAGCCTTTTGGGGCGATCCTTAAACAGACTAAAAGTCAGAAAAGGGCCAGAGACACTGGATGCCTACTGACATGACATCACAAAGACCCCATCTGTGTTTAATTGAGAAGAAAAACCTCTTACTGTCTTTTGAAGCGATCCTTAAACAGTCTAGGAGTCAGAAAAGGGCCAGAGACACTGGATGCCTACTGACATGACATCACAAAGACCTCATCTGTGTTTAATTGATTAAAAAAACCTCTTATTGTCTTTTGAAGTGATCCTTAAACAGTCTAGGAGTCAGAAAAGGGCCAGAGACAGTGGATGCCTACTGACATGACATCACAAAGACCTCATCTGTGTTTAATTGAGAAAAAAAACCTCTTATTGTCTTTTGAAGTGATCCTTAAACAGTCTAAAAGTCAAAAAAGGGCCAGAGACACTGGATGCCTACTGACATGACATCACAAAGACCTCATCTGTGTTTAATTGAGAAAAAAACCTCTTATTGTCTTTTGAAGCGATCCTTAAACAGTCTAGGAGTCAGAAAAGGGCCAGAGACACTGGATGCCTACTGACATGACATTACAACGACCTCATCTGTGTTTAATTGAGAAAAAAACCTCTTACTGTCTTTTGAAGCGATCCTTAAACAGTCTAGGAGTCAGAAAAGGGCCAGAGATGCCTACTGACATGACATGCCTACTGGATGCCTACTGACATGACATCACAACGACCTCATCTGTGTTTAATTGAGAAAAAAAAACCTCATACTGCCTTTTGAAGCGATCCTTAAACAGTAGGAGTCAGAAAAGGGCCAGAGACACTGGATTCCTACTGACATGACATCACAAAGACCTCATCTGTGTTGAGAAAAAAAAAACCTCTTACTGTCTTTTGAAGCGATCCTTAAACAGTCTAGGAGTCAGAAAAGGGCCAGAGACACTGGATGCCTACTGATATGACATCACAAAGACCTCATCTGTGTTTAATTGAGAAGAAAAAAACCTCTTACTGTCTTTTGAGGCGATCCTTAAACAGTCTAGGAGTCAGAAAAGGGCCAGAGACGCTGGATGCCTACTGACATGACATCACAAAGACCTCATCTGTGTTTAATTGAGAAGAAAAAAACCTCTTACTGCCTTTTGGGGCGATCTTTAAACAGACTAAAAGTCAGAAAAGGGCCAGAGACACTGGATAACTACTGACATGACATCACAAGGACCTCATCTGTGTTTAATTGAGAAGAAAAACCTCATACTGTCTTTTGAGGCGATCCTTAAACAGTCTAGGAGTCAGAAAAGGGCCAGAGACACTGGATGCCTACTGACATGACATCACAACGACCTCATCTGTGTTTAATTGAGAAAAAAAACCTCTTACTGTCTTTTGAAGCGATCCTTAAACAGTCTAGGAGTCAGAAAAGGGCCAGAGACACTGCATGCCTACTTACATGACATCACAAAGACCTCATCTGTGTTTAATTGAGAAGAAAAAAACCTCTTACTGCCTTTTGGGGCAATCTTTAAACAGACTAAAGGTCAGAAAAAGGCCAGAGACACTGGATAACTATTGACATGACATCACAAAGACCTCACATGTGTTTAATTGAGAAGAAAAAAACCTCTTACTGTCTTTTGAGGTGATCCTTAAACAGTCTAGGAGTCAGAAAAGGGCCAGAGACACTGGATGCCTACTGACATGACATCACAACGACCTCATCTGTGTTTAATTGAGAAAAAAAACCTCTTACTGTCTTTTGAAGCGATCCTTAAAAAGTCTAGGAGTCAGAAAAGGGCCAGAGACACTGCATGCCTACTGACATGACATCACAAAGACCTCATCTGTGTTTAATTGAGAAGAAAAACCTCTTACTGTCTTTTGAAGCGATCCTTAAACACTCTAGTAGTCAGAAAAGGGCCAGAGACACTGGATGCCTACTGACATGACATCACAAAGACCCCATCTGTGTTTAATTGAGAAGAAAAACCTCTTACTGTCTTTTGAAGCGATCCTTAAACAGTCTAGGAGTCAGAAAAGGGCCAGAGACACTGGATGCCTACTGACATGACATCACAAAGACCTCATCTGTGTTTAATGGATTAAAAAAACCTCTTATTGTCTTTTGAAGTGATCCTTAAACAGTCTAGGAGTCAGAAAAGGGCCAGAGACAATGGATGACTACTGACATGACATCACTGAGACTTCATCTGTGTTTAATTGAGAAGAAAAAAACCTCTTACAGCCTTTTGGGGCGATCCTTAAACAGACTAAAAGTCAGAAAAGGGCCAGAGACACTGGATGCCTACTGACATGACATCACAAAGACCCCATCTGTGTTTAATTGAGAAGAAAAACCTCTTACTGTCTTTTAAAGCGATCCTTAAACAGTCTAGGTGTCAGAAAAGGGCCAGAGACACTGGATGCCTACTGACATGACATCACAAAGACCTCATCTGTGTTTAATTGAGAAAAAACACCTCTTACTGTCTTTTGAAGTGATCCTTAAACAGTCTAGGAGTCAGAAAAGGGCCAGAGACAGTGGATGCCTACTGACATGACATCACAAAGACCTCATCTGTGTTTAATTGAGAAAAAAAAACCTCTTATTGTCATTTGAAGTGATCCTTAAACAGTCTAAAAGTCAAAAAAGGGCCAGAGACACTGGATGCCTACTGACATGACATCACAAAGACCTCATCTGTGTTTAATTGAGAAGAAAAAAACCTCTTACTGCCTTTTGGGGCGATCTTTAAACAGACTAAAAGTCAGAAAAGGGCCAGAGACACTGGATAACTACTGACATGACATCACAAGGACCTCATCTGTGTTTAATTGAGAAGAAAAACCTCATACTGTCATTTGAAGCGATCCTTAAACAGTCTAGGAGTCAGAAAAGGGCCAGAGACACTGGATGCCTACTGACATGACATTACAACGACCTCATCTGTGTTTAATTGAGAAAAAAACCTCTTACTGTCTTTTGAAGCGATCCTTAAACAGTCTAGGAGTCAGAAAAGGGCCAGAGATGCCTACTGACATGACATGCCTACTGGAGGCCTACTGACATGACATCACAACGACCTCATCTGTGTTTAATTGAGAAAAAAAACCTCATACTGCCTTTTGAAGCGATCCTTAAACAGTAGGAGTCAGAAAAGGGCCAGAGACACTGGATTCCTACTGACATGACATCACAAAGACCTCATCTGTGTTTAATTGAGAAAAAAAAACCTCTTACTGTCTTTTGAAGCGATCCTTAAACAGTCTAGGAGTCAGAAAAGGGCCAGAGACACTGGATGCCTACTGATATGACATCACAAAGACCTCATCTGTGTTTAATTGAGAAGAAAAAAACCTCTTACTGTCTTTTGAGGCGATCCTTAAACAGTCTAGGAGTCAGAAAAGGGCCAGAGACGCTGGATGCCTACTGACATGACATCACAAAGACCTCATCTGTGTTTAATTGAGAAGAAAAAAACCTCTTACTGCCTTTTGGGGCGATCTTTAAACAGACTAAAAGTCAGAAAAGGGCCAGAGACACTGGATAACTACTGACATGACATCACAAGGACCTCATCTGTGTTTAATTGAGAAGAAAAACCTCATACTGTCTTTTGAGGCGATCCTTAAACAGTCTAGGAGTCAGAAAAGGGCCAGAGACACTGGATGCCTACTGACATGACATCACAACGACGTCATCTGTGTTTAATTGAGAAAAAAAACCTCTTACTGTCTTTTGAAGCGATCCTTAAACAGTCTAGGAGTCAGAAAAGGGCCAGAGACACTGCATGCCTACTGACATGACATCACAAAGACCTCATCTGTGTTTAATTGAGAAGAAAAAAACCTCTTACTGCCTTTTGGGGCAATCTTTAAACAGACTAAAAGTCAGAAAAAGGCCAGAGACACTTGATAACTATTGACATGACATCACAAAGACCTCACATGTGTTTAATTGAGAAGAAAAAAACCTCTTACTGTCTTTTGAGGTGATCCTTAAACAGTCTAGGAGTCAGAAAAGGGCCAGAGACACTGGATGCCTACTGACATGACATCACAACGACCTCATCTGTGTTTAATTGAGAAAAAAAACCTCTTACTGTCTTTTGAAGCGATCCTTAAAAAGTCTAGGAGTCAGAAAAGGGCCAGAGACACTGCATGCCTACTGACATGACATCACAAAGACCTCATCTGTGTTTAATTGAGAAGAAAAAAACCTCTTACTGCCTTTTGGGGCAATCTTTAAACAGACTAAAAGTCAGAAAAAGGCCAGAGACACTGGATAACTACTGACATGACATCACAAAGACCTCCCATGTGTTTAATTGAGAAGAAAAAAACCTCTTACTCTCTTTTGAAGCGATCCTTAAACAGTCTAGGAGTCAGAAAAGGGCCAGAGACACTGGATGCCTACTGACATGACATCACAAAGACCCCATCTGTGTTTAATTGAGAATAAAAAAATCTTACTGTCTTTTGAAGCGATCCTTAAACAGTCTAGGAGTCAGAAAAGGGCCAGAAACACTGGATGCCTACTGACATGACATCACAAAGACCTCATCTGTGTTTAATTGAGAAGAAAAACCTCTTACTGTCTTTTGAAGCGATCCTTAAACAGTCTAGGAGTCAGAAAAGGGCCAGAGACACTGGATGCCTACTGACATGACATAACAAAGACCTCATCTGTGTTTAATTGAGAAAAAACCTCTTACTCTCTTTTGAAGCGATCCTTAAACAGTCTAGGAGTCAGAAAAGGGCCAGAGACACTGGATGCCTACTGATACGACATCACAAAGACCTCATCTGTGTTTAATTGAGAAGAAAAAAACCTCTTATTGTCTTTTGAGGCGATCCTTAAACAGTCTAGGAGTCAGAAAAGGGCCAGAGACGCTGGATGCCTACTGACATGACATCACAAAGACCCCATCTGTGTTTAATTGAGAAGAAAAACCTCTTACTGTCTTTTGAAGTGATCCTTAAACAGTCTAGGAGTCAGAAAAGGGCCAGAGACAGTGGATGCCTACTGACATGACATCACAAAGACCTCATCTGTGTTTAATTGAGAAAAAAACCTCTTACTCTCTTTTGAAGCGATCCTTAAACAGTCTAGGAGTCAGAAAAGGGCCAGAGACACTGGATGCCTACTGACATGACATCACAAAGACCTCATATGTGTTTAATTGAGAAAAAAACCTCTTACTCTCTTTTGAAGCGATCCTTAAACAGTCTAGGAGTCAGAAAAGGGCCAGAGACACTGGATGCCTACTGACATGACATCACAAAGACCTCATCTGTGTTTAATTGATTAAAAAAACCTCTTATTGTCTTTTGAAGTGATCCTTAAACAGTCTAGGAGTCAGAAAAGGGCCAGAGACAATGGATGACTACTGACATGACATCACTAAGACCTCATCTGTGTTTAATTGAGAAGAAAAAAACCTCTTACTGCCTTTTGGGGCGATCCTTAAACAGACTAAAAGTCAGAAAAGGGCCAGAGACACTGGATGCCTACTGACATGACATCACAAAGACCCCATCTGTGTTTAATTGAGAAGAAAAACCTCTTACTGTCTTTTGAAGCGATCCTTAAACAGTCTAGGAGTCAGAAAAGGGCCAGAAACACTGGATGCCTACTGACATGACATCACAAAGACCTCATCTGTGTTTAATTGAGAAAAAAACCTCTTACTCTCTTTTGAAGCGATCCTTAAACAGTCTAGGAGTCAGAAAAGGGCCAGAGACACTGGATGCCTACTGACATGACATCACAAAGACCTCATCTGTGTTTAATTGAGAAAAAAACCTCTTACTCTCTTTTGAAGCGATCCTTAAACAGTCTAGGAGTCAGAAAAGGGCCAGAGACACTGGATGCCTACTGACATGACATCACAAAGACCTCATCTGTGTTTAATTGATTAAAAAAACCTCTTATTGTCTTTTGAAGTGATCCTTAAACAGTCTAGGAGTCAGAAAAGGGCCAGAGACAATGGATGACTACTGACATGACATCACTAAGACCTCATCTGTGTTTAATTGAGAAGAAAAAAACCTCTTACTGCCTTTTGGGGCGATCCTTAAACAGACTAAAAGTCAGAAAAGGGCCAGAGACACTGGATGCCTACTGACATGACATCACAAAGACCCCATCTGTGTTTAATTGAGAAGAAAAACCTCTTACTGTCTTTTGAAGCGATCCTTAAACAGTCTAGGAGTCAGAAAAGGGCCAGAGACACTGGATGCCTACTGACATGACATCACAAAGACCTCATATGTGTTTAATTGAGAAAAAAACCTCTTACTCTCTTTTGAAGCGATCCTTAAACAGTCTAGGAGTCAGAAAAGGGCCAGAGACAATGGATGACTACTGACATGACATCACTAAGACCTCATCTGTGTTTAATTGAGAAGAAAAAAACCTCTTACTGCCTTTTGGGGCGATCCTTAAACAGACTAAAAGTCAGAAAAGGGCCAGAGACACTGGATGCCTACTGACATGACATCACAAAGACCCCATCTGTGTTTAATTGAGAAGAAAAACCTCTTACTGTCTTTTGAAGCGATCCTTAAACAGTCTAGGAGTCAGAAAAGGGCCAGAAACACTGGATGCCTACTGACATGACATCACAAAGACCTCATCTGTGTTTAATTGAGAAAAAAACCTCTTACTCTCTTTTGAAGCGATCCTTAAACAGTCTAGGAGTCAGAAAAGGGCCAGAGACACTGGATGCCTACTGACATGACATCACAAAGACCTCATCTGTGTTTAATTGAGAAAAAAACCTCTTACTCTCTTTTGAAGCGATCCTTAAACAGTCTAGGAGTCAGAAAAGGGCCAGAGACACTGGATGCCTACTGACATGACATCACAAAGACCTCATCTGTGTTTAATTGATTAAAAAAACCTCTTATTGTCTTTTGAAGTGATCCTTAAACAGTCTAGGAGTCAGAAAAGGGCCAGAGACAATGGATGACTACTGACATGACATCACTAAGACCTCATCTGTGTTTAATTGAGAAGAAAAAAACCTCTTACTGCCTTTTGGGGCGATCCTTAAACAGACTAAAAGTCAGAAAAGGGCCAGAGACACTGGATGCCTACTGACATGACATCACAAAGACCCCATCTGTGTTTAATTGAGAAGAAAAACCTCTTACTGTCTTTTGAAGCGATCCTTAAACAGTCTAGGAGTCAGAAAAGGGCCAGAGACACTGGATGCCTACTGACATGACATCACAAAGACCTCATATGTGTTTAATTGAGAAAAAAACCTCTTACTCTCTTTTGAAGCGATCCTTAAACAGTCTAGGAGTCAGAAAAGGGCCAGAGACACTGGATGCCTACTGACATGACATCACAAAGACCTCATCTGTGTTTAATTGATTAAAAAAACCTCTTATTGTCTTTTGAAGTGATCCTTAAACAGTCTAGGAGTCAGAAAAGGGCCAGAGACAATGGATGACTACTGACATGACATCACTAAGACCTCATCTGTGTTTAATTGAGAAGAAAAAAACCTCTTACTGCCTTTTGGGGCGATCCTTAAACAGACTAAAAGTCAGAAAAGGGCCAGAGACACTGGATGCCTACTGACATGACATCACAAAGACCCCATCTGTGTTTAATTGAGAAGAAAAACCTCTTACTCTCTTTTGAAGCGATCCTTAAACAGTCTAGGAGTCAGAAAAGGGCCAGAGACACTGGATGCCTACTGACATGACATCACAAAGACCTCATCTGTGTTTAATTGAGAAAAAAACCTCTTACTCTCTTTTGAAGCGATCCTTAAACAGTCTAAGAGTCAGAAAAGGGCCAGAGACACTGGATGACTACTGACATGACATCACAAAGACCTCATCTGTGTTTAATTGATTAAAAAAACCTCTTATTGTCTTTTGAAGTGATCCTTAAACAGTCTAGGAGTCAGAAAAGGGCCAGAGACAATGGATGACTACTGACATGACATCACTAAGACCTCATCTGTGTTTAATTGAGAAGAAAAAAACCTCTTACTGCCTTTTGGGGCGATCTTTAAACAGACTAAAAGTCAGAAAAGGGCCAGAGACACTGGATAACTACTGACATGACATCACAAAGACCTCACATGTGTTTAATTGAGAAGAAAAAAACCTCTTACTGTCTTTTGAGGCGATCCTTAAACAGTCTAGGAGTCAGAAAAGGGCCAGAGACACTGGATATCTACTGACATGACATCACAACGACCTCATCTGTGTTTAATTGAGAAAAAAAAACTCTTACTGTCTTTTGAAGCGATCCTTAAACAGTCTAGGAGTCAGAAAAGGGCCAGAGACACTGCATGCCTAATGACATGACATCACAAAGACCTCATCTGTGTTTAATTGAGAAGAAAAAAACCTCTTACTGCCTTTTGGGGCGATCTTTAAACAGACTAAAAGTCAGAAAAGGGCCAGAGACACTGGATAACTACTGACATGACATCACAAAGCCATCACATGTGTTTAATTGAGAAGAAAAAAACCTCTTACTGTCTTTTGAGGCGATCCTTAAACAGTCTAAGAGTCAGAAAAGGGCCAGAGACACTGGATGCCTACTGACATGACATCACAAAGACCTCACCTGTGTTTAGTAGACAAGAAAAAAACCTCTTACTGTCTTTTGAGGCGATCCTTAAACAGTCTAAGAGTCAGAAAAGGGCCAGAGACACTGGATGCCTACTGACATGACATCACAACGACCTCACCTGTGTTTAGTAGACAAGAAAAAAACCTCTTACTGTCTTTTGAGGCGATCCTTAAACAGTCTAAGAGTCAGAAAAGGGCCAGAGACACTGGATGCCTACTGACATGACATCACAAAGACCTCATCTGTGTTTAATTGAGAAAAAAAAACCTCTTCCTGTCTTTTGAAGCGATCCTTAAACAGTCTAGGAGTCAGAAAAGGGCCAGAGACACTGGATGCCTACTGACATGACATCACAATGACCTCATCTGTGTTTAATTGAGAAAAAAAACCTCTTACTGTCGTTTGAAGCGATCCTTAAACAGTCTAGGAGTCAGAAAAGGGCCAGAGACACTGCATGCCTACTGACATGACATCACAACGACCTCATCTGTGTTTAATTGAGAAAAAAAACCTCTTACTGTCTTTTGAAGCGATCCTTAAACAGTCTAGGAGTCAGAAAAGGGCCAGAGACACTGGATGCCTACAGACATGACATCACAAAGACCTCATCTGTGTTTAATTGAGAAGAAAAAAAGCTCTTACTGTCTTTTGAGGCGATCCTTAAACAGTCTAGGAGTCAGAAAAGGGCCAGAGACGCTGGATGCCTACTGACATGACATCACAAAGACCTCATCTGTGTTTAATTGAGAAGAAAAAAACCTCTTACTGCCTTTTGGGGCGATCTTTAAACAGACTAAAAGTCAGAAAAGGGCCAGAGACACTGGATACCTACTGACATGACATCACAAGGACCTCATCTGTGTTTAATTGAGAAGAAAAACCTCATACTGTCTTTTGAAGCGATCCTTAAACAGTCTAGGAGTCAGAAAAGGGCCAGAGACACTGGATGCCTACTGACATGACATTACAACGACCTCATCTGTGTTTAATTGAGAAAAAAAACCTCTTACTGTCTTTTGAAGCGATCCTTAAACAGTCTAGGAGTCAGAAAAGGGCCAGAGATGCCTACTGACATGACATGCCTACTGGATGCCTACTGACATGACATCACAACGACCTCATCTGTGTTTAATTGAGAAAAAAAACCTCATACTGCCTTTTGAAGCGATCCTTAAACAGTAGGAGTCAGAAAAGGGCCAGAGACACTGGATGCCTACTGAAATGACATCACAAAGACCTCATCTGTGTTTAATTGAGAAAAAAAAACCTCTTACTGTCTTTTGAAGCGATCCTTAAACAGTCTAGGAGTCAGAAAAGGGCCAGAGACACTGGATGCCTACTGACATGACATCACAACGACCTCATCTGTGTTTAGTAGACAAGAAAAAAACCTCTTACTGTCTTTTGAGGCGATCCTTAAACAGTCTAAGAGTCAGAAAAGGGCCAGAGACACTGGATGCCTACTGACATGACATCACAACGACCTCACCTGTGTTTAGTAGACAAGAAAAAAACCTCTTACTGTCTTTTGAGGCGATCCTTAAACAGTCTAAGAGTCAGAAAAGGGCCAGAGACACTGGATGCCTACTGACATGACATCACAAAGACCTCATCTGTGTTTAATTGAGAAAAAAAAACCTCTTCCTGTCTTTTGAAGCGATCCTTAAACAGTCTAGGAGTCAGAAAAGGGCCAGAGACACTGCATGCCTACTGACATGACATCACAACGACCTCACCTGTGTTTAGTAGACAAGAAAAAAACCTCTTACTGTCTTTTGAGGCGATCCTTAAACAGTCTAAGAGTCAGAAAAGGGCCAGAGACACTGGATGCCTACTGACATGACATCACAACGACCTCATCTGTGTTTAATTGAGAAGAAAAAAACCTCTTACTGCCTTTTGGGGCGATCTTTAAACAGACTAAAAGTCAGAAAAGGGCCAGAGACACTGGATAACTACTGACATGACATCACAAAGACCTCACATGTGTTTAATTGAGAAGAAAAAAACCTCTTACTGTCTTTTGAGGCGATCCTTAAACAGTCTAGGAGTCAGAAAAGGGCCAGAGACACTGGATGCCTACTGACATGACATCACAACGACCTCATCTGTGTTTAATTGAGAAAAAAAAACTCTTACTGTCTTTTGAAGCGATCCTTAAACAGTCTAGGAGTCAGAAAAGGGCCAGAGACACTGCATGCCTAATGACATGACATCACAAAGACCTCATCTGTGTTTAATTGAGAAGAAAAAAACCTCTTACTGCCTTTTGGGGCGATCTTTAAACAGACTAAAAGTCAGAAAAGGGCCAGAGACACTGGATAACTACTGACATGACATCACAAAGCCATCACATGTGTTTAATTGAGAAGAAAAAAACCTCTTACTGTCTTTTGAGGCGATCCTTAAACAGTCTAGGAGTCAGAAAAGGGCCAGAGACACTGGATGCCTACTGACATGACATCACAAAGACCCCATCTGTGTTTAATTGAGAAGAAAAACCTCATACTGCCTTTTGAAGCGATCCTTAAACAGTAGGAGTCAGAAAAGGGCCAGAGACACTGGATTCCTACTGACATGACATCACAAAGACCTCATCTGTGTTTAATTGAGAAAAAAAACCTCTTACTGTCTTTTGAAGCGATCCTTAAACAGTCTAGGAGTCAGAAAAGGGCCAGAGACACTGGATGCCTACTGACATGACATCACAACGACCTCATCTGTGTTTAGTAGACAAGAAAAAACCCTCTTACTGTCTTTTGAGGCGATCCTTAAACAGTCTAAGAGTCAGAAAAGGGCCAGAGACACTGGATGCCTACTGACATGACATCACAAAGACCTCATCTGTGTTTAATTGAGAAAAAAAAACCTCTTCCTGTCTTTTGAAGCGATCCTTAAACAGTCTAGGAGTCAGAAAAGGGCCAGAGACACTGGATGCCTACTGACATGACATCACAATGACCTCATCTGTGTTTAATTGAGAAAAAAAACCTCTTACTGTCGTTTGAAGCGATCCTTAAACAGTCTAGGAGTCAGAAAAGGGCCAGAGACACTGCATGCCTACTGACATGACATCACAACGACCTCATCTGTGTTTAATTGAGAAAAAAAACCTCTTCCTGTCTTTTGAAGCGATCCTTAAACAGTCTAGGAGTCAGAAAAGGGCCAGAGACACTGGATGCCTACTGACATGACATCACAACGACCTCATCTGTGTTTAATTGAGAAAAAAAACCTCTTACTGTCTTTTGAAGCGATCCTTAAACAGTCTAGGAGTCAGAAAAGGGCCAGAGACACTGGATGCCTACAGACATGACATCACAAAGACCTCACCTGTGTTTAGTAGACAAGAAAAAAACCTCTTACTGTCTTTTGAGGCGATCCTTAAACAGTCTAAGAGTCAGAAAAGGGCCAGAGACACTGGATGCCTACTGACATGACATCACAACGACCTCATCTGTGTTTAATTGAGAAGAAAAAAACCTCTTACTGCCTTTTGGGGCGATCTTTAAACAGACTAAAAGTCAGAAAAGGGCCAGAGACACTGGATAACTACTGACATGACATCACAAAGACCTCACATGTGTTTAATTGAGAAGAAAAAAACCTCTTACTGTCTTTTGAGGCGATCCTTAAACAGTCTAGGAGTCAGAAAAGGGCCAGAGACACTGGATGCCTACTGACATGACATCACAAAGACCCCATCTGTGTTTAATTGAGAAGAAAAACCTCATACTGCCTTTTGAAGCGATCCTTAAACAGTAGGAGTCAGAAAAGGGCCAGAGACACTGGATTCCTACTGACATGACATCACAAAGACCTCATCTGTGTTTAATTGAGAAAAAAAACCTCTTACTGTCTTTTGAAGCGATCCTTAAACAGTCTAGGAGTCAGAAAAGGGCCAGAGACACTGGATGCCTACTGACATGACATCACAACGACCTCACCTGTGTTTAGTAGACAAGAAAAAAACCTCTTACTGTCTTTTGAGGCGATCCTTAAACAGTCTAAGAGTCAGAAAAGGGCCAGAGACACTGGATGCCTACTGACATGACATCACAAAGACCTCATCTGTGTTTAATTGAGAAAAAAAAACCTCTTCCTGTCTTTTGAAGCGATCCTTAAACAGTCTAGGAGTCAGAAAAGGGCCAGAGACACTGGATGCCTACTGACATGACATCACAATGACCTCATCTGTGTTTAATTGAGAAAAAAAACCTCTTACTGTCGTTTGAAGCGATCCTTAAACAGTCTAGGAGTCAGAAAAGGGCCAGAGACACTGCATGCCTACTGACATGACATCACAACGACCTCATCTGTGTTTAATTGAGAAAAAAAACCTCTTACTGTCTTTTGAAGCGATCCTTAAACAGTCTAGGAGTCAGAAAAGGGCCAGAGACACTGGATGCCTACAGACATGACATCACAAAGACCTCATCTGTGTTTAATTGAGAAGAAAAAAAGCTCTTACTGTCTTTTGAGGCGATCCTTAAACAGTCTAGGAGTCAGAAAAGGGCCAGAGACGCTGGATGCCTACTGACATGACATCACAAAGACCTCATCTGTGTTTAATTGAGAAGAAAAAAACCTCTTACTGCCTTTTGGGGCGATCTTTAAACAGACTAAAAGTCAGAAAAGGGCCAGAGACACTGGATACCTACTGACATGACATCACAAGGACCTCATCTGTGTTTAATTGAGAAGAAAAACCTCATACTGTCTTTTGAAGCGATCCTTAAACAGTCTAGGAGTCAGAAAAGGGCCAGAGACACTGGATGCCTACTGACATGACATTACAACGACCTCATCTGTGTTTAATTGAGAAAAAAAACCTCTTACTGTCTTTTGAAGCGATCCTTAAACAGTCTAGGAGTCAGAAAAGGGCCAGAGATGCCTACTGACATGACATGCCTACTGGATGCCTACTGACATGACATCACAACGACCTCATCTGTGTTTAATTGAGAAAAAAAACCTCATACTGCCTTTTGAAGCGATCCTTAAACAGTAGGAGTCAGAAAAGGGCCAGAGACACTGGATGCCTACTGAAATGACATCACAAAGACCTCATCTGTGTTTAATTGAGAAAAAAAAACCTCTTACTGTCTTTTGAAGCGATCCTTAAACAGTCTAGGAGTCAGAAAAGGGCCAGAGACACTGGATGCCTACTGACATGACATCACAACGACCTCATCTGTGTTTAGTAGACAAGAAAAAAACCTCTTACTGTCTTTTGAGGCGATCCTTAAACAGTCTAAGAGTCAGAAAAGGGCCAGAGACACTGGATGCCTACTGACATGACATCACAACGACCTCACCTGTGTTTAGTAGACAAGAAAAAAACCTCTTACTGTCTTTTGAGGCGATCCTTAAACAGTCTAAGAGTCAGAAAAGGGCCAGAGACACTGGATGCCTACTGACATGACATCACAAAGACCTCATCTGTGTTTAATTGAGAAAAAAAAACCTCTTCCTGTCTTTTGAAGCGATCCTTAAACAGTCTAGGAGTCAGAAAAGGGCCAGAGACACTGCATGCCTACTGACATGACATCACAACGACCTCACCTGTGTTTAGTAGACAAGAAAAAAACCTCTTACTGTCTTTTGAGGCGATCCTTAAACAGTCTAAGAGTCAGAAAAGGGCCAGAGACACTGGATGCCTACTGACATGACATCACAACGACCTCATCTGTGTTTAATTGAGAAGAAAAAAACCTCTTACTGCCTTTTGGGGCGATCTTTAAACAGACTAAAAGTCAGAAAAGGGCCAGAGACACTGGATAACTACTGACATGACATCACAAAGACCTCACATGTGTTTAATTGAGAAGAAAAAAACCTCTTACTGTCTTTTGAGGCGATCCTTAAACAGTCTAGGAGTCAGAAAAGGGCCAGAGACACTGGATGCCTACTGACATGACATCACAACGACCTCATCTGTGTTTAATTGAGAAAAAAAAACTCTTACTGTCTTTTGAAGCGATCCTTAAACAGTCTAGGAGTCAGAAAAGGGCCAGAGACACTGCATGCCTAATGACATGACATCACAAAGACCTCATCTGTGTTTAATTGAGAAGAAAAAAACCTCTTACTGCCTTTTGGGGCGATCTTTAAACAGACTAAAAGTCAGAAAAGGGCCAGAGACACTGGATAACTACTGACATGACATCACAAAGCCATCACATGTGTTTAATTGAGAAGAAAAAAACCTCTTACTGTCTTTTGAGGCGATCCTTAAACAGTCTAGGAGTCAGAAAAGGGCCAGAGACACTGGATGCCTACTGACATGACATCACAAAGACCCCATCTGTGTTTAATTGAGAAGAAAAACCTCATACTGCCTTTTGAAGCGATCCTTAAACAGTAGGAGTCAGAAAAGGGCCAGAGACACTGGATTCCTACTGACATGACATCACAAAGACCTCATCTGTGTTTAATTGAGAAAAAAAACCTCTTACTGTCTTTTGAAGCGATCCTTAAACAGTCTAGGAGTCAGAAAAGGGCCAGAGACACTGGATGCCTACTGACATGACATCACAACGACCTCATCTGTGTTTAGTAGACAAGAAAAAACCCTCTTACTGTCTTTTGAGGCGATCCTTAAACAGTCTAAGAGTCAGAAAAGGGCCAGAGACACTGGATGCCTACTGACATGACATCACAAAGACCTCATCTGTGTTTAATTGAGAAAAAAAAACCTCTTCCTGTCTTTTGAAGCGATCCTTAAACAGTCTAGGAGTCAGAAAAGGGCCAGAGACACTGGATGCCTACTGACATGACATCACAATGACCTCATCTGTGTTTAATTGAGAAAAAAAACCTCTTACTGTCGTTTGAAGCGATCCTTAAACAGTCTAGGAGTCAGAAAAGGGCCAGAGACACTGCATGCCTACTGACATGACATCACAACGACCTCATCTGTGTTTAATTGAGAAAAAAAACCTCTTCCTGTCTTTTGAAGCGATCCTTAAACAGTCTAGGAGTCAGAAAAGGGCCAGAGACACTGGATGCCTACTGACATGACATCACAACGACCTCATCTGTGTTTAATTGAGAAAAAAAACCTCTTACTGTCTTTTGAAGCGATCCTTAAACAGTCTAGGAGTCAGAAAAGGGCCAGAGACACTGGATGCCTACAGACATGACATCACAAAGACCTCACCTGTGTTTAGTAGACAAGAAAAAAACCTCTTACTGTCTTTTGAGGCGATCCTTAAACAGTCTAAGAGTCAGAAAAGGGCCAGAGACACTGGATGCCTACTGACATGACATCACAACGACCTCATCTGTGTTTAATTGAGAAGAAAAAAACCTCTTACTGCCTTTTGGGGCGATCTTTAAACAGACTAAAAGTCAGAAAAGGGCCAGAGACACTGGATAACTACTGACATGACATCACAAAGACCTCACATGTGTTTAATTGAGAAGAAAAAAACCTCTTACTGTCTTTTGAGGCGATCCTTAAACAGTCTAGGAGTCAGAAAAGGGCCAGAGACACTGGATGCCTACTGACATGACATCACAAAGACCCCATCTGTGTTTAATTGAGAAGAAAAACCTCATACTGCCTTTTGAAGCGATCCTTAAACAGTAGGAGTCAGAAAAGGGCCAGAGACACTGGATTCCTACTGACATGACATCACAAAGACCTCATCTGTGTTTAATTGAGAAAAAAAACCTCTTACTGTCTTTTGAAGCGATCCTTAAACAGTCTAGGAGTCAGAAAAGGGCCAGAGACACTGGATGCCTACTGACATGACATCACAACGACCTCATCTGTGTTTAGTAGACAAGAAAAAACCCTCTTACTGTCTTTTGAGGCGATCCTTAAACAGTCTAAGAGTCAGAAAAGGGCCAGAGACACTGGATGCCTACTGACATGACATCACAAAGACCTCATCTGTGTTTAATTGAGAAAAAAAAACCTCTTCCTGTCTTTTGAAGCGATCCTTAAACAGTCTAGGAGTCAGAAAAGGGCCAGAGACACTGGATGCCTACTGACATGACATCACAATGACCTCATCTGTGTTTAATTGAGAAAAAAAACCTCTTACTGTCGTTTGAAGCGATCCTTAAACAGTCTAGGAGTCAGAAAAGGGCCAGAGACACTGCATGCCTACTGACATGACATCACAACGACCTCATCTGTGTTTAATTGAGAAAAAAAACCTCTTCCTGTCTTTTGAAGCGATCCTTAAACAGTCTAGGAGTCAGAAAAGGGCCAGAGACACTGGATGCCTACTGACATGACATCACAACGACCTCATCTGTGTTTAATTGAGAAAAAAAACCTCTTACTGTCTTTTGAAGCGATCCTTAAACAGTCTAGGAGTCAGAAAAGGGCCAGAGACACTGGATGCCTACAGACATGACATCACAAAGACCTCACCTGTGTTTAGTAGACAAGAAAAAAACCTCTTACTGTCTTTTGAGGCGATCCTTAAACAGTCTAAGAGTCAGAAAAGGGCCAGAGACACTGGATGCCTACTGACATGACATCACAACGACCTCATCTGTGTTTAATTGAGAAGAAAAAAACCTCTTACTGCCTTTTGGGGCGATCTTTAAACAGACTAAAAGTCAGAAAAGGGCCAGAGACACTGGATAACTACTGACATGACATCACAAAGACCTCACATGTGTTTAATTGAGAAGAAAAAAACCTCTTACTGTCTTTTGAGGCGATCCTTAAACAGTCTAGGAGTCAGAAAAGGGCCAGAGACACTGGATGCCTACTGACATGACATCACAACGACCTCATCTGTGTTTAATTGAGAAAAAAAACCTCTTACTGTCTTTTGAAGCGATCCTTAAACAGTCTAGGAGTCAGAAAAGGGCCAGAGACACTGCATGCCTAATGACATGACATCACAAAGACCTCATCTGTGTTTAATTGAGAAGAAAAAAACCTCTTACTGCCTTTTGGGGCGATCTTTAAACAGACTAAAAGTCAGAAAAGGGCCAGAGACACTGGATAACTACTGACATGACATCACAAAGCCATCACAGGTGTTTAATTGAGAAGAAAAAAACCTCTTACTGTCTTTTGAGGCGATCCTTAAACAGTCTAGGATTCAAAAAAGGGCCAGAGACACTGGATGCCTACTGACATGACATCACAAAGACCCCATCTGTGTTTAATTGAGAAGAAAAACCTCTTACTGTCTTTTGAAGCGATCCTTAAACAGTCTAGGAGTCAGAAAAGGGCCAGAGACCCTGGATGCCTACTGACATGGCATCACAAAGACCTCATCTGTGTTTAATAGATTAAAAAAACCTCTTATTGTCTTTTGAAGTGATCCTTAAACAGTCTAGGAGTCAGAAAAGGGCCAGAGACGCTGGATGCCTACTGACATGACATCACAAAGACCTCATCTTTGTTTAATTGAGAAGAAAAAAACCTCTTACTGCCTTTTGGGGCGATCTTTAAACAGACTAAAAGTCAGAAAAGGGCCAGAGACACTGGATACCTACTGACATGACATCACAAGGACGTTATCTGTGTTTAATTGAGAAGAAAAACCTCATACTGTCTTTTGAAGCGATCCTTAAACAGTCAAGGAGTCAGAAAAGGGCCAGAGACAATGGATGACTACTGACATGACATCACTAAGACCTCATCAGTGTTTAATTGAGAAGAAAAACCTCTTACTGTCTTTTGAAGCGATCCTTAAACACTCTAGGAGTCAGAAAAGGGCCAGAGACACTGGATGCCTACTGACATGACATCACAAAGACCTCATCTGTGTTTAATTGAGAAAAAAAACCTCTTACTATCTTTTGAAGCGATCCTTAAACAGTCTAGGAGTCAGAAAAGGGCCAGAGACACTGGATGCCTACTGACATGACATCACAATGACCTCATCTGTGTTTAATTGAGAAAAAAAACCTCTTACTGTCTTTTGAAGCGATCCTTAAACAGTCTAGGAGTCAGAAAAGGGCCAGAGACACTGGATGCCTACAGACATGACATCACAAAGACCTCACCTGTGTTTAGTAGACAAGAAAAAAACCTCTTACTGTCTTTTGAGGCGATCCTTAAACAGTCTAAGAGTCAGAAAAGGGCCAGAGACACTGGATGCCTACTGACATGACATCACAACGACCTCATCTGTGTTTAATTGAGAAGAAAAAAACCTCTTACTGCCTTTTGGGGCGATCTTTAAACAGACTAAAAGTCAGAAAAGGGCCAGAGACACTGGATAACTACTGACATGACATCACAAAGACCTCACATGTGTTTAATTGAGAAGAAAAAAAACTCTTACTGTCTTTTGAGGCGATCCTTAAACAGTCTGGGAGTCAGAAAAGGGCCAGAGACGCTGGATGCCTACTGACATGACATCACAAAGACCTCATCTGTGTTTAATTGAGAAGAAAAAAACCTCTTACTGCCTTTTGGGGCGATCTTTAAACAGACTAAAAGTCAGAAAAGGGCCAGAGACACTGGATACCTACTGACATGACATCACAAGGACGTTATCTGTGTTTAATTGAGAAGAAAAACCTCATACTGTCTTTTGAAGCGATCCTTAAACAGTCAAGGAGTCAGAAAAGGGCCAGAGACAATGGATGACTACTGACATGACATCACTAAGACCTCATCTGTGTTTAATTGAGAAGAAAAACCTCTTACTGTCTTTTGAAGCGATCCTTAAACACTCTAGGAGTCAGAAAAGGGCCAGAGACACTGGATGCCTACTGACATGACATCACAATGACCTCATCTGTGTTTAATTGAGAAAAAAAACCTCTTACTGTCTTTTGAAGCGATCCTTAAACAGTCTACGAATCAGAAAAGGGCCAGAGACACTGGATGCCTACAGACATGACATCACAAAGACCTCACCTGTGTTTAGTAGACAAGAAAAAAACCTCTTACTGTCTTTTGAGGCGATCCTTAAACAGTCTAAGAGTCAGAAAAGGGCCAGAGACACTGGATGCCTACTGACATGACATCACAACGACCTCATCTGTGTTTAATTGAGAAGAAAAAAACCTCTTACTGCCTTTTGGGGCGATCTTTAAACAGACTAAAAGTCAGAAAAGGGCCAGAGACACTGGATAACTACTGACATGACATCACAAAGACCTCACATGTGTTTAATAGAGAAGAAAAAAACCTCTTACTGTCTTTTGAGGCGATCCTTAAACAGTCTAGGAGTCAGAAAAGGGCCAGAGACACTGGATGCCTACTGACATGACATCACAACGACCTCATCTGTGTTTAATTGAGAAAAAAAACCTCTTACTGTCTTTTGAAGCGATCCTTAAACAGTCTAGGAGTCAGAAAAGGGCCAGAGACACTGGATGCCTACAGACATGACATCACAACGACCTCATCTGTGTTTAATTGAGAAAAAAAACCTCTTACTGTCTTTTGAAGCGATCCTTAAACAGTCTAGGAGTCAGAAAAGGGCCAGAGACACTGGATGCCTACAGACATGACATCACAAAGACCTCACCTGTGTTTAGTAGACAAGAAAAAAACCTCTTACTGTCTTTTGAGGCGATCCTTAAACAGTCTAAGAGTCAGAAAAGGGCCAGAGACACTGGATGCCTACTGACATGACATCACAACGACCTCATCTGTGTTTAATTGAGAAGAAAAAAACCTCTTACTGCCTTTTGGGGCGATCTTTAAACAGACTAAAAGTCAGAAAAGGGCCAGAGACACTGGATAACTACTGACATGACATCACAAAGACCTCACATGTGTTTAATTGAGAAGAAAAAAACCTCTTACTGTCTTTTGAGGCGATCCTTAAACAGTCTAGGAGTCAGAAAAGGGCCAGAGACACTGGATGCCTACTGACATGACATCACAACGACCTCATCTGTGTTTAATTGAGAAAAAAAACCTCTTACTGTCTTTTGAAGCGATCCTTAAACAGTCTAGGAGTCAGAAAAGGGCCAGAGACACTGCATGCCTAATGACATGACATCACAAAGACCTCATCTGTGTTTAATTGAGAAGAAAAAAACCTCTTACTGCCTTTTGGGGCGATCTTTAAACAGACTAAAAGTCAGAAAAGGGCCAGAGACACTGGATAACTACTGACATGACATCACAAAGCCATCACAGGTGTTTAATTGAGAAGAAAAAAACCTCTTACTGTCTTTTGAGGCGATCCTTAAACAGTCTAGGATTCAAAAAAGGGCCAGAGACACTGGATGCCTACTGACATGACATCACAAAGACCCCATCTGTGTTTAATTGAGAAGAAAAACCTCTTACTGTCTTTTGAAGCGATCCTTAAACAGTCTAGGAGTCAGAAAAGGGCCAGAGACCCTGGATGCCTACTGACATGACATCACAAAGACCTCATCTGTGTTTAATAGATTAAAAAAACCTCTTATTGTCTTTTGAAGTGATCCTTAAACAGTCTAGGAGTCAGAAAAGGGCCAGAGACACTGCATGCCTAATGACATGACATCACAAAGACCTCATCTGTGTTTAATTGAGAAGAAAAAAACCTCTTACTGCCTTTTGGGGCGATCTTTAAACAGACTAAAAGTCAGAAAAGGGCCAGAGACACTGGATACCTACTGACATGACATCACAAGGACGTTATCTGTGTTTAATTGAGAAGAAAAACCTCATACTGTCTTTTGAAGCGATCCTTAAACAGTCAAGGAGTCAGAAAAGGGCCAGAGACAATGGATGACTACTGACATGACATCACTAAGACCTCATCTGTGTTTAATTGAGAAGAAAAACCTCTTACTATCTTTTGAAGCGATCCTTAAACACTCTAGGAGTCAGAAAAGGGCCAGAGACACTGGATGCCTACTGACATGACATCTCAAAGACCTCATCTGTGTTTAATTGAGAAAAAAAACCTCTTACTATCTTTTGAAGCGATCCTTAAACAGTCTATGAGTCAGAAAAGGGCCAGAGACACTGGATGCCTACTGACATGACATCACAATGACCTCATCTGTGTTTAATTGAGAAAAAAAACCTCTTACTGTCTTTTGAAGCGATCCTTAAACAGTCTAGGAGTCAGAAAAGGGCCAGAGACACTGGATGCCTACAGACATGACATCACAAAGACCTCACCTGTGTTTAGTAGACAAGAAAAAAACCTCTTACTGTCTTTTGAGGCGATCCTTAAACAGTCTAAGAGTCAGAAAAGGGCCAGAGACACTGGATGCCTACTGACATGACATCACAACGACCTCATCTGTGTTTAATTGAGAAGAAAAAAACCTCTTACTGCCTTTTGGGGCGATCTTTAAACAGACTAAAAGTCAGAAAAGGGCCAGAGACACTGGATAACTACTGACATGACATCACAAAGACCTCACATGTGTTTAATTGAGAAGAAAAAAACCTCTTACTGTCTTTTGAGGCGATCCTTAAACAGTCTAGGAGTCAGAAAAGGGCCAGAGACACTGGATGCCTACTGACATGACATCACAAAGACCTCATCTGTGTTTAATAGATTAAAAAAACCTCTTATTGCCTTTTGAAGTGATCCTTAAACAGTCTAGGAGTCAGAAAAGGGCCAGAGACACTGGATCCCTACTGATATGACATCACAAAGACCTCATCTGTGTTTAATTGAGAAGAAAAAAACCTCTTACTGTCTTTTGAGGCGATCCTTAAACAGTCTAGGAGTCAGAAAAGGGCCAGAGACGCTGGATGCCTACTGACATGACATCACAAAGACCTCATCTGTGTTTAATTGAGAAGAAAAAAACCTCTTACTGCCTTTTGGGGCGATCTTTAAACAGACTAAAAGTCAGAAAAGGGCCAGAGACACTGGATACCTACTGACATGACATCACAAGGACGTTATCTGTGTTTAATTGAGAAGAAAAACCTCATACTGTCTTTTGAAGCGATCCTTAAACAGTCTAGGAGTCAGAAAAGGGCCAGAGACACTGGATGCCTACTGACATGACATCACAACGACCTCATCTGTGTTTAATTGAGAAAAAAAACCTCTTACTGTCTTTTGAAGCGATCCTTAAACAATCTAGGAGTCAGAAAAGGGCCAGAGACACTGGATGCCTACAGACATGACATCACAACGACCTCATCTGTGTTTAGTAGACAAGAAAAAACCCTCTTACTGTCTTTTGAGGCGATCCTTAAACAGTCTAAGAGTCAGAAAAGGGCCAGAGACACTGGATGCCTACTGACATGACATCACAAAGACCTCATCTGTGTTTAATTGAGAAAAAAAAACCTCTTCCTGTCTTTTGAAGCGATCCTTAAACAGTCTAGGAGTCAGAAAAGGGCCAGAGACACTGGATGCCTACTGACATGACATCACAATGACCTCATCTGTGTTTAATTGAGAAAAAAAACCTCTTACTGTCGTTTGAAGCGATCCTTAAACAGTCTAGGAGTCAGAAAAGGGCCAGAGACACTGCATGCCTACTGACATGACATCACAACGACCTCATCTGTGTTTAATTGAGAAAAAAAACCTCTTCCTGTCTTTTGAAGCGATCCTTAAACAGTCTAGGAGTCAGAAAAGGGCCAGAGACACTGGATGCCTACAGACATGACATCACAACGACCTCATCTGTGTTTAATTGAGAAAAAAAACCTCTTACTGTCTTTTGAAGCGATCCTTAAACAGTCTAGGAGTCAGAAAAGGGCCAGAGACACTGGATGCCTACAGACATGACATCACAAAGACCTCACCTGTGTTTAGTAGACAAGAAAAAAACCTCTTACTGTCTTTTGAGGCGATCCTTAAACAGTCTAAGAGTCAGAAAAGGGCCAGAGACACTGGATGCCTACTGACATGACATCACAACGACCTCATCTGTGTTTAATTGAGAAGAAAAAAACCTCTTACTGCCTTTTGGGGCGATCTTTAAACAGACTAAAAGTCAGAAAAGGGCCAGAGACACTGGATAACTACTGACATGACATCACAAAGACCTCACATGTGTTTAATTGAGAAGAAAAAAAACTCTTACTGTCTTTTGAGGCGATCCTTAAACAGTCTAGGAGTCAGAAAAGGGCCAGAGACACTGGATGCCTACTGACATGACATCACAACGACCTCATCTGTGTTTAATTGAGAAAAAAAACCTCTTACTGTCTTTTGAAGCGATCCTTAAACAGTCTAGGAGTCAGAAAAGGGCCAGAGACACTGCATGCCTAATGACATGACATCACAAAGACCTCATCTGTGTTTAATTGAGAAGAAAAAAACCTCTTACTGCCTTTTGGGGCGATCTTTAAACAGACTAAAAGTCAGAAAAGGGCCAGAGACACTGGATAACTACTGACATGACATCACAAAGCCATCACAGGTGTTTAATTGAGAAGAAAAAAACCTCTTACTGTCTTTTGAGGCGATCCTTAAACAGTCTAGGATTCAAAAAAGGGCCAGAGACACTGGATGCCTACTGACATGACATCACAAAGACCCCATCTGTGTTTAATTGAGAAGAAAAACCTCTTACTGTCTTTTGAAGCGATCCTTAAACAGTCTAGGAGTCAGAAAAGGGCCAGAGACCCTGGATGCCTACTGACATGACATCACAAAGACCTCATCTGTGTTTAATAGATTAAAAAAACCTCTTATTGTCTTTTGAAGTGATCCTTAAACAGTCTAGGAGTCAGAAAAGGGCCAGAGACACTGCATGCCTAATGACATGACATCACAAAGACCTCATCTGTGTTTAATTGAGAAGAAAAAAACCTCTTACTGCCTTTTGGGGCGATCTTTAAACAGACTAAAAGTCAGAAAAGGGCCAGAGACACTGGATACCTACTGACATGACATCACAAGGACGTTATCTGTGTTTAATTGAGAAGAAAAACCTCATACTGTCTTTTGAAGCGATCCTTAAACAGTCAAGGAGTCAGAAAAGGGCCAGAGACAATGGATGACTACTGACATGACATCACTAAGACCTCATCTGTGTTTAATTGAGAAGAAAAACCTCTTACTATCTTTTGAAGCGATCCTTAAACACTCTAGGAGTCAGAAAAGGGCCAGAGACACTGGATGCCTACTGACATGACATCTCAAAGACCTCATCTGTGTTTAATTGAGAAAAAAAACCTCTTACTATCTTTTGAAGCGATCCTTAAACAGTCTATGAGTCAGAAAAGGGCCAGAGACACTGGATGCCTACTGACATGACATCACAATGACCTCATCTGTGTTTAATTGAGAAAAAAAACCTCTTACTGTCTTTTGAAGCGATCCTTAAACAGTCTAGGAGTCAGAAAAGGGCCAGAGACACTGGATGCCTACAGACATGACATCACAAAGACCTCACCTGTGTTTAGTAGACAAGAAAAAAACCTCTTACTGTCTTTTGAGGCGATCCTTAAACAGTCTAAGAGTCAGAAAAGGGCCAGAGACACTGGATGCCTACTGACATGACATCACAACGACCTCATCTGTGTTTAATTGAGAAGAAAAAAACCTCTTACTGCCTTTTGGGGCGATCTTTAAACAGACTAAAAGTCAGAAAAGGGCCAGAGACACTGGATAACTACTGACATGACATCACAAAGACCTCACATGTGTTTAATTGAGAAGAAAAAAACCTCTTACTGTCTTTTGAGGCGATCCTTAAACAGTCTAGGAGTCAGAAAAGGGCCAGAGACACTGGATGCCTACTGACATGACATCACAAAGACCTCATCTGTGTTTAATAGATTAAAAAAACCTCTTATTGCCTTTTGAAGTGATCCTTAAACAGTCTAGGAGTCAGAAAAGGGCCAGAGACACTGGATCCCTACTGATATGACATCACAAAGACCTCATCTGTGTTTAATTGAGAAGAAAAAAACCTCTTACTGTCTTTTGAGGCGATCCTTAAACAGTCTAGGAGTCAGAAAAGGGCCAGAGACGCTGGATGCCTACTGACATGACATCACAAAGACCTCATCTGTGTTTAATTGAGAAGAAAAAAACCTCTTACTGCCTTTTGGGGCGATCTTTAAACAGACTAAAAGTCAGAAAAGGGCCAGAGACACTGGATACCTACTGACATGACATCACAAGGACGTTATCTGTGTTTAATTGAGAAGAAAAACCTCATACTGTCTTTTGAAGCGATCCTTAAACAGTCTAGGAGTCAGAAAAGGGCCAGAGACACTGGATGCCTACTGACATGACATCACAACGACCTCATCTGTGTTTAATTGAGAAAAAAAACCTCTTACTGTCTTTTGAAGCGATCCTTAAACAATCTAGGAGTCAGAAAAGGGCCAGAGACACTGGATGCCTACAGACATGACATCACAACGACCTCATCTGTGTTTAGTAGACAAGAAAAAACCCTCTTACTGTCTTTTGAGGCGATCCTTAAACAGTCTAAGAGTCAGAAAAGGGCCAGAGACACTGGATGCCTACTGACATGACATCACAAAGACCTCATCTGTGTTTAATTGAGAAAAAAAAACCTCTTCCTGTCTTTTGAAGCGATCCTTAAACAGTCTAGGAGTCAGAAAAGGGCCAGAGACACTGGATGCCTACTGACATGACATCACAATGACCTCATCTGTGTTTAATTGAGAAAAAAAACCTCTTACTGTCGTTTGAAGCGATCCTTAAACAGTCTAGGAGTCAGAAAAGGGCCAGAGACACTGCATGCCTACTGACATGACATCACAACGACCTCATCTGTGTTTAATTGAGAAAAAAAACCTCTTCCTGTCTTTTGAAGCGATCCTTAAACAGTCTAGGAGTCAGAAAAGGGCCAGAGACACTGGATGCCTACAGACATGACATCACAACGACCTCATCTGTGTTTAATTGAGAAAAAAAACCTCTTACTGTCTTTTGAAGCGATCCTTAAACAGTCTAGGAGTCAGAAAAGGGCCAGAGACACTGGATGCCTACAGACATGACATCACAAAGACCTCACCTGTGTTTAGTAGACAAGAAAAAAACCTCTTACTGTCTTTTGAGGCGATCCTTAAACAGTCTAAGAGTCAGAAAAGGGCCAGAGACACTGGATGCCTACTGACATGACATCACAACGACCTCATCTGTGTTTAATTGAGAAGAAAAAAACCTCTTACTGCCTTTTGGGGCGATCTTTAAACAGACTAAAAGTCAGAAAAGGGCCAGAGACACTGGATAACTACTGACATGACATCACAAAGACCTCACATGTGTTTAATTGAGAAGAAAAAAAACTCTTACTGTCTTTTGAGGCGATCCTTAAACAATCTAGGAGTCAGAAAAGGGCCAGAGACACTGGATGCCTACAGACATGACATCACAACGACCTCATCTGTGTTTAGTAGACAAGAAAAAACCCTCTTACTGTCTTTTGAGGCGATCCTTAAACAGTCTAAGAGTCAGAAAAGGGCCAGAGACACTGGATGCCTACTGACATGACATCACAAAGACCTCATCTGTGTTTAATTGAGAAAAAAAAACCTCTTCCTGTCTTTTGAAGCGATCCTTAAACAGTCTAGGAGTCAGAAAAGGGCCAGAGACACTGGATGCCTACTGACATGACATCACAATGACCTCATCTGTGTTTAATTGAGAAAAAAAACCTCTTACTGTCGTTTGAAGCGATCCTTAAACAGTCTAGGAGTCAGAAAAGGGCCAGAGACACTGCATGCCTACTGACATGACATCACAACGACCTCATCTGTGTTTAATTGAGAAAAAAAACCTCTTCCTGTCTTTTGAAGCGATCCTTAAACAGTCTAGGAGTCAGAAAAGGGCCAGAGACACTGGATGCCTACAGACATGACATCACAACGACCTCATCTGTGTTTAATTGAGAAAAAAAACCTCTTACTGTCTTTTGAAGCGATCCTTAAACAGTCTAGGAGTCAGAAAAGGGCCAGAGACACTGGATGCCTACAGACATGACATCACAAAGACCTCACCTGTGTTTAGTAGACAAGAAAAAAACCTCTTACTGTCTTTTGAGGCGATCCTTAAACAGTCTAAGAGTCAGAAAAGGGCCAGAGACACTGGATGCCTACTGACATGACATCACAACGACCTCATCTGTGTTTAATTGAGAAGAAAAAAACCTCTTACTGCCTTTTGGGGCGATCTTTAAACAGACTAAAAGTCAGAAAAGGGCCAGAGACACTGGATAACTACTGACATGACATCACAAAGACCTCACATGTGTTTAATTGAGAAGAAAAAAAACTCTTACTGTCTTTTGAGGCGATCCTTAAACAGTCTGGGAGTCAGAAAAGGGCCAGAGACGCTGGATGCCTACTGACATGACATCACAAAGACCTCATCTGTGTTTAATTGAGAAGAAAAAAACCTCTTACTGCCTTTTGGGGCGATCTTTAAACAGACTAAAAGTCAGAAAAGGGCCAGAGACACTGGATACCTACTGACATGACATCACAAGGACGTTATCTGTGTTTAATTGAGAAGAAAAACCTCATACTGTCTTTTGAAGCGATCCTTAAACAGTCAAGGAGTCAGAAAAGGGCCAGAGACAATGGATGACTACTGACATGACATCACTAAGACCTCATCTGTGTTTAATTGAGAAGAAAAACCTCTTACTGTCTTTTGAAGCGATCCTTAAACACTCTAGGAGTCAGAAAAGGGCCAGAGACACTGGATGCCTACTGACATGACATCACAATGACCTCATCTGTGTTTAATTGAGAAAAAAAACCTCTTACTGTCTTTTGAAGCGATCCTTAAACAGTCTACGAATCAGAAAAGGGCCAGAGACACTGGATGCCTACAGACATGACATCACAAAGACCTCACCTGTGTTTAGTAGACAAGAAAAAAACCTCTTACTGTCTTTTGAGGCGATCCTTAAACAGTCTAAGAGTCAGAAAAGGGCCAGAGACACTGGATGCCTACTGACATGACATCACAACGACCTCATCTGTGTTTAATTGAGAAGAAAAAAACCTCTTACTGCCTTTTGGGGCGATCTTTAAACAGACTAAAAGTCAGAAAAGGGCCAGAGACACTGGATAACTACTGACATGACATCACAAAGACCTCACATGTGTTTAATTGAGAAGAAAAAAACCTCTTACTGTCTTTTGAGGCGATCCTTAAACAGTCTAGGAGTCAGAAAAGGGCCAGAGACACTGGATGCCTACTGACATGACATCACAACGACCTCATCTGTGTTTAATTGAGAAAAAAAACCTCTTACTGTCTTTTGAAGCGATCCTTAAACAGTCTAGGAGTCAGAAAAGGGCCAGAGACACTGGATGCCTACAGACATGACATCACAACGACCTCATCTGTGTTTAATTGAGCAAAAAAACCTCTTACTGTCTTTTGAAGCGATCCTTAAACAGTCTAGGAGTCAGAAAAGGGCCAGAGACACTGGATGCCTACAGACATGACATCACAAAGACCTCACCTGTGTTTAGTAGACAAGAAAAAAACCTCTTACTGTCTTTTGAGGCGATCCTTAAACAGTCTAAGAGTCAGAAAAGGGCCAGAGACACTGGATGCCTACTGACATGACATCACAACGACCTCATCTGTGTTTAATTGAGAAGAAAAAAACCTCTTACTGTCTTTTGAGGCGATCCTTAAACAGTCTAGGAGTCAGAAAAGGGCCAGAGACACTGGATGCCTACTGACATGACATCACAAAGACCTCACATGTGTTTAATTGAGAAGAAAAAAACCTCTTACTGTCGTTTGAGGCGATCCTTAAACAGTCTAGGAGTCAGAAAAGGGCCAGAGACACTGGATGCCTACTGACATGACATCACAACGACCTCATCTGTGTTTAATTGAGAAAAAAAACCTCTTACTGTCTTTTGAAGCGATCCTTAAACAGTCTAGGAGTCAGAAAAGGGCCAGAGACACTGCATGCCTAATGACATGACATCACAAAGACCTCATCTGTGTTTAATTGAGAAGAAAAAAACCTCTTACTGCCTTTTGGGGCGATCTTTAAACAGACTAAAAGTCAGAAAAGGGCCAGAGACACTGGATAACTACTGACATGACATCACAAAGCCATCACAGGTGTTTAATTGAGAAGAAAAAAACCTCTTACTGTCTTTTGAGGCGATCCTTAAACAGTCTAGGATTCAAAAAAGGGCCAGAGACACTGGATGCCTACTGACATGACATCACAAAGACCCCATCTGTGTTTAATTGAGAAGAAAAACCTCTTACTGTCTTTTGAAGCGATCCTTAAACAGTCTAGGAGTCAGAAAAGGGCCAGAGACCCTGGATGCCTACTGACATGACATCACAAAGACCTCATCTGTGTTTAATAGATTAAAAAAACCTCTTATTGTCTTTTGAAGTGATCCTTAAACAGTCTAGGAGTCAGAAAAGGGCCAGAGACACTGCATGCCTAATGACATGACATCACAAAGACCTCATCTGTGTTTAATTGAGAAGAAAAAAACCTCTTACTGCCTTTTGGGGCGATCTTTAAACAGACTAAAAGTCAGAAAAGGGCCAGAGACACTGGATACCTACTGACATGACATCACAAGGACGTTATCTGTGTTTAATTGAGAAGAAAAACCTCATACTGTCTTTTGAAGCGATCCTTAAACAGTCAAGGAGTCAGAAAAGGGCCAGAGACAATGGATGACTACTGACATGACATCACTAAGACCTCATCTGTGTTTAATTGAGAAGAAAAACCTCTTACTATCTTTTGAAGCGATCCTTAAACACTCTAGGAGTCAGAAAAGGGCCAGAGACACTGGATGCCTACTGACATGACATCACAAAGACCTCATCTGTGTTTAATTGAGAAAAAAAACCTCTTACTATCTTTTGAAGCGATCCTTAAACAGTCTATGAGTCAGAAAAGGGCCAGAGACACTGGATGCCTACTGACATGACATCACAATGACCTCATCTGTGTTTAATTGAGAAAAAAAACCTCTTACTGTCTTTTGAAGCGATCCTTAAACAGTCTAGGAGTCAGAAAAGGGCCAGAGACACTGGATGCCTACAGACATGACATCACAAAGACCTCACCTGTGTTTAGTAGACAAGAAAAAAACCTCTTACTGTCTTTTGAGGCGATCCTTAAACAGTCTAAGAGTCAGAAAAGGGCCAGAGACACTGGATGCCTACTGACATGACATCACAACGACCTCATCTGTGTTTAATTGAGAAGAAAAAAACCTCTTACTGCCTTTTGGGGCGATCTTTAAACAGACTAAAAGTCAGAAAAGGGCCAGAGACACTGGATAACTACTGACATGACATCACAAAGACCTCACATGTGTTTAATTGAGAAGAAAAAAACCTCTTACTGTCTTTTGAGGCGATCCTTAAACAGTCTAGGAGTCAGAAAAGGGCCAGAGACACTGGATGCCTACTGACATGACATCACAAAGACCTCATCTGTGTTTAATAGATTAAAAAAACCTCTTATTGCCTTTTGAAGTGATCCTTAAACAGTCTAGGAGTCAGAAAAGGGCCAGAGACACTGGATCCCTACTGATATGACATCACAAAGACCTCATCTGTGTTTAATTGAGAAGAAAAAAACCTCTTACTGTCTTTTGAGGCGATCCTTAAACAGTCTAGGAGTCAGAAAAGGGCCAGAGACGCTGGATGCCTACTGACATGACATCACAAAGACCTCATCTGTGTTTAATTGAGAAGAAAAAAACCTCTTACTGCCTTTTGGGGCGATCTTTAAACAGACTAAAAGTCAGAAAAGGGCCAGAGACACTGGATACCTACTGACATGACATCACAAGGACGTTATCTGTGTTTAATTGAGAAGAAAAACCTCATACTGTCTTTTGAAGCGATCCTTAAACAGTCTAGGAGTCAGAAAAGGGCCAGAGACACTGGATGCCTACTGACATGACATCACAACGACCTCATCTGTGTTTAATTGAGAAAAAAAACCTCTTACTGTCTTTTGAAGCGATCCTTAAACAGTCTAGGAGTCAGAAAAGGGCCAGAGACACTGGATGCCTACAGACATGACATCACAACGACCTCATCTGTGTTTAGTAGACAAGAAAAAACCCTCTTACTGTCTTTTGAGGCGATCCTTAAACAGTCTAAGAGTCAGAAAAGGGCCAGAGACACTGGATGCCTACTGACATGACATCACAAAGACCTCATCTGTGTTTAATTGAGAAAAAAAAACCTCTTCCTGTCTTTTGAAGCGATCCTTAAACAGTCTAGGAGTCAGAAAAGGGCCAGAGACACTGGATGCCTACTGACATGACATCACAATGACCTCATCTGTGTTTAATTGAGAAAAAAAACCTCTTACTGTCGTTTGAAGCGATCCTTAAACAGTCTAGGAGTCAGAAAAGGGCCAGAGACACTGCATGCCTACTGACATGACATCACAACGACCTCATCTGTGTTTAATTGAGAAAAAAAACCTCTTCCTGTCTTTTGAAGCGATCCTTAAACAGTCTAGGAGTCAGAAAAGGGCCAGAGACACTGGATGCCTACTGACATGACATCACAAAGACCTCATCTGTGTTTAATTGAGAAGAAAAAAACCTCTTACTGCCTTTTGGGGCGATCTTTAAACAGACTAAAAGTCAGAAAAGGGCCAGAGACACTGGATACCTACTGACATGACATCACAAGGACGTTATCTGTGTTTAATTGAGAAGAAAAACCTCATACTGTCTTTTGAAGCGATCCTTAAACAGTCTAGGAGTCAGAAAAGGGCCAGAGACACTGGATGCCTACTGACATGACATCACAACGACCTCATCTGTGTTTAATTGAGAAAAAAAACCTCTTACTGTCTTTTGAAGCGATCCTTAAACAGTCTAGGAGTCAGAAAAGGGCCAGAGACACTGGATGCCTACAGACATGACATCACAACGACCTCATCTGTGTTTAGTAGACAAGAAAAAACCCTCTTACTGTCTTTTGAGGCGATCCTTAAACAGTCTAAGAGTCAGAAAAGGGCCAGAGACACTGGATGCCTACTGACATGACATCACAAAGACCTCATCTGTGTTTAATTGAGAAAAAAAAACCTCTTCCTGTCTTTTGAAGCGATCCTTAAACAGTCTAGGAGTCAGAAAAGGGCCAGAGACACTGGATGCCTACTGACATGACATCACAATGACCTCATCTGTGTTTAATTGAGAAAAAAAACCTCTTACTGTCGTTTGAAGCGATCCTTAAACAGTCTAGGAGTCAGAAAAGGGCCAGAGACACTGCATGCCTACTGACATGACATCACAACGACCTCATCTGTGTTTAATTGAGAAAAAAAACCTCTTCCTGTCTTTTGAAGCGATCCTTAAACAGTCTAGGAGTCAGAAAAGGGCCAGAGACACTGGATGCCTACTGACATGACATCACAACGACCTCATCTGTGTTTAATTGAGAAAAAAAAACCTCTTACTGTCTTTTGAAGCGATCCTTAAACAGTCTAGGAGTCAGAAAAGGGCCAGAGACACTGGATGCCTACAGACATGACATCACAAAGACCTCACCTGTGTTTAGTAGACAAGAAAAAAACCTCTTACTGTCTTTTGAGGCGATCCTTAAACAGTCTAAGAGTCAGAAAAGGGCCAGAGACACTGGATGCCTACTGACATGACATCACAACGACCTCATCTGTGTTTAATTGAGAAGAAAAAAACCTCTTACTGCCTTTTGGGGCGATCTTTAAACAGACTAAAAGTCAGAAAAGGGCCAGAGACACTGGATAACTACTGACATGACATCACAAAGACCTCACATGTGTTTAATTGAGAAGAAAAAAACCTCTTACTGTCTTTTGAGGCGATCCTTAAACAGTCTAGGAGTCAGAAAAGGGCCAGAGACACTGGATGCCTACTGACATGACATCACAACGACCTCATCTGTGTTTAATTGAGAAAAAAAACCTCTTACTGTCTTTTGAAGCGATCCTTAAACAGTCTAGGAGTCAGAAAAGGGCCAGAGACACTGCATGCCTAATGACATGACATCACAAAGACCTCATCTGTGTTTAATTGAGAAGAAAAAAACCTCTTACTGCCTTTTGGGGCGATCTTTAAACAGACTAAAAGTCAGAAAAGGGCCAGAGACACTGGATAACTACTGACATGACATCACAAAGCCATCACAGGTGTTTAATTGAGAAGAAAAAAACCTCTTACTGTCTTTTGAGGCGATCCTTAAACAGTCTAGGATTCAAAAAAGGGCCAGAGACACTGGATGCCTACTGACATGACATCACAAAGACCCCATCTGTGTTTAATTGAGAAGAAAAACCTCTTACTGTCTTTTGAAGCGATCCTTAAACAGTCTAGGAGTCAGAAAAGGGCCAGAGACCCTGGATGCCTACTGACATGGCATCACAAAGACCTCATCTGTGTTTAATAGATTAAAAAAACCTCTTATTGTCTTTTGAAGTGATCCTTAAACAGTCTAGGAGTCAGAAAAGGGCCAGAGACGCTGGATGCCTACTGACATGACATCACAAAGACCTCATCTGTGTTTAATTGAGAAGAAAAAAACCTCTTACTGCCTTTTGGGGCGATCTTTAAACAGACTAAAAGTCAGAAAAGGGCCAGAGACACTGGATACCTACTGACATGACATCACAAGGACGTTATCTGTGTTTAATTGAGAAGAAAAACCTCATACTGTCTTTTGAAGCGATCCTTAAACAGTCAAGGAGTCAGAAAAGGGCCAGAGACAATGGATGACTACTGACATGACATCACTAAGACCTCATCTGTGTTTAATTGAGAAGAAAAACCTCTTACTGTCTTTTGAAGCGATCCTTAAACACTCTAGGAGTCAGAAAAGGGCCAGAGACACTGGATGCCTACTGACATGACATCACAAAGACCTCATCTGTGTTTAATTGAGAAAAAAAAAACCTCTTACTGCCTTTTGAAGCGATCCTTAAACAGTCTAGGAGTCAGAAAAGGGCCAGAGACACTGGATGCCTACTGACATGACATCACAATGACCTCATCTGTGTTTAATTGAGAAAAAAAACCTCTTACTGTCTTTTGAAGCGATCCTTAAACAGTCTAGGAGTCAGAAAAGGGCCAGAGACACTGGATGCCTACAGACATGACATCACAAAGACCTCACCTGTGTTTAGTAGACAAGAAAAAAACCTCTTACTGTCTTTTGAGGCGATCCTTAAACAGTCTAAGAGTCAGAAAAGGGCCAGAGACACTGGATGCCTACTGACATGACATCACAACGACCTCATCTGTGTTTAATTGAGAAGAAAAAAACCTCTTACTGCCTTTTGGGGCGATCTTTAAACAGACTAAAAGTCAGAAAAGGGCCAGAGACACTGGATAACTACTGACATGACATCACAAAGACCTCACATGTGTTTAATTGAGAAGAAAAAAACCTCTTACTGTCTTTTGAGGCGATCCTTAAACAGTCTAGGAGTCAGAAAAGGGCCAGAGACACTGGATGCCTACTGACATGACATCACAAAGACCTCATCTGTGTTTAATAGATTAAAAAAACCTCTTATTGCCTTTTGAAGTGATCCTTAAACAGTCTAGGAGTCAGAAAAGGGCCAGAGACACTGGATCCCTACTGATATGACATCACAAAGACCTCATCTGTGTTTAATTGAGAAGAAAAAAACCTCTTACTGTCTTTTGAGGCGATCCTTAAACAGTCTAGGAGTCAGAAAAGGGCCAGAGACGCTGGATGCCTACTGACATGACATCACAAAGACCTCATCTGTGTTTAATTGAGAAGAAAAAAACCTCTTACTGCCTTTTGGGGCGATCTTTAAACAGACTAAAAGTCAGAAAAGGGCCAGAGACACTGGATACCTACTGACATGACATCACAAGGACGTTATCTGTGTTTAATTGAGAAGAAAAACCTCATACTGTCTTTTGAAGCGATCCTTAAACAGTCTAGGAGTCAGAAAAGGGCCAGAGACACTGGATGCCTACTGACATGACATCACAACGACCTCATCTGTGTTTAATTGAGAAAAAAAACCTCTTACTGTCTTTTGAAGCGATCCTTAAACAGTCTAGGAGTCAGAAAAGGGCCAGAGACACTGGATGCCTACAGACATGACATCACAACGACCTCATCTGTGTTTAATTGAGAAAAAAAACCTCTTACTGTCTTTTGAAGCGATCCTTAAACAGTCTAGGAGTCAGAAAAGGGCCAGAGACACTGGATGCCTACAGACATGACATCACAAAGACCTCACCTGTGTTTAGTAGACAAGAAAAAAACCTCTTACTGTCTTTTGAGGCGATCCTTAAACAGTCTAAGAGTCAGAAAAGGGCCAGAGACACTGGATGCCTACTGACATGACATCACAACGACCTCATCTGTGTTTAATTGAGAAGAAAAAAAACTCTTACTGCCTTTTGGGGCGATCTTTAAACAGACTAAAAGTCAGAAAAGGGCCAGAGACACTGGATAACTACTGACATGACATCACAAAGACCTCACATGTGTTTAATTGAGAAGAAAAAAACCTCTTACTGTCTTTTGAGGCGATCCTTAAACAGTCTAGGAGTCAGAAAAGGGCCAGAGACACTGGATGCCTACTGACATGACATCACAACGACCTCATCTGTGTTTAATTGAGAAAAAAAACCTCTTACTGTCTTTTGAAGCGATCCTTAAACAGTCTAGGAGTCAGAAAAGGGCCAGAGACACTGGATAACTACTGACATGACATCACAAAGCCATCACAGGTGTTTAATTGAGAAGAAAAAAACCTCTTACTGTCTTTTGAGGCGATCCTTAAACAGTCTAGGATTCAAAAAAGGGCCAGAGACACTGGATGCCTACTGACATGACATCACAAAGACCCCATCTGTGTTTAATTGAGAAGAAAAACCTCTTACTGTCTTTTGAAGCGATCCTTAAACAGTCTAGGAGTCAGAAAAGGGCCAGAGACCCTGGATGCCTACTGACATGACATCACAAAGACCTCATCTGTGTTTAATTGAGAAGAAAAACCTCTTACTGTCTTTTGAAGCGATCCTTAAACACTCTAGGAGTCAGAAAAGGGCCAGAGACACTGGATGCCTACTGACATGACATCACAAAGACCTCATCTGTGTTTAATTGAGAAAAAAAACCTCTTACTATCTTTTGAAGCGATCCTTAAACAGTCTAGGAGTCAGAAAAGGGCCAGAGACACTGGATGCCTACTGACATGACATCACAATGACCTCATCTGTGTTTAATTGAGAAAAAAAACCTCTTACTGTCTTTTGAAGCGATCCTTAAACAGTCTAGGAGTCAGAAAAGGGCCAGAGACACTGGATGCCTACAGACATGACATCACAAAGACCTCACCTGTGTTTAGTAGACAAGAAAAAAACCTCTTACTGTCTTTTGAGGCGATCCTTAAACAGTCTAAGAGTCAGAAAAGGGCCAGAGACACTGGATGCCTACTGACATGACATCACAACGACCTCATCTGTGTTTAATTGAGAAGAAAAAAACCTCTTACTGCCTTTTGGGGCGATCTTTAAACAGACTAAAAGTCAGAAAAGGGCCAGAGACACTGGATAACTACTGACATGACATCACAAAGACCTCATATGTGTTTAATTGAGAAGAAAAAAACCTCTTACTATCTTTTGAAGCGATCCTTAAACAGTCTAGGAGTCAGAAAAGGGCCAGAGACACTGGATGCCTACTGACATGACATCACAATGACCTCATCTGTGTTTAATTGAGAAAAAAAACCTCTTACTGTCTTTTGAAGCGATCCTTAAACAGTCTAGGAGTCAGAAAAGGGCCAGAGACACTGGATGCCTACAGACATGACATCACAAAGACCTCACCTGTGTTTAGTAGACAAGAAAAAAACCTCTTACTGTCTTTTGAGGCGATCCTTAAACAGTCTAAGAGTCAGAAAACGGCCAGAGACACTGGATGCCTATTGACATGACATCACAACGACCTCATATGTGTTTAATTGAGAAGAAAAAAACCTCTTACTGCCTTTTGGGGCGATCTTTAAACAAACTAAAAGTCAGAAAAGGGCCAGAGACACTGGATAACTACTGACATGACATCACAAAGCCATCACATGTGTTTAATTGAGAAGAAAAAAACCTCTTACTGTCTTTTGAGGCGATCCTTAAACAGTCTAGGACTCAGAAAAGGGCCAGAGACACTGGATGCCTACTGACATGACATCACAAAGACCCCATCTGTGTTTAATTGAGAAGAAAAACCTCTTACTGTCTTTTGAAGCGATCCTTAAACAGTCTAGGAGTCAGAAAAGGGCCAGAGACACTGGATGCCTACTGACATGACATCACAAAGACCCCATCTGTGTTTAATTGAGAAGAAAAACCTCTTACTGTCTTTTGAAGCGATCCTTAAACAGTCTAGGAGTCAGAAAAGGGCCAGAGACACTGGATGCCTACTGACATGGCATCACAAAGACCTCATCTGTGTTTAATAGATTAAAAAAACCTCTTATTGCCTTTTGAAGTGATCCTTAAACAGTCTAGGAGTCAGAAAAGGGCCAGAGACACTGGATCCCTACTGATATGACATCACAAAGACCTCATCTGTGTTTAATTGAGAAGAAAAAAACCTCTTACTGTCTTTTGAGGCGATCCTTAAACAGTCTAGGAGTCAGAAAAGGGCCAGAGACGCTGGATGCCTACTGACATGACATCACAAAGACCTCATCTGTGTTTAATTGAGAAGAAAAAAACCTCTTACTGCCTTTTGGGGCGATCTTTAAACAGACTAAAAGTCAGAAAAGGGCCAGAGACACTGGATACCTACTGACATGACATCACAAGGACGTTATCTGTGTTTAATTGAGAAGAAAAACCTCATACTGTCTTTTGAAGCGATCCTTAAACAGTCAAGGAGTCAGAAAAGGGCCAGAGACAATGGATGACTACTGACATGACATCACTAAGACCTCATCTGTGTTTAATTGAGAAGAAAAACCTCTTACTGTCTTTTGAAGCGATCCTTAAACACTCTAGGAGTCAGAAAAGGGCCAGAGACACTGGATGCCTACTGACATGACATCACAACGACCTCATCTGTGTTTAATTGAGAAGAAAAAAACCTCTTACTGCCTTTTGGGGCGATCTTTAAACAGACTAAAAGTCAGAAAAGGGCCAGAGACACTGGATACCTACTGACATGACATCACAAGGACGTCATCTGTGTTTAATTGAGAAGAAAAACCTCATACTGTCTTTTGAAGCGATCCTTAAACAGTCAAGGAGTCAGAAAAGGGCCAGAGACAATGGATGACTACTGACATGACATCACTAAGACCTCATCTGTGTTTAATTGAGAAGAAAAACCTCTTACTGTCTTTTGAAGCGATCCTTAAACACTCTAGGAGTCAGAAAAGGGCCAGAGACACTGGATGCCTACAGACATGACATCACAAAGACCTCACCTGTGTTTAGTAGACAAGAAAAAAACCTCTTACTGTCTTTTGAGGCGATCCTTAAACAGTCTAAGAGTCAGAAAACGGCCAGAGACACTGGATGCCTATTGACATGACATCACAACGACCTCATCTGTGTTTAATTGAGAAGAAAAAAACCTCTTACTGCCTTTTGGGGCGATCTTTAAACAAACTAAAAGTCAGAAAAGGGCCAGAGACACTGGATAACTACTGACATGACATCACAAAGCCATCACATGTGTTTAATTGAGAAGAAAAAAACCTCTTACTGTCTTTTGAGGCGATCCTTAAACACTCTAGGAGTCAGAAAAGGGCCAGAGACACTGGATGCCTACTGACATGACATCACAACGACCCCATCTGTGTTTAATTGAGAAGAAAAACCTCTTACTGTCTTTTGAAGCGATCCTTAAACAGTCTAGGAGTCAGAAAAGGGCCAGAGACACTGGATGCCTACTGACATGGCATCACAAAGACCTCATCTGTGTTTAATAGATTAAAAAAACCTCTTATTGCCTTTTGAAGTGATCCTTAAACAGTCTAGGAGTCAGAAAAGGGCCAGAGACACTGGATCCCTACTGATATGACATCACAAAGACCTCATCTGTGTTTAATTGAGAAGAAAAAAACCTCTTACTGTCTTTTGAGGCGATCCTTAAACAGTCTAGGAGTCAGAAAAGGGCCAGAGACGCTGGATGCCTACTGACATGACATCACAAAGACCTCATCTGTGTTTAATTGAGAAGAAAAAAACCTCTTACTGCCTTTTGGGGCGATCTTTAAACAGACTAAAAGTCAGAAAAGGGCCAGAGACACTGGATACCTACTGACATGACATCACAAGGACGTTATCTGTGTTTAATTGAGAAGAAAAACCTCATACTGTCTTTTGAAGCGATCCTTAAACAGTCAAGGAGTCAGAAAAGGGCCAGAGACAATGGATGACTACTGACATGACATCACTAAGACCTCATCTGTGTTTAATTGAGAAGAAAAACCTCTTACTGTCTTTTGAAGCGATCCTTAAACACTCTAGGAGTCAGAAAAGGGCCAGAGACACTGGATGCCTACTGACATGACATCACAACGACCTCATCTGTGTTTAATTGAGAAGAAAAAAACCTCTTACTGCCTTTTGGGGCGATCTTTAAACAGACTAAAAGTCAGAAAAGGGCCAGAGACACTGGATACCTACTGACATGACATCACAAGGACGTCATCTGTGTTTAATTGAGAAGAAAAACCTCATACTGTCTTTTGAAGCGATCCTTAAACAGTCAAGGAGTCAGAAAAGGGCCAGAGACAATGGATGACTACTGACATGACATCACTAAGACCTCATCTGTGTTTAATTGAGAAGAAAAACCTCTTACTGTCTTTTGAAGCGATCCTTAAACACTCTAGGAGTCAGAAAAGGGCCAGAGACACTGGATGCCTACAGACATGACATCACAAAGACCTCACCTGTGTTTAGTAGACAAGAAAAAAACCTCTTACTGTCTTTTGAGGCGATCCTTAAACAGTCTAAGAGTCAGAAAACGGCCAGAGACACTGGATGCCTATTGACATGACATCACAACGACCTCATCTGTGTTTAATTGAGAAGAAAAAAACCTCTTACTGCCTTTTGGGGCGATCTTTAAACAAACTAAAAGTCAGAAAAGGGCCAGAGACACTGGATAACTACTGACATGACATCACAAAGCCATCACATGTGTTTAATTGAGAAGAAAAAAACCTCTTACTGTCTTTTGAGGCGATCCTTAAACAGTCTAGGAGTCAGAAAAGGGCCAGAGACACTGGATGCCTACTGACATGACATCACAAAGACCCCATCTGTGTTTAATTGAGAAGAAAAACCTCTTACTGTCTTTTGAAGCGATCCTTAAACAGTCTAGGAGTCAGAAAAGGGCCAGAGACACTGGATGCCTACTAACATGGCATCACAAAGACCTCATCTGTGTTTAATAGATTAAAAAAACCTCTTATTGTCTTTTGAAGCGATCCTTAAACAGTCTAGGAGTCAGAAAAGGGCCAGAGACACTGGATGCCTACTGACATGACATCACAAAGACCCCATCTGTGTTTAATTGAGAAGAAAAACCTCTTACTGTCTTTTGAAGCGATCCTTAAACAGTCTAGGAGTCAGAAAAGGGCCAGAGACACTGGATGCCTACTGACATGGCATCACAAAGACCTCATCTGTGTTTAATAGATTAAAAAAACCTCTTATTGCCTTTTGAAGTGATCCTTAAACAGTCTAGGAGTCAGAAAAGGGCCAGAGACACTGGATGCCTACTGACATGGCATCACAAAGACCTCATCTGTGTTTAATTGAGAAAAAAACCTCTTACTCTCTTTTGAAGCGATCCTTAAACAGTCTAGGAGTCAGAAAAGGGCCAGAGACACTGGATCCCTACTGATATGACATCACAAAGACCTCATCTGTGTTTAATTGAGAAGAAAAAAACCTCTTACTGTCTTTTGAGGCGATCCTTAAACAGTCTAGGAGTCAGAAAAGGGCCAGAGACGCTGGATGCCTACTGACATGACATCACAAAGACCTCATCTGTGTTTAATTGAGAAGAAAAAAACCTCTTACTGCCTTTTGGGGCGATCTTTAAACAGACTAAAAGTCAGAAAAGGGCCAGAGACACTGGATACCTACTGACATGACATCACAAGGACGTTATCTGTGTTTAATTGAGAAGAAAAAAACCTCTTACTGTCTTTTGAGGCGATCCTTAAACAGTCTAGGAGTCAGAAAAGGGCCAGAGACGCTGGATGCCTACTGACATGACATCACAAAGACCTCATCTGTGTTTAATTGAGAAGAAAAAAACCTCTTACTGCCTTTTGGGGCGATCTTTAAACAGACTAAAAGTCAGAAAAGGGCCAGAGACACTGGATACCTACTGACATGACATCACAAGGACGTTATCTGTGTTTAATTGAGAAGAAAAACCTCATACTGTCTTTTGAAGCGATCCTTAAACAGTCAAGGAGTCAGAAAAGGGCCAGAGACAATGGATGACTACTGACATGACATCACTAAGACCTCATCTGTGTTTAATTGAGAAGAAAAACCTCTTACTGTCTTTTGAAGCGATCCTTAAACACTCTAGGAGTCAGAAAAGGGCCAGAGACACTGGATGCCTACTGACATGACATCACAACGACCTCATCTGTGTTTAATTGAGAAGAAAAAAACCTCTTACTGCCTTTTGGGGCGATCTTTAAACAGACTAAAAGTCAGAAAAGGGCCAGAGACACTGGATACCTACTGACATGACATCACAAGGACGTCATCTGTGTTTAATTGAGAAGAAAAACCTCATACTGTCTTTTGAAGCGATCCTTAAACAGTCAAGGAGTCAGAAAAGGGCCAGAGACGCTGGATGCCTACTGACATGACATCACAAAGACCTCATCTGTGTTTAATTGAGAAGAAAAAAACCTCTTACTGCCTTTTGGGGCGATCTTTAAACAGACTAAAAGTCAGAAAAGGGCCAGAGACACTGGATACCTACTGACATGACATCACAAGGACGTTATCTGTGTTTAATTGAGAAGAAAAACCTCATACTGTCTTTTGAAGCGATCCTTAAACAGTCAAGGAGTCAGAAAAGGGCCAGAGACAATGGATGACTACTGACATGACATCACTAAGACCTCATCTGTGTTTAATTGAGAAGAAAAACCTCTTACTGTCTTTTGAAGCGATCCTTAAACACTCTAGGAGTCAGAAAAGGGCCAGAGACACTGGATGCCTACTGACATGACATCACAACGACCTCATCTGTGTTTAATTGAGAAGAAAAAAACCTCTTACTGCCTTTTGGGGCGATCTTTAAACAGACTAAAAGTCAGAAAAGGGCCAGAGACACTGGATACCTACTGACATGACATCACAAGGACGTTATCTGTGTTTAATTGAGAAGAAAAACCTCATACTGTCTTTTGAAGCGATCCTTAAACAGTCAAGGAGTCAGAAAAGGGCCAGAGACAATGGATGACTACTGACATGACATCACTAAGACCTCATCTGTGTTTAATTGAGAAGAAAAACCTCTTACTGTCTTTTGAAGCGATCCTTAAACACTCTAGGAGTCAGAAAAGGGCCAGAGACACTGGATGCCTACTGACATGACATCACAACGACCTCATCTGTGTTTAATTGAGAAGAAAAAAACCTCTTACTGCCTTTTGGGGCGATCTTTAAACAGACTAAAAGTCAGAAAAGGGCCAGAGACACTGGATACCTACTGACATGACATCACAAGGACGTCATCTGTGTTTAATTGAGAAGAAAAACCTCATACTGTCTTTTGAAGCGATCCTTAAACAGTCAAGGAGTCAGAAAAGGGCCAGAGACAATGGATGACTACTGACATGACATCACTAAGACCTCATCTGTGTTTAATTGAGAAGAAAAACCTCTTACTGTCTTTTGAAGCGATCCTTAAACACTCTAGGAGTCAGAAAAGGGCCAGAGACACTGGATGCCTACAGACATGACATCACAAAGACCTCACCTGTGTTTAGTAGACAAGAAAAAAACCTCTTACTGTCTTTTGAGGCGATCCTTAAACAGTCTAAGAGTCAGAAAACGGCCAGAGACACTGGATGCCTATTGACATGACATCACAACGACCTCATCTGTGTTTAATTGAGAAGAAAAAAACCTCTTACTGCCTTTTGGGGCGATCTTTAAACAAACTAAAAGTCAGAAAAGGGCCAGAGACACTGGATAACTACTGACATGACATCACAAAGCCATCACATGTGTTTAATTGAGAAGAAAAAAACCTCTTACTGTCTTTTGAGGCGATCCTTAAACAGTCTAGGAGTCAGAAAAGGGCCAGAGACACTGGATGCCTACTGACATGACATCACAAAGACCCCATCTGTGTTTAATTGAGAAGAAAAACCTCTTACTGTCTTTTGAAGCGATCCTTAAACAGTCTAGGAGTCAGAAAAGGGCCAGAGACACTGGATGCCTACTAACATGGCATCACAAAGACCTCATCTGTGTTTAATAGATTAAAAAAACCTCTTATTGTCTTTTGAAGCGATCCTTAAACAGTCTAGGAGTCAGAAAAGGGCCAGAGACACTGGATGCCTACTGACATGACATCACAAAGACCCCATCTGTGTTTAATTGAGAAGAAAAACCTCTTACTGTCTTTTGAAGCGATCCTTAAACAGTCTAGGAGTCAGAAAAGGGCCAGAGACACTGGATGCCTACTGACATGGCATCACAAAGACCTCATCTGTGTTTAATAGATTAAAAAAACCTCTTATTGCCTTTTGAAGTGATCCTTAAACAGTCTAGGAGTCAGAAAAGTGCCAGAGACACTGGATGCCTACTGACATGGCATCACAAAGACCTCATCTGTGTTTAATTGAGAAAAAAACCTCTTACTCTCTTTTGAAGCGATCCTTAAACAGTCTAGGAGTCAGAAAAGGGCCAGAGACACTGGATCCCTACTGATATGACATCACAAAGACCTCATCTGTGTTTAATTGAGAAGAAAAAAACCTCTTACTGTCTTTTGAGGCGATCCTTAAACAGTCTAGGAGTCAGAAAAGGGCCAGAGACGCTGGATGCCTACTGACATGACATCACAAAGACCTCATCTGTGTTTAATTGAGAAGAAAAAAACCTCTTACTGCCTTTTGGGGCGATCTTTAAACAGACTAAAAGTCAGAAAAGGGCCAGAGACACTGGATACCTACTGACATGACATCACAAGGACGTTATCTGTGTTTAATTGAGAAGAAAAACCTCATACTGTCTTTTGAAGCGATCCTTAAACAGTCAAGGAGTCAGAAAAGGGCCAGAGACAATGGATGACTACTGACATGACATCACTAAGACCTCATCTGTGTTTAATTGAGAAGAAAAACCTCTTACTGTCTTTTGAAGCGATCCTTAAACACTCTAGGAGTCAGAAAAGGGCCAGAGACACTGGATGCCTACTGACATGACATCACAAAGACCCCATCTGTGTTTAATTGAGAAGAAAAACCTCTTACTGTCTTTTGAAGCGATCCTTAAACAGTCTAGGAGTCAGAAAACGGCCAGAGACACTGGATGCCTATTGACATGACATCACAACGACCTCATCTGTGTTTAATTGAGAAGAAAAAAACCTCTTACTGCCTTTTGGGGCGATCTTTAAACAAACTAAAAGTCAGAAAAGGGCCAGAGACACTGGATAACTACTGACATGACATCACAAAGCCATCACATGTGTTTAATTGAGAAGAAAAAAACCTCTTACTGTCTTTTGAGGCGATCCTTAAACAGTCTAGGAGTCAGAAAAGGGCCAGACACACTGGATGCCTACTGACATGACATCACAAAGACCCCATCAGTGTTTAATTGAGAAGAAAAACCTCTTACTGTCTTTTGAAGCGATCCTTAAACAGTCTAGGAGTCAGAAAAGGGCCAGAGACACTGGATGCCTACTGACATGGCATCACAAAGACCTCATCTGTGTTTAATAGATTAAAAAAACCTCTTATTGCCTTTTGAAGTGATCCTTAAACAGTCTAGGAGTCAGAAAAGGGCCAGAGACAGTAGATGACTACTGACATGACATCACAAAGACCTCATCTGTGTTTAATTGAGAAAAAAACCTCTTACTCTCTTTTGAAGCGATCCTTAAACAGTCTAGGAGTCAGAAAAGGGCCAGAGACACTGGATCCCTACTGATATGACATCACAAAGACCTCATCTGTGTTTAATTGAGAAGAAAAAAACCTCTTACTGTCTTTTGAGGCGATCCTTAAACAGTCTAGGAGTCAGAAAAGGGCCAGAGACGCTGGATGCCTACTGACATGACATCACAAAGACCTCAGCTGTGTTTAATTGAGAAGAAAAAAACCTCTTACTGCCTTTTGGGGCGATCTTTAAACAGACTAAAAGTCAGAAAAGGGCCAGAGACACTGGATACCTACTGACATGACATCACAAGGACGTTATCTGTGTTTAATTGAGAAGAAAAACCTCTTACTGTCTTTTGAAGCGATCCTTAAACAGTCAAGGAGTCAGAAAAGGGCCAGAGACAATGGATGACTACTGACATGACATCACTAAGACCTCATCTGTGTTTAATTGAGAAGAAAAACCTCTTACTGTCTTTTGAAGCGATCCTTAAACACTCTAGGAGTCAGAAAAGGGCCAGAGACACTGGATGCCTACTGACATGACATCACAACGACCTCATCTGTGTTTAATTGAGAAGAAAAAAACCTCTTACTGCCTTTTGGGGCGATCTTTAAACAGACTAAAAGTCAGAAAAGGGCCAGAGACACTGGATGCCTACTGACATGACATCACAAAGACCCCATCTGTGTTTAATTGTGAAGAAAAACCTCTTACTGTCTTTTGAAGCGATCCTTAAACAGTCTAGGAGTCAGAAAACGGCCAGAGACACTGGATGCCTATTGACATGACATCACAACGACCTCATCTGTGTTTAATTGAGAAGAAAAAAACCTCTTACTGCCTTTTGGGGCGATCTTTAAACAAACTAAAAGTCAGAAAAGGGCCAGAGACACTGGATAACTACTGACATGACATCACAAAGCCATCACATGTGTTTAATTGAGAAGAAAAAAACCTCTTACTGTCTTTTGAGGCGATCCTTAAACAGTCTAGGAGTCAGAAAAGGGCCAGAGACACTGGATGCCTACTGACATGACATCACAAAGACCCCATCTGTGTTTAATTGAGAAGAAAAACCTCTTACTGTCTTTTGAAGCGATCCTTAAACAGTCTAGGAGTCAGAAAAGGGCCAGAGACACTGGATGCCTACTGACATGGCATCACAAAGACCTCATCTGTGTTTAATAGATTAAAAAAACCTCTTATTGTCTTTTGAAGCGATCCTTAAACAGTCTAGGAGTCAGAAAAGGGCCAGAGACACTGGATGCCTACTGACATGACATCACAAAGACCCCATCTGTGTTTAATTGAGAAGAAAAACCTCTTACTGTCTTTTGAAGCGATCCTTAAACAGTCTAGGAGTCAGAAAAGGGCCAGAGACACTGGATGCCTACTGACATGACATCACAAAGACCCCATCTGTGTTTAATTGAGAAGAAAAACCTCTTATTGTCTTTTGAAGCGATCCTTAAACAGTCTAGGAGTCAGAAAAGGGCCAGAGACACTGGATGCCTACTGACATGACATCACAAAGACCCCATCTGTGTTTAATTGAGAAGAAAAACCTCTTACTGTCTTTTGAAGCGATCCTTAAACAGTCTAGGAGTCAGAAAAGGGCCAGAGACACTGGATGCCTACTGACATGGCATCACAAAGACCTCATCTGTGTTTAATAGATTAAAAAAACCTCTTATTGCCTTGTGAAGTGATCCTTAAACAGTCTAGGAGTCAGAAAAGGGCCAGAGACACTGGATGCCTACTGACATGACATCACAAAGACCCCATCTGTGTTTAATTGAGAAGAAAAACCTCTTATTGTCTTTTGAAGCGATCCTTAAACAGTCTAGGAGTCAGAAAAGGGCCAGAGACACTGGATGCCTACTGACATGACATCACAAAGACCCCATCTGTGTTTAATTGAGAAGAAAAACCTCTTACTGTCTTTTGAAGCGATCCTTAAACAGTCTAGGAGTCAGAAAAGGGCCAGAGACACTGGATGCCTACTGACATGGCATCACAAAGACCTCATCTGTGTTTAATAGATTAAAAAAACCTCTTATTGTCTTTTGAAGTGATCCTTAAACAGTCTAGGAGTCAGAAAAGGGCCAGAGACAGTAGATGCCTACTGACATGACATCACAAAGACCTCATCTGTGTTTAATTGAGAAGAAAAACCTCTTACTCTCTTTTGAAGCCATCCTTAAACAGTCTAGGAGTCAGAAAAGGGCCAGAGACAGTAGATGACTACTGACATGACATCACAAAGACCTCATCTGTGTTTAATTGAGAAAAAAACCTCTTACTCTCTTTTGAAGCGATCCTTAAACAGTCTAGGAGTCAGAAAAGGGCCAGAGACACTGGATCCCTACTGATATGACATCACAAAGACCTCATCTGTGTTTAATTGAGAAGAAAAAAACCTCTTACTCTCTTTTGAAGCGATCCTTAAACAGTCTAGGAGTCAGAAAAGGGCCAGAGACGCTGGATGCCTACTGACATGACATCACAAAGACCTCACCTGTGTTTAATTGAGAAGAAAAAAACCTCTTACTGCCTTTTGGGGCGATCTTTAAACAGACTAAAAGTCAGAAAAGGGCCAGAGACACTGGATACCTACTGACATGACATCACAAGGACGTTATCTGTGTTTAATTGAGAAGAAAAACCTCATACTGTCTTTTGAAGCGATCCTTAAACAGTCAAGGAGTCAGAAAAGGGCCAGAGACAATGGATGACTACTGACATGACATCACTAAGACCTCATCTGTGTTTAATTGAGAAGAAAAACCTCTTACTGTCTTTTGAAGCGATCCTTAAACACTCTAGGAGTCAGAAAAGGGCCAGAGACACTGGATGCCTACTGACATGACATCACAACGACCTCATCTGTGTTTAATTGAGAAGAAAAAAACCTCTTACTGCCTTTTGGGGCGATCTTTAAACAGACTAAAAGTCAGAAAAGGGCCAGAGACACTGGATGCCTACTGACATGACATCACAAAGACCCCATCTGTGTTTAATTGAGAAGAAAAACCTCTTACTGTCTTTTGAAGCGATCCTTAAACAGTCTAGGAGTCAGAAAAGGGCCAGAGACACTGGATGCCTACTGACATGGCATCACAAAGACCTCATCTGTGTTTAATAGATTAAAAAAACCTCTTATTGTCTTTTGAAGTGATCCTTAAACAGTCTAGGAGTCAGAAAAGGGCCAGAGACAGTAGATGCCTACTGACATGACATCACAAAGACCTCATCTGTGTTTAATTGAGAAGAAAAAAACCTCTTACTGCCTTTTGGGGCGATCTTTAAACAGACTAAAAGTCAGAAAAGGGCCAGAGACACTGGATACCTACTGACATGACATCACAAGGACGTCATCTGTGTTTAATTGAGAAGAAAAACCTCATACTGTCTTTTGAAGCGATCCTTAAACAGTCAAGGAGTCAGAAAAGGGCCAGAGACACTGGATGCCTACTGACATGGCATCACAAAGACCTCATCTGTGTTTAATAGATTAAAAAAACCTCTTATTGTCTTTTGAAGCGATCCTTAAACAGTCTAGGAGTCAGAAAAGGGCCAGAGACACTGGATGCCTACTGACATGACATCACAAAGACCCCATCTGTGTTTAATTGAGAAGAAAAACCTCTTACTGTCTTTTGAAGCGATCCTTAAACAGTCTAGGAGTCAGAAAAGGGCCAGAGACACTGGATGCCTACTGACATGACATCACAAAGACCCCATCTGTGTTTAATTGAGAAGAAAAACCTCTTATTGTCTTTTGAAGCGATCCTTAAACAGTCTAGGAGTCAGAAAAGGGCCAGAGACACTGGATGCCTACTGACATGACATCACAAAGACCCCATCTGTGTTTAATTGAGAAGAAAAACCTCTTACTGTCTTTTGAAGCGATCCTTAAACAGTCTAGGAGTCAGAAAAGGGCCAGAGACACTGGATGCCTACTGACATGGCATCACAAAGACCTCATCTGTGTTTAATAGATTAAAAAAACCTCTTATTGCCTTTTGAAGTGATCCTTAAACAGTCTAGGAGTCAGAAAAGGGCCAGAGACACTGGATGCCTACTGACATGACATCACAAAGACCCCATCTGTGTTTAATTGAGAAGAAAAACCTCTTATTGTCTTTTGAAGCGATCCTTAAACAGTCTAGGAGTCAGAAAAGGGCCAGAGACACTGGATGCCTACTGACATGACATCACAAAGACCCCATCTGTGTTTAATTGAGAAGAAAAACCTCTTACTGTCTTTTGAAGCGATCCTTAAACAGTCTAGGAGTCAGAAAAGGGCCAGAGACACTGGATGCCTACTGACATGGCATCACAAAGACCTCATCTGTGTTTAATAGATTAAAAAAACCTCTTATTGTCTTTTGAAGTGATCCTTAAACAGTCTAGGAGTCAGAAAAGGGCCAGAGACAGTAGATGCCTACTGACATGACATCACAAAGACCTCATCTGTGTTTAATTGAGAAGAAAAACCTCTTACTCTCTTTTGAAGCGATCCTTAAACAGTCTAGGAGTCAGAAAAGGGCCAGAGACAGTAGATGACTACTGACATGACATCACAAAGACCTCATCTGTGTTTAATTGAGAAAAAAACCTCTTACTCTCTTTTGAAGCGATCCTTAAACAGTCTAGGAGTCAGAAAAGGGCCAGAGACACTGGATCCCTACTGATATGACATCACAAAGACCTCATCTGTGTTTAATTGAGAAGAAAAAAACCTCTTACTCTCTTTTGAAGCGATCCTTAAACAGTCTAGGAGTCAGAAAAGGGCCAGAGACGCTGGATGCCTACTGACATGACATCACAAAGACCTCACCTGTGTTTAATTGAGAAGAAAAAAACCTCTTACTGCCTTTTGGGGCGATCTTTAAACAGACTAAAAGTCAGAAAAGGGCCAGAGACACTGGATACCTACTGACATGACATCACAAGGACGTTATCTGTGTTTAATTGAGAAGAAAAACCTCATACTGTCTTTTGAAGCGATCCTTAAACAGTCAAGGAGTCAGAAAAGGGCCAGAGACAATGGATGACTACTGACATGACATCACTAAGACCTCATCTGTGTTTAATTGAGAAGAAAAACCTCTTACTGTCTTTTGAAGCGATCCTTAAACACTCTAGGAGTCAGAAAAGGGCCAGAGACACTGGATGCCTACTGACATGACATCACAACGACCTCATCTGTGTTTAATTGAGAAGAAAAAAACCTCTTACTGCCTTTTGGGGCGATCTTTAAACAGACTAAAAGTCAGAAAAGGGCCAGAGACACTGGATGCCTACTGACATGACATCACAAAGACCCCATCTGTGTTTAATTGAGAAGAAAAACCTCTTACTGTCTTTTGAAGCGATCCTTAAACAGTCTAGGAGTCAGAAAAGGGCCAGAGACACTGGATGCCTACTGACATGGCATCACAAAGACCTCATCTGTGTTTAATAGATTAAAAAAACCTCTTATTGTCTTTTGAAGTGATCCTTAAACAGTCTAGGAGTCAGAAAAGGGCCAGAGACAGTAGATGCCTACTGACATGACATCACAAAGACCTCATCTGTGTTTAATTGAGAAGAAAAAAACCTCTTACTGCCTTTTGGGGCGATCTTTAAACAGACTAAAAGTCAGAAAAGGGCCAGAGACACTGGATACCTACTGACATGACATCACAAGGACGTCATCTGTGTTTAATTGAGAAGAAAAACCTCATACTGTCTTTTGAAGCGATCCTTAAACAGTCAAGGAGTCAGAAAAGGGCCAGAGACACTGGATGCCTACTGACATGACATCACAAAGACCTCATCTGTGTTTAATTGAGAAAAAAAAACCTCTTACTATCTTTTGAAGCGATCCTTAAACAGTCTAGGAGTCAGAAAAGGGCCAGAGACACTGGATGCCTACTGACATGACATCACAATGACCTCATCTGTGTTTAATTGAGAAAAAAAACCTCTTACTGTCGTTTGAAGCGATCCTTAAACAGCCTAGGAGTCAGAAAAGGGCCAGAGACACTGCATGCCTACTGACATGACATCACAACGACCTCATCTGTGTTTAATTGAGAAAAAAAACCTCTTACTGTCTTTTGAAGCGATCCTTAAACAGTCTAGGAGTCAGAAAAGGGCCAGAGACACTGGATGCCTATAGACATGACATTACAAAGACCTCACCTGTGTTTAGTAGACAAGAAAAAAACCTCTTACTGTCTTTTGAGGCGATCCTTAAACAGTCTAAGAGTCAGAAAAGGGCCAGAGTCACTGGATGCCTACTGACATGACATCACAACGACCTCATCTGTGTTTAATTGAGAAGAAAAAAACCTCTTACTGCCTTTTGGGGCGATCTTTAAACAGACTAAAAGTCAGAAAAGGGCCAGAGACACTGGATAACTACTGACATGACATCACAAAGACCTCACATGTGTTTAATTGAGAAGAAAAAAACCTCTTACTGTCTTTTGAGGCGATCCTTAAACAGTCTAGGAGTCAGAAAAGGGCCAGAGACACTGGATGCCTACTGACATGACATCACAACGACCTCATCTGTGTTTAATTGAGAAAAAAAACCTCTTACTGTCTTTTGAAGTGATCCTTAAACAGTCTAGGAGTCAGAAAAGGGCCAGAGACACTGGATGCCTACAGACATGACATCACAAAGACCTCACCTGTGTTTAGTAGACAAGAAAAAAACCTCTTACTGTCTTTTGAGGCGATCCTTAAACAGTCTAAGAGTCAGAAAACGGCCAGAGACACTGGATGCCTACAGACATGACATCACAACGACCTCATCTGTGTTTAATTGAGAAGAAAAAAACCTCTTACTGCCTTTTGGGGCGATCTTTAAACAGACTAAAAGTCAGAAAAGGGCCAGAGACACTGGATAACTACTGACATGACATCACAAAGCCATCACATGTGTTTAATTGAGAAGAAAAAAACCTCTTACTGTCTTTTGAGGCGATCCTTAAACAGTCTAGGAGTCAGAAAAGGGCCAGAGACACTGGATGCCTACTGACATGACATCACAAAGACCCCATCTGTGTTTAATTGAGAACAAAAACCTCTTACTGTCTTTTGAAGCGATCCTTAAACACTCTAGGAGTCAGAAAAGGGCCAGAGACACTGGATGCCTACTGACATGACATCACAAAGACCTCATCTGTGTTTAATTGAGAAGAAAAAAGCCTCTTACTGGCTTTTGGGGCGATCTTTAAACAGACTAAAAGTCAGAAAAGGGCCAGAGACACTGGATACCTACTGAAATGACATCACAAAGACCTCATCTGTGTTAAATTGAGAAGAAAAAAACCTCTTACTGGCTTTTGGGGCGATCCTTAAACAGTCTAGGAGTCAGAAAAGGGCCAGAGACACTGGAGGCCTACTGATATGACATCACAAAGACTGCACCTGTGTTTAATTGAGAAGAAAAAAACCGCTTACTGTCTTTTGAGGCGATCCTTAAACAGTCTAGGAGTCAGAAAAGGGCCAGAGACACTGGATGCCTACTGACATGACATCACAAAGACCCCATCTGTGTTTAATTGAGCAGAAAAACCTCTTACTGTCTTTTGAAGCGATCCTTAAACAGTCTAGGAGTCAGAAAAGGGCCAGAGACACTGGATGCCTACTGATATGACATCACAAAGACCTCATCTGTGTTTAATTGAGAAAAAAAACCTCTTATTGTCTTTTGAAGTGATCCTTAAACAGTCTAAAAGTCAGAAAAGGGCCAGAGACACTGGATACCTACTGACATGACATCACAAGGACGTCATCTGTGTTTAATTGAGAAGAAAAACCTCATACTGTCTTTTGAAGCGATCCTTAAACAGTCAAGGAGTCAGAAAAGGGCCAGAGACAATGGATGACTACTGACATGACATCACTAAGACCTCATCTGTGTTTAATTGAGCAGAAAAACCTCTTACTGTCTTTTGAAGCGATCCTTAAACACTCTAGGAGTCAGAAAAGGGCCAGAGACACTGGATGCCTACTGACATGACATCACAAAGACCTCATCTGTGTTTAATTGAGAAAAAAAAACCTCTTACTATCTTTTGAAGCGATCCTTAAACAGTCTAGGAGTCAGAAAAGGGCCAGAGACACTGGATGCCTACTGACGTGACATCACAACGACCTCATCTGTGTTTAATTGAGAAAAAAAACCTCTTACTGTCTTTTGAAGCGATCCTTAAACAGTCTAGGAGTCAGAAAAGGGCCAGAGACACTGGATGCCTACTGACATGACATCACAAAGACCTCACCTGTGTTTAGTAGACAAGAAAAAAACCTCTTACTGTCTTTTGAAGAGATCCTTAAACAGTCTAGGAGTCAGAAAAGGTCCAGAGACACTGGATGCCTACTGACATAACATCACAAAGACCTCATCTGTGTTTAATTGAGGAGAAAAAAGCCTCTTACTGGCTTTTGGGGCGATCTTTAAACAGACTAAAAGTCAGAAAAGGGCCAGAGACACTGGATACCTACTGAAATGACATCACAAAGACCTCATCTGTGTTAAATTGAGAAGAAAAAAACCTCTTACTGGCTTTTGGGGCGATCCTTAAACAGTCTAGGAGTCAGAAAAGGGCCAGAGACACTGGAGGCCTACTGATATGACATCACAAAGACCGCACCTGTGTTTAATTGAGAAGAAAAAAACCGCTTACTGTCTTTTGAGGCGATCCTTAAACAGTCTAGGAGTCAGAAAAGGGCCAGAGACACTGGATGCCTACTGACATGACATCACAAAGACCCCATCTGTGTTTAATTGAGCAGAAAAACCTCTTACTGTCTTTTGAAGTGATCCTTAAACAGTCTAGGAGTCAGAAAAGGGCCAGAGACACTGGAGGCCTACTGATATGACATCACAAAGACTGCACCTGTGTTTAATTGAGAAGAAAAAAACCGCTTACTGTCTTTTGAGGCGATCCTTAAACAGTCTAGGAGTCAGAAAAGGGCCAGAGACACTGGATGCCTACTGACATGACATCACAAAGACCCCATCTGTGTTTAATTGAGCAGAAAAACCTCTTACTGTCTTTTGAAGCGATCCTTAAACAGTCTAGGAGTCAGAAAAGGGCCAGAGACACTGGATGCCTACTGATATGACATCACAAAGACCTCATCTGTGTTTAATTGAGAAAAAAAACCTCTTATTGTCTTTTGAAGTGATCCTTAAACAGTCTAAAAGTCAGAAAAGGGCCAGAGACACTGGATACCTACTGACATGACATCACAAGGACGTCATCTGTGTTTAATTGAGAAGAAAAACCTCATACTGTCTTTTGAAGCGATCCTTAAACAGTCAAGGAGTCAGAAAAGGGCCAGAGACAATGGATGACTACTGACATGACATCACTAAGACCTCATCTGTGTTTAATTGAGCAGAAAAACCTCTTACTGTCTTTTGAAGCGATCCTTAAACACTCTAGGAGTCAGAAAAGGGCCAGAGACACTGGATGCCTACTGACATGACATCACAAAGACCTCATCTGTGTTTAATTGAGAAAAAAAAACCTCTTACTATCTTTTGAAGCGATCCTTAAACAGTCTAGGAGTCAGAAAAGGGCCAGAGACACTGGATGCCTACTGACGTGACATCACAACGACCTCATCTGTGTTTAATTGAGAAAAAAAACCTCTTACTGTCTTTTGAAGCGATCCTTAAACAGTCTAGGAGTCAGAAAACGGCCAGAGACACTGGATGCCTACTGACATGACATCACAAAGACCTCACCTGTGTTTAGTAGACAAGAAAAAAACCTCTTACTGTCTTTTGAAGAGATCCTTAAACAGTCTAGGAGTCAGAAAAGGTCCAGAGACACTGGATGCCTACTGACATAACATCACAAAGACCTCATCTGTGTTTAATTGAGGAGAAAAAAGCCTCTTACTGGCTTTTGGGGCGATCTTTAAACAGACTAAAAGTCAGAAAAGGGCCAGAGACACTGGATACCTACTGAAATGACATCACAAAGACCTCATCTGTGTTAAATTGAGAAGAAAAAAACCTCTTACTGGCTTTTGGGGCGATCCTTAAACAGTCTAGGAGTCAGAAAAGGGCCAGAGACACTGGAGGCCTACTGATATGACATCACAAAGACCGCACCTGTGTTTAATTGAGAAGAAAAAAACCGCTTACTGTCTTTTGAGGCGATCCTTAAACAGTCTAGGAGTCAGAAAAGGGCCAGAGACACTGGATGCCTACTGACATGACATCACAAAGACCCCATCTGTGTTTAATTGAGCAGAAAAACCTCTTACTGTCTTTTGAAGTGATCCTTAAACAGTCTAGGAGTCAGAAAAGGGCCAGAGACACTGGAGGCCTACTGATATGACATCACAAAGACTGCACCTGTGTTTAATTGAGAAGAAAAAAACCGCTTACTGTCTTTTGAGGCGATCCTTAAACAGTCTAGGAGTCAGAAAAGGGCCAGAGACACTGGATGCCTACTGACATGACATCACAAAGACCCCATCTGTGTTTAATTGAGCAGAAAAACCTCTTACTGTCTTTTGAAGCGATCCTTAAACAGTCTAGGAGTCAGAAAAGGGCCAGAGACACTGGATGCCTACTGATATGACATCACAAAGACCTCATCTGTGTTTAATTGAGAAAAAAAACCTCTTATTGTCTTTTGAAGTGATCCTTAAACAGTCTAAAAGTCAGAAAAGGGCCAGAGACACTGGATACCTACTGACATGACATCACAAGGACGTCATCTGTGTTTAATTGAGAAGAAAAACCTCATACTGTCTTTTGAAGCGATCCTTAAACAGTCAAGGAGTCAGGAAAGGGCCAGAGACAATGGATGACTACTGACATGACATCACTAAGACCTCATCTGTGTTTAATTGAGCAGAAAAACCTCTTACTGTCTTTTGAAGCGATCCTTAAACAGTCTAGGAGTCAGAAAAGGGCCAGAGACACTGGATGCCTACTGACATGACATCACAAAGACCCCATCTGTGTTTAATTGAGAAGAAAAACCTCTTACTGTCTTTTGAAGCGATCCTTAAACAGTCTAGGAGTCAGAAAAGGGCCAGAGACACTGGATGCCTACTGACATGACATCACAAAGACCCCATCTGTGTTTAATTGAGAAGAAAAACCTCTTACTGTCTTTTGAAGCGATCCTTAAACAGTCTAGGAGTCAGAAAAGGGCCAGAGACACTGGATGCCTACTGACATGGCATCACAAAGACCTCATCTGTGTTTAATAGATTAAAAAAACCTCTTATTGCCTTTTGAAGTGATCCTTAAACAGTCTAGGAGTCAGAAAAGGGCCAGAGACACTGGATGCCTACTGACATGACATCACAAAGACCCCATCTGTGTTTAATTGAGAAGAAAAACCTCTTATTGTCTTTTGAAGCGATCCTTAAACAGTCTAGGAGTCAGAAAAGGGCCAGAGACACTGGATGCCTACTGACATGACATCACAAAGACCCCATCTGTGTTTAATTGAGAAGAAAAACCTCTTACTGTCTTTTGAAGCGATCCTTAAACAGTCTAGGAGTCAGAAAAGGGCCAGAGACACTGGATGCCTACTGACATGGCATCACAAAGACCTCATCTGTGTTTAATAGATTAAAAAAACCTCTTATTGTCTTTTGAAGTGATCCTTAAACAGTCTAGGAGTCAGAAAAGGGCCAGAGACAGTAGATGCCTACTGACATGACATCACAAAGACCTCATCTGTGTTTAATTGAGAAGAAAAACCTCTTACTCTCTTTTGAAGCGATCCTTAAACAGTCTAGGAGTCAGAAAAGGGCCAGAGACAGTAGATGACTACTGACATGACATCACAAAGACCTCATCTGTGTTTAATTGAGAAAAAAACCTCTTACTCTCTTTTGAAGCGATCCTTAAACAGTCTAGGAGTCAGAAAAGGGCCAGAGACACTGGATCCCTACTGATATGACATCACAAAGACCTCATCTGTGTTTAATTGAGAAGAAAAAAACCTCTTACTCTCTTTTGAAGCGATCCTTAAACAGTCTAGGAGTCAGAAAAGGGCCAGAGACGCTGGATGCCTACTGACATGACATCACAAAGACCTCACCTGTGTTTAATTGAGAAGAAAAAAACCTCTTACTGCCTTTTGGGGCGATCTTTAAACAGACTAAAAGTCAGAAAAGGGCCAGAGACACTGGATACCTACTGACATGACATCACAAGGACGTTATCTGTGTTTAATTGAGAAGAAAAACCTCATACTGTCTTTTGAAGCGATCCTTAAACAGTCAAGGAGTCAGAAAAGGGCCAGAGACAATGGATGACTACTGACATGACATCACTAAGACCTCATCTGTGTTTAATTGAGAAGAAAAACCTCTTACTGTCTTTTGAAGCGATCCTTAAACACTCTAGGAGTCAGAAAAGGGCCAGAGACACTGGATGCCTACTGACATGACATCACAAAGACCTCATCTGTGTTTAATTGAGAAAAAAAAACCTCTTACTATCTTTTGAAGCGATCCTTAAACAGTCTAGGAGTCAGAAAAGGGCCAGAGACACTGGATGCCTACTGACATGACATCACAATGACCTCATCTGTGTTTAATTGAGAAAAAAAACCTCTTACTGTCGTTTGAAGCGATCCTTAAACAGCCTAGGAGTCAGAAAAGGGCCAGAGACACTGCATGCCTACTGACATGACATCACAACGACCTCATCTGTGTTTAATTGAGAAAAAAAACCTCTTACTGTCTTTTGAAGCGATCCTTAAACAGTCTAGGAGTCAGAAAAGGGCCAGAGACACTGGATGCCTATAGACATGACATTACAAAGACCTCACCTGTGTTTAGTAGACAAGAAAAAAACCTCTTACTGTCTTTTGAGGCGATCCTTAAACAGTCTAAGAGTCAGAAAAGGGCCAGAGTCACTGGATGCCTACTGACATGACATCACAACGACCTCATCTGTGTTTAATTGAGAAGAAAAAAACCTCTTACTGCCTTTTGGGGCGATCTTTAAACAGACTAAAAGTCAGAAAAGGGCCAGAGACACTGGATAACTACTGACATGACATCACAAAGACCTCATCTGTGTTTAATTGAGAAGAAAAAAGCCTCTTACTGGCTTTTGGGGCGATCTTTAAACAGACTAAAAGTCAGAAAAGGGCCAGAGACACTGGATACCTACTGAAATGACATCACAAAGACCTCATCTGTGTTAAATTGAGAAGAAAAAAACCTCTTACTGGCTTTTGGGGCGATCCTTAAACAGTCTAGGAGTCAGAAAAGGGCCAGAGACACTGGAGGCCTACTGATATGACATCACAAAGACTGCACCTGTGTTTAATTGAGAAGAAAAAAACCGCTTACTGTCTTTTGAGGCGATCCTTAAACAGTCTAGGAGTCAGAAAAGGGCCAGAGACACTGGATGCCTACTGACATGACATCACAAAGACCCCATCTGTGTTTAATTGAGCAGAAAAACCTCTTACTGTCTTTTGAAGCGATCCTTAAACAGTCTAGGAGTCAGAAAAGGGCCAGAGACACTGGATGCCTACTGATATGACATCACAAAGACCTCATCTGTGTTTAATTGAGAAAAAAAACCTCTTATTGTCTTTTGAAGTGATCCTTAAACAGTCTAAAAGTCAGAAAAGGGCCAGAGACACTGGATACCTACTGACATGACATCACAAGGACGTCATCTGTGTTTAATTGAGAAGAAAAACCTCATACTGTCTTTTGAAGCGATCCTTAAACAGTCAAGGAGTCAGAAAAGGGCCAGAGACAATGGATGACTACTGACATGACATCACTAAGACCTCATCTGTGTTTAATTGAGCAGAAAAACCTCTTACTGTCTTTTGAAGCGATCCTTAAACACTCTAGGAGTCAGAAAAGGGCCAGAGACACTGGATGCCTACTGACATGACATCACAAAGACCTCATCTGTGTTTAATTGAGAAAAAAAAACCTCTTACTATCTTTTGAAGCGATCCTTAAACAGTCTAGGAGTCAGAAAAGGGCCAGAGACACTGGATGCCTACTGACGTGACATCACAACGACCTCATCTGTGTTTAATTGAGAAAAAAAACCTCTTACTGTCTTTTGAAGCGATCCTTAAACAGTCTAGGAGTCAGAAAAGGGCCAGAGACACTGGATGCCTACTGACATGACATCACAAAGACCTCACCTGTGTTTAGTAGACAAGAAAAAAACCTCTTACTGTCTTTTGAAGAGATCCTTAAACAGTCTAGGAGTCAGAAAAGGTCCAGAGACACTGGATGCCTACTGACATAACATCACAAAGACCTCATCTGTGTTTAATTGAGGAGAAAAAAGCCTCTTACTGGCTTTTGGGGCGATCTTTAAACAGACTAAAAGTCAGAAAAGGGCCAGAGACACTGGATACCTACTGAAATGACATCACAAAGACCTCATCTGTGTTAAATTGAGAAGAAAAAAACCTCTTACTGGCTTTTGGGGCGATCCTTAAACAGTCTAGGAGTCAGAAAAGGGCCAGAGACACTGGAGGCCTACTGATATGACATCACAAAGACCGCACCTGTGTTTAATTGAGAAGAAAAAAACCGCTTACTGTCTTTTGAGGCGATCCTTAAACAGTCTAGGAGTCAGAAAAGGGCCAGAGACACTGGATGCCTACTGACATGACATCACAAAGACCCCATCTGTGTTTAATTGAGCAGAAAAACCTCTTACTGTCTTTTGAAGTGATCCTTAAACAGTCTAGGAGTCAGAAAAGGGCCAGAGACACTGGAGGCCTACTGATATGACATCACAAAGACTGCACCTGTGTTTAATTGAGAAGAAAAAAACCGCTTACTGTCTTTTGAGGCGATCCTTAAACAGTCTAGGAGTCAGAAAAGGGCCAGAGACACTGGATGCCTACTGACATGACATCACAAAGACCCCATCTGTGTTTAATTGAGCAGAAAAACCTCTTACTGTCTTTTGAAGCGATCCTTAAACAGTCTAGGAGTCAGAAAAGGGCCAGAGACACTGGATGCCTACTGATATGACATCACAAAGACCTCATCTGTGTTTAATTGAGAAAAAAAACCTCTTATTGTCTTTTGAAGTGATCCTTAAACAGTCTAAAAGTCAGAAAAGGGCCAGAGACACTGGATACCTACTGACATGACATCACAAGGACGTCATCTGTGTTTAATTGAGAAGAAAAACCTCATACTGTCCTTTGAAGCGATCCTTAAACAGTCAAGGAGTCAGAAAAGGGCCAGAGACAATGGATGACTACTGACATGACATCACTAAGACCTCATCTGTGTTTAATTGAGCAGAAAAACCTCTTACTGTCTTTTGAAGCGATCCTTAAACACTCTAGGAGTCAGAAAAGGGCCAGAGACACTGGATGCCTACTGACATGACATCACAAAGACCTCATCTGTGTTTAATTGAGAAAAAAAAACCTCTTACTATCTTTTGAAGCGATCCTTAAACAGTCTAGGAGTCAGAAAAGGGCCAGAGACACTGGATGCCTACTGACATGACATCACAACGACCTCATCTGTGTTTAATTGAGAAAAAAAACCTCTTACTGTCTTTTGAAGCGATCCTTAAACAGTCTAGGAGTCAGAAAAGGGCCAGAGACACTGGATGCCTACTGACATGACATCACAAAGACCTCACCTGTGTTTAGTAGACAAGAAAAAAACCTCTTACTGTCTTTTGAAGAGATCCTTAAACAGTCTAGGAGTCAGAAAAGGTCCAGAGACACTGGATGCCTACTGACATAACATCACAAAGACCTCATCTGTGTTTAATTGAGGAGAAAAAAGCCTCTTACTGGCTTTTGGGGCGATCTTTAAACAGACTAAAAGTCAGAAAAGGGCCAGAGACACTGGATACCTACTGAAATGACATCACAAAGACCTCATCTGTGTTAAATTGAGAAGAAAAAAACCTCTTACTGGCTTTTGGGGCGATCCTTAAACAGTCTAGGAGTCAGAAAAGGGCCAGAGACACTGGAGGCCTACTGATATGACATCACAAAGACCGCACCTGTGTTTAATTGAGAAGAAAAAAAACGCTTACTGTCTTTTGAGGCGATCCTTAAACAGTCTAGGAGTCAGAAAAGGGCCAGAGACACTGGATGCCTACTGACATGACATCACAAAGACCCCATCTGTGTTTAATTGAGCAGAAAAACCTCTTACTGTCTTTTGAAGTGATCCTTAAACAGTCTAGGAGTCAGAAAAGGGCCAGAGACACTGGATGCCTACTGACATGACATCACAAAGACCTCATCTGTGTTTAATTGAGAAGAAAAACCTCATACTGTCTTTTGAAGCGATCCTTAAACAGTCAAGGAGTCAGAAAAGGGCCAGAGACAATGGATGACTACTGACATGACATCACTAAGACCTCATCTGTGTTTAATTGAGAAGAAAAACCTCTTACTGTCTTTTGAAGCGATCCTTAAACACTCTAGGAGTCAGAAAAGGGCCAGAGACACTGGATGCCTACTGACATGACATCACAAAGACCTCATCTGTGTTTAATTGAGAAAAAAAAACCTCTTACTATCTTTTGAAGCGATCCTTAAACAGTCTAGGAGTCAGAAAAGGGCCAGAGACACTGGATGCCTACTGACATGACATCACAACGACCTCATCTGTGTTTAATTGAGAAAAAAAACCTCTTACTGTCTTTTGAAGCGACCCTTAAACAGTAGGAGTCAGAAAAGGGCCAGAGACACTGGATGCCTACTGACATGACATCACAAAGACCTCACCTGTGTTTAATTGAGAAGAAAAAAGCCTCTTACTGGCTTTTGGGGCGATCTTTAAACAGACTAAAAGTCAGAAAAGGGCCAGAGACACTGGATACCTACTGAAATGACATCACAAAGACCTCATCTGTGTTTAATTGAGAAGAAAAACCTCTTACTGTCTTTTGAAGCGATCCTTAAACACTCTAGGAGTCAGAAAAGGGCCAGAGACACTGGATGCCTACTGACATGACATCACAAAGACCTCATCTGTGTTTAATTGAGAAAAAAAAACCTCTTACTATCTTTTGAAGCGATCCTTAAACAGTCTAGGAGTCAGAAAAGGGCCAGAGACACTGGATGCCTACTGACATGACATCACAATGACCTCATCTGTGTTTAATTGAGAAAAAAAACCTCTTACTGTCGTTTGAAGCGATCCTTAAACAGTCTAGGAGTCAGAAAAGGGCCAGAGACACTGCATGCCTACTGACATGACATCACAACGACCTCATCTGTGTTTAATTGAGAAAAAAAACCTCTTACTGTCTTTTGAAGCGATCCTTAAACAGTCTAGGAGTCAGAAAAGGGCCAGAGACACTGGATGCCTACAGACATGACATCACAAAGATCTCACCTGTGTTTAGTAGACAAGAAAAAAACCTCTTACTGTCTTTTGAGGCGATCCTTAAACAGTCTAAGAGTCAGAAAAGGGCCAGAGACACTGGATGCCTACTGACATGACATCACAACGACCTCATCTGTGTTTAATTGAGAAGAAAAAAACCTCTTACTGCCTTTTGGGGCGATCTTTAAACAGACTAAAAGTCAGAAAAGGGCCAGAGACACTGGATAACTACTGACATGACATCACAAAGACCTCACATGTGTTTAATTGAGAAGAAAAAAACCTCTTACTGTCTTTTGAGGTGATCCTTAAACAGTCTAGGAGTCAGAAAACGGCCAGAGACACTGGATACCTACTGACATGACATCACAAGGACGTCATCTGTGTTTAATTGAGAAGAAAAACCTCATACTGTCTTTTGAAGCGATCCTTAAACAGTCTAGGAGTCAGAAAAGGGCCAGAGACACTGGATGCCTACAGACATGACATCACAAAGACCTCACCTGTGTTTAGTAGACAAGAAAAAAACCTCTTACTGTCTTTTGAGGCGATCCTTAAACAGTCTAAGAGTCAGAAAAGGGCCAGAAACACTGGATGCCTACTGACATGACATCACAAAGACCTCATCTGTGTTTAATTGAGAAAAAAAAACCTCTTACTATCGTTTGAAGCGATCCTTAGTCTAGGAGTCAGAAAAGGGCCAGAGACACTGGATGCCTACTGACATGACATCACAATGACCTCATCTGTGTTTAATTGAGAAAAAAAACCTCTTACTGTCCTTTGAAGCGATCCTTAAACAGTCTAGGAGTCAGAAAAGGGCCAGAGACACTGCATGCCTACTGACATGACATCACAACGACCTCATCTGTGTTTAATTGAGAAAAAAAACCTCTTACTGTCTTTTGAAGCGATCCTTAAACAGTCTAGGAGTCAGAAAAGGGCCAGAGACACTGGATGCCTATAGACATGAAATCACAAAGACCTCACCTGTGTTTAGTAGACAAGAAAAAAAACCTCTTACTGTCTTTTGAGGCGATCCTTAAACAGTCTAAGAGTCAGAAAAGGGCCAGAGACACTGGATGCCTACTGACATGACATCACAACGACCTCATCTGTGTTTAATTGAGAAGAAAAAAACCTCTTACTGCCTTTTGGGGCGATCTTTAAACAGACTAAAAGTCAGAAAAGGGCCAGAGACACTGGATAACTACTGACATGACATCACAAAGACCTCACATGTGTTTAATTGAGAAGAAAAAAACCTCTTACTGTCTTTTGAGGCGATCCTTAAACAGTCTAGGAGTCAGAAAAGGGCCAGAGACACTGGATGCCTCCTGACATGACATCACAACGACCTCATCTATGTTTAATTGAGAAAAAAAACCTCTTACTGTCTTTTGAAGCGATCCTTAAACAGTCTAGGAGTCAGAAAAGGGCCAGAGACACTGGATGCCTACAGACATGACATCACAAAGACCTCACCTGTGTTTAGTAGACAAGAAAAAAACCTCTTACTGTCTTTTGAGGCGATCCTTAAACAGTCTAAGAGTCAGAAAACGGCCAGAGACACTGGATGCCTACTGACATGACATCACAACGACCTCATCTGTGTTTAATTGAGAAGAAAAAAACCTCTTACTGCCTTTTGGGGCGATCTTTAAACAGACTAAAAGTCAGAAAAGGGCCAGAGACACTGGATAACTACTGACATGACATCACAAAGCCATCACATGTGTTTAATTGAGAAGAAAAAAACCTCTTACTGTCTTTTGAGGCGATCCTTAAACAGTTTAGGAGTCAGAAAAGGGCCAGAGACACTGGATACCTACTGACATGACATCACAAGGACGTCATCTGTGTTTAATTGAGAAGAAAAACCTCATACTGTCTTTTGAAGCGATCCTTAAACAGTCAAGGAGTCAGAAAAGGGCCAGAGACAATGGGTGACTACTGACATGACATCACTAAGACCTCATCTGTGTTTAATTGAGAAGAAAAACCTCTTACTGTCTTTTGAAGCGATCCTTAAACACTCTAGGAGTCAGAAAAGGGCCAGAAACACTGGATGCCTACTGACATGACATCACAAAGACCTCATCTGTGTTTAATTGAGAAAAAAAAACCTCTTACTATCTTTTGAAGCGATCCTTAAACAGTCTAGGAGTCAGAAAAGGGCCAGAGACACTGGATGCCTATTGACATGACATCACAATGACCTCATCTGTGTTTAATTGAGAAAAAAAACCTCTTACTGTCGTTTGAAGCGATCCTTAAACAGTCTAGGAGTCAGAAAAGGGCCAGAGACACTGCATGCCTACTGACATGACATCACAACGACCTCATCTGTGTTTAATTGAGAAAAAAAACCTCTTACTGTCTTTTGAAGCGATCCTTAAACAGTCTAAGAGTCAGAAAAGGGCTAGAGACACTGGATGCCTACTGACATGACATCACAACGACCTCATCTGTGTTTAATTGAGAAGAAAAAAACCTCTTACTGCCTTTTGGGGCGATCTTTAAACAGACTAAAAGTCAGAAAAGGGCCAGAGACACTGGATAACTACTGACATGACATCACAAAGACCTCACATGTGTTTAATTGAGAAGAAAAAAACCTCTTACTGTCTTTTGAGGCGATCCTTAAACAGTCTAGGAGTCAGAAAAGGGCCAGAGACACTGGATGCCTACTGACATGACATCACAACGACCTCATCTGTGTTTAATTGAGAAAACAAACCTCTTACTGTCTTTTGAAGCGATCCTTAAACAGTCTAGGAGTCAGAAAAGGGCCAGAGACACTGGATGCCTACAGACATGACATCACAAAGACCTCACCTGTGTTTAGTAGACAAGAAAAAAACCTCTTACTGTCTTTTGAGGCGATCCTTAAACAGTCTAAGAGTCAGAAAACGGCCAGAGACACTGGATGCCTACTGACATGACATCACAACGACCTCATCTGTGTTTAATTGAGAAGAAAAAAACCTCTTACTGCCTTTTGGGGCGATCTTTAAACAGACTAAAAGTCAGAAAAGGGCCAGAGACACTGGATACCTACTGAAATGACATCACAAAGACCTCATCTGTGTTAAATTGAGAAGAAAAAAACCTCTTACTGGCTTTTGGGGCGATCCTTAAACAGTCTAGGAGTCAGAAAAGGGCCAGAGACACTGGAGGCCTACTGATATGACATCACAAAGACCGCACCTGTGTTTAATTGAGAAGAAAAAAACCGCTTACTGTCTTTTGAGGCGATCCTTAAACAGTCTAGGAGTCAGAAAAGGGCCAGAGACACTGGATGCCTACTGACATGACATCACAAAGACCCCATCTGTGTTTAATTGAGCAGAAAAACCTCTTACTGTCTTTTGAAGTGATCCTTAAACAGTCTAGGAGTCAGAAAAGGGCCAGAGACACTGGATGCCTACTGACATGACATCACAAAGACCTCATCTGTGTTTAATTGAGAAGAAAAACCTCATACTGTCTTTTGAAGCGATCCTTAAACAGTCAAGGAGTCAGAAAAGGGCCAGAGACAATGGATGACTACTGACATGACATCACTAAGACCTCATCTGTGTTTAATTGAGAAGAAAAACCTCTTACTGTCTTTTGAAGCGATCCTTAAACACTCTAGGAGTCAGAAAAGGGCCAGAGACACTGGATGCCTACTGACATGACATCACAAAGACCTCATCTGTGTTTAATTGAGAAAAAAAAACCTCTTACTATCTTTTGAAGCGATCCTTAAACAGTCTAGGAGTCAGAATGGGCCAGAGACACTGGATGCCTACTGACATGACATCACAACGACCTCATCTGTGTTTAATTGAGAAAAAAAACCTCTTACTGTCTTTTGAAGCGACCCTTAAACAGTAGGAGTCAGAAAAGGGCCAGAGACACTGGATGCCTACTGACATGACATCACAAAGACCTCACCTGTGTTTAATTGAGAAGAAAAAAGCCTCTTACTGGCTTTTGGGGCGATCTTTAAACAGACTAAAAGTCAGAAAAGGGCCAGAGACACTGGATACCTACTGAAATGACATCACAAAGACCTCATCTGTGTTTAATTGAGAAGAAAAACCTCTTACTGTCTTTTGAAGCGATCCTTAAACACTCTAGGAGTCAGAAAAGGGCCAGAGACACTGGATGCCTACTGACATGACATCACAAAGACCTCATCTGTGTTTAATTGAGAAAAAAAAACCTCTTACTATCTTTTGAAGCGATCCTTAAACAGTCTAGGAGTCAGAAAAGGGCCAGAGACACTGGATGCCTACTGACATGACATCACAATGACCTCATCTGTGTTTAATTGAGAAAAAAAACCTCTTACTGTCGTTTGAAGCGATCCTTAAACAGTCTAGGAGTCAGAAAAGGGCCAGAGACACTGCATGCCTACTGACATGACATCACAACGACCTCATCTGTGTTTAATTGAGAAAAAAAACCTCTTACTGTCTTTTGAAGCGATCCTTAAACAGTCTAGGAGTCAGAAAAGGGCCAGAGACACTGGATGCCTACAGACATGACATCACAAAGATCTCACCTGTGTTTAGTAGACAAGAAAAAAACCTCTTACTGTCTTTTGAGGCGATCCTTAAACAGTCTAAGAGTCAGAAAAGGGCCAGAGACACTGGATGCCTACTGACATGACATCACAACGACCTCATCTGTGTTTAATTGAGAAGAAAAAAACCTCTCACTGCCTTTTGGGGCGATCTTTAAACAGACTAAAAGTCAGAAAAGGGCCAGAGACACTGGATAACTACTGACATGACATCACAAAGACCTCACATGTGTTTAATTGAGAAGAAAAAAACCTCTTACTGTCTTTTGAGGCGATCCTTAAACAGTCTAGGAGTCAGAAAAGGGCCAGAGACACTGGATGCCTCCTGACATGACATCACAACGACCTCATCTATGTTTAATTGAGAAAAAAAACCTCTTACTGTCTTTTGAAGCGATCCTTAAACAGTCTAGGAGTCAGAAAAGGGCCAGAGACACTGGATGCCTACAGACATGACATCACAAAGACCTCACCTGTGTTTAGTAGACAAGAAAAAAACCTCATACTGTCTTTTGAAGCGATCCTTAAACAGTCAAGGAGTCAGAAAAGGGCCAGAGACAATGGATGACTACTGACATGACATCACTAAGACCTCATCTGTGTTTAATTGAGAAGAAAAACCTCTTACTGTCTTTTGAAGCGATCCTTAAACACTCTAGGAGTCAGAAAAGGGCCAGAAACACTGGATGCCTACTGACATGACATCACAAAGACCTCATCTGTGTTTAATTGAGAAAAAAAAACCTCTTACTATCTTTTGAAGCGATCCTTAAACAGTCTAGGAGTCAGAAAAGGGCCAGAGACACTGGATGCCTACTGACATACCATCACAATGACCTCATCTGTGTTTAATTGAGAAAAAAAACCTCTTACTGTCGTTTGAAGCGATCCTTAAACAGTCTAGGAGTCAGAAAAGGGCCAGAGACACTGCATGCCTACTGACATGACATCACAACGACCTCATCTGTGTTTAATTGAGAAAAAAAACCTCTTACTGTCTTTTGAAGCGATCCTTAAACAGTCTAGGAGTCAGAAAAGGGCCAGAGACACTGGATGCCTACAGACATGACATCACAAAGACCTCACCTGTGTTTAGTAGACAAGAAAAAAACCTCTTACTGTCTTTTGAGGCGATCCTTAAACAGTCTAAGAGTCAGAAAACGGCCAGAGACACTGGATGCCTACTGACATGACATCACAACGACCTCATCTGTGTTTAATTGAGAAGAAAAAAACCTCTTACTGCCTTTTGGGGCGATCTTTCAACAGACTAAAAGTCAGAAAAGGGCCAGAGACACTGGATAACTACTGACATGACATCACAAAGCCATCACATGTGTTTAATTGAGAAGAAAAAAACCTCTTACTGTCTTTTGAGGCGATCCTTAAACAGTTTAGGAGTCAGAAAAGGGCCAGAGACACTGGATACCTACTGACATGACATCACAAGGACGTCATCTGTGTTTAATTGAGAAGAAAAACCTCATACTGTCTTTTGAAGCGATCCTTAAACAGTCAAGGAGTCAGAAAAGGGCCAGAGACAATGGATGACTACTGACATGACATCACTAAGACCTCATCTGTGTTTAATTGAGAAGAAAAACCTCTTACTGTCTTTTGAAGCGATCCTTAAACACTCTAGGAGTCAGAAAAGGGCCAGAAACACTGGATGCCTACTGACATGACATCACAAAGACCTCATCTGTGTTTAATTGAGAAAAAAAAACCTCTTACTATCTTTTGAAGCGATCCTTAAACAGTCTAGGAGTCAGAAAAGGGCCAGAGACACTGGATGCCTACTGACATGACATCACAATGACCTCATCTGTGTTTAATTGAGAAAAAAAACCTCTTACTGTCGTTTGAAGCGATCCTTAAACAGTCTAGGAGTCAGAAAAGGGCCAGAGACACTGCATGCCTACTGACATGACATCACAACGACCTCATCTGTGTTTAATTGAGAAAAAAAACCTCTTACTGTCTTTTGAAGCGATCCTTAAACAGTCTAAGAGTCAGAAAAGGGCCAGAGACACTGGATGCCTACTGACATGACATCACAACGACCTCATCTGTGTTTAATTGAGAAGAAAAAAACCTCTTACTGCCTTTTGGGGCGATCTTTAAACAGACTAAAAGTCAGAAAAGGGCCAGAGACACTGGATAACTACTGACATGACATCACAAAGACCTCACATGTGTTTAATTGAGAAGAAAAAAACCTCTTACTGTCTTTTGAGGCGATCCTTAAACAGTCTAGGAGTCAGAAAAGGGCCAGAGACACTGGATGCCTACTGACATGACATCACAACGACCTCATCTGTGTTTAATTGAGAAAACAAACCTCTTACTGTCTTTTGAAGCGATCCTTAAACAGTCTAGGAGTCAGAAAAGGGCCAGAGACACTGGATGCCTACAGACATGACATCACAAAGACCTCACCTGTGTTTAGTAGACAAGAAAAAAACCTCTTACTGTCTTTTGAGGCGATCCTTAAACAGTCTAAGAGTCAGAAAACGGCCAGAGACACTGGATGCCTACTGACATGACATCACAACGACCTCATCTGTGTTTAATTGAGAAGAAAAAAACCTCTTACTGCCTTTTGGGGCGATCTTTAAACAGACTAAAAGTCAGAAAAGGGCCAGAGACACTGGATACCTACTGAAATGACATCACAAAGACCTCATCTGTGTTAAATTGAGAAGAAAAAAACCTCTTACTGGCTTTTGGGGCGATCCTTAAACAGTCTAGGAGTCAGAAAAGGGCCAGAGACACTGGAGGCCTACTGATATGACATCACAAAGACCGCACCTGTGTTTAATTGAGAAGAAAAAAACCGCTTACTGTCTTTTGAGGCGATCCTTAAACAGTCTAGGAGTCAGAAAAGGGCCAGAGACACTGGATGCCTACTGACATGACATCACAAAGACCCCATCTGTGTTTAATTGAGCAGAAAAACCTCTTACTGTCTTTTGAAGTGATCCTTAAACAGTCTAGGAGTCAGAAAAGGGCCAGAGACACTGGATGCCTACTGACATGACATCACAAAGACCTCATCTGTGTTTAATTGAGAAGAAAAACCTCATACTGTCTTTTGAAGCGATCCTTAAACAGTCAAGGAGTCAGAAAAGGGCCAGAGACAATGGATGACTACTGACATGACATCACTAAGACCTCATCTGTGTTTAATTGAGAAGAAAAACCTCTTACTGTCTTTTGAAGCGATCCTTAAACACTCTAGGAGTCAGAAAAGGGCCAGAGACACTGGATGCCTACTGACATGACATCACAAAGACCTCATCTGTGTTTAATTGAGAAAAAAAAACCTCTTACTATCTTTTGAAGCGATCCTTAAACAGTCTAGGAGTCAGAAAAGGGCCAGAGACACTGGATGCCTACTGACATGACATCACAACGACCTCATCTGTGTTTAATTGAGAAAAAAAACCTCTTACTGTCTTTTGAAGCGACCCTTAAACAGTAGGAGTCAGAAAAGGGCCAGAGACACTGGATGCCTACTGACATGACATCACAAAGACCTCACCTGTGTTTAATTGAGAAGAAAAAAGCCTCTTACTGGCTTTTGGGGCGATCTTTAAACAGACTAAAAGTCAGAAAAGGGCCAGAGACACTGGATACCTACTGAAATGACATCACAAAGACCTCATCTGTGTTTAATTGAGAAGAAAAACCTCTTACTGTCTTTTGAAGCGATCCTTAAACACTCTAGGAGTCAGAAAAGGGCCAGAGACACTGGATGCCTACTGACATGACATCACAAAGACCTCATCTGTGTTTAATTGAGAAAAAAAAACCTCTTACTATCTTTTGAAGCGATCCTTAAACAGTCTAGGAGTCAGAAAAGGGCCAGAGACACTGGATGCCTACTGACATGACATCACAATGACCTCATCTGTGTTTAATTGAGAAAAAAAACCTCTTACTGTCGTTTGAAGCGATCCTTAAACAGTCTAGGAGTCAGAAAAGGGCCAGAGACACTGCATGCCTACTGACATGACATCACAACGACCTCATCTGTGTTTAATTGAGAAAAAAAACCTCTTACTGTCTTTTGAAGCGATCCTTAAACAGTCTAGGAGTCAGAAAAGGGCCAGAGACACTGGATGCCTACAGACATGACATCACAAAGATCTCACCTGTGTTTAGTAGACAAGAAAAAAACCTCTTACTGTCTTTTGAGGCGATCCTTAAACAGTCTAAGAGTCAGAAAAGGGCCAGAGACACTGGATGCCTACTGACATGACATCACAACGACCTCATCTGTGTTTAATTGAGAAGAAAAAAACCTCTTACTGCCTTTTGGGGCGATCTTTAAACAGACTAAAAGTCAGAAAAGGGCCAGAGACACTGGATAACTACTGACATGACATCACAAAGACCTCACATGTGTTTAATTGAGAAGAAAAAAACCTCTTACTGTCTTTTGAGGCGATCCTTAAACAGTCTAGGAGTCAGAAAAGGGCCAGAGACACTGGATGCCTCCTGACATGACATCACAACGACCTCATCTATGTTTAATTGAGAAAAAAAACCTCTTACTGTCTTTTGAAGCGATCCTTAAACAGTCTAGGAGTCAGAAAAGGGCCAGAGACACTGGATGCCTACAGACATGACATCACAAAGACCTCACCTGTGTTTAGTAGACAAGAAAAAAACCTCTTACTGTCTTTTGAGGCGATCCTTAAACAGTCTAAGAGTCAGAAAACGGCCAGAGACACTGGATGCCTACTGACATGACATCACAACGACCTCA